>NC_077235.1:70957591-71257591 GCF_027887165.1 Monodelphis domestica
TCACACACACCCCCCCCCCCCCTTCTGGCTTGCTGCCCCTCGCTCTCACACCCCACAACCCCACAAACCCCCAAACACCCCCCACACCCCCAACCACACCTAACCACTCCCCTACTCACCACCCCACCCCAACACAACCGAACATGACCACCACCTCTCCCCTACCCCACCTCGACCCAACACACCCCCCTGTACCACAACATCCCCCAATTGTCCCACTATGGACCTACCACACCTCCACTCCCCATCACACCTCTCCACACCCCCTCAACCTACCAAACTCCCTCCTCACACCACACCACTCCACCCCACTCACCCCCAACCACCAAAGTCCCCACCTCCCCGATCCTCACCTCATCTCTCCATCTCTCCCCCCTATCTTCCTCATCCCTCCTATCTCCCTACACACACCTACCTTACCACTCTTCACCCCATATCTCCTCACTCTCCACCTCTTCCCTCCAATACACCCACTCACTCCTCCATACTCCCACTTCTCCCATCTCTCCTCCCCACACCACCTCAACCCACCAATCTACCCACCTCACACCTTCCTCACCACTCATCTCACCCCACTCTCCCCCCCTCATCCACATCCCTCATACTCCCACCACTCCCAACATGTCCACACTACTCCCCTACTCTCCTCCCCACCCCTCTACCCTCCATCTCCACCTTCTCCTTCCTCTCCTCACACCACTCACCTCCCTCACCTCCTCTTCCCCTCCTTCTCCCACTCTCTCCTTCACCACTCACTCCCTTCACCTACCCTATCCACCTCATCCCTCCTTTCTCCGTCCTCTCTCCTTCCTCTCCTCTCTTCTCCCCGATCCTCCCCTTCCCTCCTTTCTCCCTACTCTCTCCTTCCTTTCATCTCTTCTCCCATTTACTCTCCTCATATACTCCTCTTCCCTCCTTACTCCCTTCTCTCTCCTTCCTCTCCTCTCTTCTCCCCTTCTTTCCTCCCCTATCCAGCTCTTCCCTCCTTTCTCCCACCTCTCACCTTCTCTCCTCTCTTCTCCCATACTCTCCTACCCTATCCACCTCTTCCCTCCTTTCTCCTACCTCTCTCCTTCCTTTCCTCTCTTCTCCCAGTTCTCCCTCCTCTATCCTCCTTTTCCATCCTTTCTCCTTACTCTCTCTTTCCTTTCCTCTCTTGTCCCCTTCTCTCCTCACCTATCCTCCTCTTCCCTCCTTTCTCCCTCCTCTCTCCTTCCTCTCCTCTATTCTCCCCTTCTCTCCTCTATTCTCCCCTTCTCTCCTCACCTATCCTCCTGTTCCCTACTTTCTCCCTCCTCGCTCCTTCCTCTCCTATCTTCTCCCCATCTCTCCTTCCCATCCTCCTCTTCCCTACTTTCTCCCTATTCTCTCCTTCCTTTCCTCTCTTCTCCCATTTTCTCCTCCTCTCTCCTCCTCTTCCCTCCTTTCTCCCTCTTCTCTCCTTCCTCTCCTCTCTTCTCCCCTTCTCTCCTTCCCTATCCTCCTCTTCCCTCCTTTCTCCCTCCTCTCTCCTTCTTCTCCTCTCTTCTCCCCTATCCTCCTCTTCCCTCCTTTCTCCCTACTCTCTCCTTCGTTTCCTCTCTTCTCCCCTTCTCTCCTCCTCTATCCTTCTCTTCCCTCCTTTCTCCCTACTCTCTCCTTCCTTTCCCCTCTTCTCCCCTTATCTCCTCCCTCTCCCTTCTTCCCTCCTTTCTCCCTCCTTTTTTCTTCCTGTTTTTATCTCCCCTCTCTCCTCTTCCCTCCATTCCGCCTCCTCTCTCCTTCCTCTCCTCATCTCCCCTTCTCTCCTCCCCTCTCCTCCTCTTCCCTCCTTTCTCTCTCCTCTCTTTCCTCTCCTCATCTCCCCTTCAATCCTTCCCTCTCCTCCCCTTCCCTCCATTATCCCTCCTCTCTCCTTTCTCTCCTTATCTTTTCTTCTCTCCTCTCTTCCTTCTTTTCTCCCTCTGCTCTCCATCCTCTCCTCATCTACCCTTCTCTCCTTCACTTCTCTCCTTTGTACCTCCTCTGTCCTTCCTCTCTACTCCTCTCCTCTCCTTTCTCTCTTCCCCACACCTCCTCTTCCCTCCATTCTCTTTACTCTCTCTTACCTCTCCTCTCCGTTCCCCTTATCTCCTCCCTCCTTCTCTTCCCTCCTTTCTCCTACTCTTCCTTCCACTCCTCTTCCCTTCTCTCCTCCCCTATCTTCCTCTTTCCTCCTTTCTCCTTCCTCTCTCCTTTCTCTCCTCTCCTCTCCCATTCTCTCCTTCCTTCTCCTCCTTTTCACTCCTCTCTGCTTTTTCTTCTTCCTCTCCCCTTTTCTCCTCCCCTCTCCTCCTCTTCCCTTTTTTCTCCCTACTCTCTCTGTCCCCTCCTCATCTTCCCTTCTCTCTTCCCCTCTCCTATCCTCTCCTCCTCTTCCCTACTTTCTCCCTCCTCTCTCCTTCCTTTCCTCATCTCCCCTTCAATCCTTACCTCTCCTCATCTTCCTCCATTTCTCCCTCCTCTCTCCTTCTCCTCCTGTCTCCTCCTCTTCCCTCCCCTCTCCTTCCTCACTCCCTCCTCTCCTCATCTCCCCTTCTCTCCTCCCCTCCCCTACTTTTCCCTCCTTTCTCCCTCATCTGTCCTTCCTCTCCTCTCCCCGTCTGTCCTCCCCTCTCCTCCTCTTTCCAACTTTCTCCCTCCTCTCCCTTCCTCTTCTGTCCTCTCCCCTTCTCTCTCCTCCCCTCTCCTTTTCTTCCCTCCTTTCTCCTTCCTCTCTTCTTCCTCTCCACATCTCCCCATTCCTTCTCCTCTTTCCACCTTTCTCCCTCCTCTTTCTTTCCTTTCCCCCTCCTCTCCCCTTCTCTCCCCCCCCTTTCTTCCTCTTCCCTCCTTTCTCCCTACTCTCTCCTTCGTCTTCGCTCCTCTCCCCTTCCTCTCCTCCCCTCCTCCTCCTCCCTCATTTCTTCTTCCTTTCTCCTTCCTCTCCTCTCCTGTCCTCTCGCCTCTATCCTCCCATCTCCTCCTTTTCCCTCCATTCTCAATCCTCTCTCCTTCCTCTCCTCTCCTTTCCCCTTCTCTCCTCCCTTTTCCTTCTCTGCCCTACTTTCTCGCTCCAACCTCCTTCCTCTCCTCATCTACCCTTCTCTCCACCCCTCTCTTCCTCTTCCCTACATTCTCCCTCCTCTCTCCTTCCTCTCCTAATCTCCCCTTCTCTCCTCAACTCTCCTCCTCTTCCCCGCGTTTCCCCTCATCTCATCTTCCTCTCCTCATCTTCCCTTTTCTCCTCCTCTTCCCTCCTTGCTCCTTCATCTGTCCTTTGTCACCTCTCCCCTTCTCTCCTCCCTTCTCCTTCTCTTCCCTACTTTCTCGCTCCACCCTCCTTCCTTTCCTCATCTCCCCTTCTCTCCTCCCCTCTCCACCTCTTCCCTACTTTCTCCCTCCTCTCAGTTCCTCTCCTCATCTCCCGTTCTCTCCGCCCCTCTCGTCCCTCTTCCCTCCTCGCTCCCTCCTCTGTCCTTCCACTCCTCTCCACTCTCCTTCTCGCCTCTCTTTTCTCCTCTTCTTCCCTCCTTTCTCCCTCCTCTCTTATTTATTTCTTCTCCTCTCCCCTTCTCTCCTCCCTCTCCTCTTCTTCCGTCCCCTTCTCCCTCCTTTCTTCTTCCTGTTTTTATCTCCCCTCTCTCCTCTTCCTTCCATTCTCCCTCCTCTCTCCTTCCTCTCCTCATCTCCCCTCTCTCCTCAGCACTCCACCTCTTTCCTACTTTCTCCCTCCTCTCTCCTTCCTCCCCTCATCTCCCTTCTCTCCTTATCTTTCCTCCTCTTCCCTCCTTTTCTCCCTCCTCTCTCCTTCCCCTCCTCATGTTATCTCCCGTTCTCTCCTCCCCTCTCCTCCTCTTAGCTCATTCCTCCCTCCTCTCTCCTTCCTCTCCTCATCTCCCTTCTCTGCTCCCCTCTCCTCCTATTCCCTCCTTTCTCCCTACTCTCTCCTTCCTCTCCTCTCTTCTCCCCTTCTCTCCTTCCCTATCCTCCTCTTCCCTCCTTTCTCCCTACTCTCTCATTCCTTTCCTCTCTTCTCCCCTTCTCTCCTCTCCTATCCTCCTCTCCCCTCCTTTCTCCCTACTCTCTCCTTCACCTCTCTTCTCCCCTTCTCTCCTTCCCTATCCTCCTCTTCCCTCCTTTCTCAGTCCTCTCTCCTTCCTCTCCTCTCTTCTCCCCTATCATCCCCTTCCCTCCTTTCTCCCTACTCTCTCCTTCCTTTCATCTCTTCTCCCATTTTCTCCTCCTATATACTCCTCTTCCCTCCTTTCTCCCTTCTCTCTCCTTCCTCTCCTCTCTTCTCCCCTTCTCTCCTCCCCTATCCTCCTCTTCCCTCCTTTCTCCCTCCTATCACCTTCCTCTCCTCTCTTCTCCCATTCTCTCCTACCCTATCCTACTCTTCCCTCCTTTCTCCCTACTCTCTCCTTCCTTTCCTCTCTTCTCCTATTTTCTCCTCCTCTATCCTCTTCTTCCCTCCTTTCTCCCTACTCTCTCCTTCCTTTCCTCTCTTCTCCCCTTCTCTCCTCACCTATCCTCCTCTTCCCTCCTTTTTCCCTCCTCTCTCCTTCCTCTCCTCTCTTCTCCCCATCTCTCCTCCCCTATCCTCCTCTTCCCTCCTTTCTCCCTACTCTCACCTTCATCTCCTCTCTTCTCCCCTTCTCTCCTCCCCTATCCTCCTCTTCCCTCATTTCTCCCTCCTCTCTCCTTCGACTCCTCTTTTCTCCCCTTCTCTCCTCCCCTATCCTCCTCTTCTCTCCTTTCTCACTACTCTCTCCTTCCTTTCCTCTCTTCTCCCCATCTCTCCTCCCCTATCCTCCTCTTCCCTCCTTTCTCCCTACTCTCACCTTCATCTCCTCTCCTCTCCCCTCTCTCTTCCCCTATCCTCCTCTTCCCTCCTTTCTCCCTCCTCTCTCCTTCGACTCCTCTTTTCTCCCCTTCTCTCCTCCCCTATCTCCTCTTCTCTCCTTTCTCACTACTCTCTCCTTCCTTTCCTCTCTTCTCCCCTTCTCTCCTCCCCTATGATCCTCTCCCCTCCTTTCTCCCTATTCTTTCCTTCCTTTCCTCTCTTCTCCCATTTTCTCCTTCTCTATCCTCCTCTTCCCTCCTTTCTCCCTACTCTCTCCTTCGTTTCCTCTCTTCTCCCCTTCTCTCCTCCCCTATCCTCCTCTTCCCTCCTTTCTCCCTACGTCTTTTTCCTTTCTTCTCCCCTTCTCTCCGCCCCTATCCTCCTCTTCCCTCCTTTCACCTTCCTTTCCTCTCTTCTCCCCTTCTCTCCTCCCCTCTCCTCTTCTTCCCTCCTTTCTCCCTCCTTTCTTCTTCCTGTTTTTAATCTCCCCTCTCTCCTCTTCCCTCCATTCCCCCTCCTCTCTCCTTCCTCTCCTCATCTCCCCTTCTCTCCTCCCCACTCCACCTCTTTCCTACTTTCTCCCTCCTCTCTCCTTCCTCTCCTCTCCTCATCTCCCCTTCTCTGCTCCCCACTCCACCTCTTTCCTACTTTCTCCCTCCTCTCTCCTTCCTCTCCTCTCCTCATCTCCCCTTCTCTGCTCCCCTCTCCTCCTCTTCCCTCCTTTCTCTCTCCTCTCTTTTCTCTCCACATCTCCCCTTCAATCCTTCCCTCTCCTCCCCTTCCATCCATTATCCCTCCTCTCTCCTTTCTCTCCTTATCTTTTCTTCTCTCCCCTCTTCCTTCTTTTCTCCCTCTGCTCTCCATCCTCTCCTCATCTACCCTTCTCTCCTTCACTTCTCTCCTTTGTACCTCCTCTGTCCTTCCTCTCTACTCCTCTCCTCTCCTTTCTCTCTTCCCCACACCTCCTCTTCCCTCCGTTCTCTTTACTCTCTCTTTCCTCTCCTCTCCGTTCCCCTTATCTCCTCCCTTCTTCTCTTCCCTCCTTTCTCCCTACTCTCTCCTTCCACACCTCTTCCCTTCTCTCCTCCCCTATCTTCCTCTTTCCTCCTTTCTCCTTCCTCTCTCCTGTCTCTCCTCTCCCTCTCCCATTCTCTCCTTCTCTCCTCCTCCTTCACTCCTCTCCCTCCTCTCTCCTTTTTCATCTTCCTCTACCCCTTTTCTCCTCCCCTCTCCTCCTCTTCCCTTTTTTCTCCCTACTCTCTCTGTCCCTTCCTCATCTTCCCTTCTCTCTTCCCCTCTCCTATCCTCTCCTCCTCTTCCTACTTTCTCCCTCCTATCTCCTTCCTCTCCTCCTCTCCCCTTCTCTCCTCCCCATTCCTCCTCTTCCTGCCTTTCTCACTCCTCTCACCTTTCTCTCCTCTCCCCTTCTCTCCTCAGTTCTCTTCCTCTTTATTCCCATCCCCCTCCTTCTCCTTCTTATCTACCCTTCCCTCCTCTTCCCTCTTTTCTCCCTCCTCTCTCCTTCCTCTCCTCTCCTCCCCCCATTTCTCCTACCTTCTCCTCCTTTCACTCCTCTCTCCCTCCTCTCTCCTTCCTCTCCTCATCTCCCCTTCAATCCTTACCTCTCCTCCTCTTCCCCCATTTCTCCCTCCTCTCTCCTTTTCCTCCCATCTCCTCCTCTTCCCTCCCCTCTCCTTCCTCACTGCCTCCTCTCCTCATCTCCCCTTCTCTCCTCCCCTCTCCTACTTTTCCCTCCTTTCTCCCTCATCTGTCCTTCCTCTCTACTCCTCTCCTCTCCTTTCTCTCTTCCCCACACCTCCTCTTCCCTCCGTTCTCTTACTCTCTCTTCCTCTCCTCTCCGTTCCCTTATCTCCTCCCTTCTTCTCTTCCCTCCTTTCTCCCTACTCTCTCTTCCACACCTCTTCCCTTCTCTCCTCCCCTATCTTCCTCTTTCCTCCTTTCTCCTTCCTCTCTCCTGTCTCTCCTCTCCTCTCCCATTCTCTCCTTCCTTCTCCTCCTTTTCACTCCTCTCTCCCTCCTCTCTCCTTTTTCATCTTCCTCTCCCCTTTTCTCCTCCCCTCTCCTCCTCTTCCCTTTTTCTCCCTACTCTCTCTGTCCCCTCCTCATCTTCCCTTCTCTCTTCCCCTCTCCTATCCTCTCCTCCTCTTCCCTACTTTCTCCCTCCTATCTCCTTCCTCTCCTCCTCTCCCCTTCTCTCCTCCCCATTCCTCCTCTTCCTGCCTTTCTCACTCCTCTCACCTTTCTCTCCTCTCCCCTTCTCTCCTCAGTTCTCTTCCTCTTTATTCCCATCCCCCTCCTTCTCTTCTTATCTACCCTTCTCTCCTCTTCCCTCTTTTCTCCCTCCTCTCTCCTTTCTCTCCTCTCCTCCCCCCATTTCTCCTACCTTCTCCTCCTTTTCACTCCTCTCTCCCTCCTCTCTCCTTCCTCTCCTCATCTCCCCTTCAATCCTTACCTCTCCTCCTCTTCCCCCATTTCTCCCTCCTCTCTCCTTCTCCTCCCATCTCCTCCTCTTCCCTCCCCTCTCCTTCCTCACTGCCTCCTCTCCTCATCTCCCCTTCTCTCCTCCCCTCTCCTACTTTTCCCTCCTTTCTCCCTCATCTGTCCTTCCTCTCCTCTCCCCGTCTGTCCTCCCCTCTCCTCCTCTTTCCAACTTTCTCCCTCCTCTCCCCTTCCTCTCCTCTCCTCTCCCCTATCCTCCTCTTCCCTCCTTTCTCCCTACTCTCTCCTTCCTTTCCTCTCTTCTCCCCTTCTCTCCTTCCCTATCCTCCTCTTCCCTCCTTTCTCCCTCCTCTCACCTTCCTCTACTGTCTTCTCCCCTTCCCTCCTCCCCTATCCTACTCTTCCCTCCTTTCTCCCTACTCTCTTCTTCCTTTCCTCTCTTCTCCCCATCTCTCCTCCCCTATCATCCTCTTCCCTCCTTTCTCCCTACTCTCCCCCTTCCTCTCCTATCTTCTCCCCTTCTCTCCTCCCCATCCTCCTCTTCCTCCTTTCTCCCTACTCTCTCCTTCCTTTCCTCTCTTCTCCCATTTTCTCCTCCCCTATCCTCCTCTTCCCTCCTTTCTCCCTCCTCTCTCCTTCTCCTCTCTTCTCCCCTTCTCTCCTTCCCTATCCTCCTCTTCCCTCCTTTCTCCATCCTCTCTCCTTCCTCTCCTCTCTTTTCCCAGATCCTCCCCCTTCCCTCCTTTCTCCCTACTCTCTCCTTCCTTCATCTCTTCTCCCATTTTCTCCTCCTATATACTCCTCTTCCCTCCTTTCTCCCTTCTCTCTCCTTCCTCTCCTCTCTTCTCCCCTTCTTTCCTCCCCTATCCTCCTCTTCCCTCCTTTCTCCCTCCTCTCACCTTCCTCTCCTCTCTTCTCCCATTCTCTCCTACCCTATCCTACTCTTCCCTCCTTTCTCCCTACTCTCTCCTTCCTTTCCTCTCTTCTCCCATTTTCTCCTCCTCTATCCTCCTCTTCTTTTCTTTCTCCCTACTCTCTCCTTCCTCTCCTCTCTTCTCCCCTTCTCTCCTCCCCTATCCTCCTCTTCCCTCCTTTCTCCCTACTCTGTCCTTCCTTTACTCTCTTGTCCCCTTCTCTCCTCCGCTATCCTCCTCTTCCCTCCTTTCTCCCTCCTCTCTCCTTCCTCTCCTCTATTCTCCCCTTCTCTCCTCTATTCTCCCCTTCTCTCCTCACCTATCCTCCTGTTCCCTACTTTCTCCCTCCTCTCTCCTTCCTCTCCTATCTTCTCCCCATCTCTCCTTCCATCCTCCTCTTCCCTACTTTCTCCCTATTCTCTCCTTCCTTTCCTCTCTTCTCCCATTTTCTCCTCCTCTCTCCTCCTCTTCCCTCCTTTCTCCCTCTTCTCTCCTTCCTCTCCTCTCTTCTCCCCTTCTCTCCTTCCCTATCCTCCTCTTCCCTCCTTTCTCCCTCCTCTCTCCTTCTTCTCCTCTCTTCTCCCCTATCCTCCTCTTCCCTCCTTTCTCCCTACTCTCTCCTTCCTTTCATCTCTTCTCCCCTTCTCTCCTCCACTATCCTACTCTTCCCTCCTTTCTCCCTACTCTCTCCTTCCTTTCCTCTCTTCTCCCCTTCTCTCCTCCCCTGTCGTCCTCTTCCCTCCTTTCTCCCTCCTCTCACCTTCCTCTCCTCTCTTCTCCCCTTATCTCCTCCCCTCTCCCTTCTTCCCTCCTTTCTCCCTCCTTTTTTCTTCCTGTTTTTATCTCCCCTCTCTCCTCTTCCCTCCATTCCCCCTCCTCTCTCCTTCCTCTCATCTCCCCTTCTCTCCTCCCCACTCCACCTCTTTCCTACTTTCTCCCTCCTCTCTCCTTCCTCTCATCTCCTCATCTCCCCTTCTCTGCTCCCCTCTCCTACTCTTCCCTCCTTTCTCTCTCCTCTCTTTCCTCTCCTCATCTCCCCTTCAATCCTTCCCTCTCCTCCCCTTCCCTCCATTATCCCTCCTCTCTCCTTTCTCTCCTTATCTTTTCTCTCTCCCCTCTTCCTTCTTTTCTCCCTCTGCTCTCCATTCTCTCCTCATCTACCCTTCTCTCCTTCACTTCTCTCCTTTGTACCTCCTCTGTCCTTCCTCTCTACTCCTCTCCTCTCCTTCTCTCTTCCCCACACCTCCTCTTCCCTCCATTCTCTTTACTCTCTCTTACCTCTCCTCTCCGTTCCCCTTATCTCCTCCCTTCTTCTCTTCCCTCCTTTCTCCCTACTCTCTCCTTCCACTCCTTTTCCCTTCTCTCCTCCCCTATCTTCCTCTTTCCTCCTTTCACCTTCCTCTCTCCTTTCTCTCCTCTCCTCTCCCATTCTCTCCTTCCTTCTCCTCCTTTTCACTCCTCTCTCCCTCCTCTCTGCTTTTTCATCTTCCTCTCCCCTTTTCTCCTCCCCTCTCCTCCTCTTCCCTTTTTTCTCCCTACTCTCTCTGTCCCCTCCTCATCTTCCCTTCTCTCTTCCCCTCTCCTATCCTCTCCTCCTCTTCCCTACTTTCTCCCTCCTCTCTCCTTCCTCTCCTCATCTCCCCTTCAATCCTTACCTCTCCTCATCTTCCCCATTTCTCCCTCCTCTCTCCTTCTTCTCCTGTCTCCTCCACTTCCCTCCCCTCTCCTTCCTCACTCCCTCCTCTCCTCATCTCCCTTCTCTCCTCCCCTCTCCTACTTTTACCTCCTTTCTCCCTCATCTGTCCTTCCTCTCCTCTCCCCGTCTGTCCTCCCCCTCTCCTCCTCTTTCCACCTTTCTCCCTCCTCTTTCTTTCCTTTCCCCTCATCTCCCCTTCTCTCCCCCCCTTTCTTCCTCTTCCCCTCCTTTCTCCCTACTCTCTCCTTCATCTTCGCTCCTCTCCCCTTCCTCTCCTCCCCTCCTTCTCCTCCCTCATTTCTTCTTCCTTTCTCCTTCCTCTCCTCTCCTGTTCTCTTGCCTCTATCCTCCCATCTCCTCCTTTTCCCTCCACTCTCAATCCTCTCTCCTTCCTCTCCTCTCCTTTCCCCTTCTCTCCTCCCTTTTCCTTCTCTGCCCTACTTTCTCGCTCCAACCTCCTTCCTCTCCTCATCTACCCTTCTCTCCACCCCTCTCTTCCTCTTCCCTACATTCTCCCTCCTATCTCCTTCCTCTCCTCATCTCCCCTTCTCTCCTCAACTCTCCTCCTCTTCCCTGCGTTTCCCCTCCTCTCATCTTCCTCTCCTCATCTTCCCTTTTCTCCTCCTCTTCCCTCCTTGCTCCTTCATCTGTCCTTCCTCACCTCTCCCCTTCTCTCCTCCCTTCTGCTTCTCTTCCCTACTTTCTCGCTCCACCCTCCTTCCTTTCCTCATCTCCCCTTCTCTCCTCCCCTCTCCACCTCTTCCCTACTTTCTCCCTCCTCTGTCCTCTCCTCATCTCCCGTTCTCTCCGCCCCTCTCGTCCTCTTCCCTCCTCGCTCCCTCCTCTGTCCTTCCACTCCTCTCCACTCTCCTTCTTGCCTCTCTTTTCTCCTCTTCTTCCTCCTTTCTCCCTCCTCTCTTATTTATTTCTTCTCCTCTCCCCTTCTCTCTTCCCTCTCCTTTTCTTCCGTCCCTTCTCCCTCCTTTCTTCTTCCTGTTTTTATCTCCCCTCTCTCCTCTTCCTTCCATTCTCCCTCCTCTCTCCTTCCTCTCCTCATCTCCCCTTCTCTCCACAGCACTCCACCTCTTTCCTACTTTCTCCCTCCTCTCTCCTTCCTCCCCTCATCTCCCCTTCTCTACTTATCTTTCTTCCTCTTCCCTCCTTTCTCCCTCCTCTCTCCTTCCCCTCCTCATGTTATCTCCCGTTCTCTCCTCCCCTCTCCTCCTCTTAGCTCATTCCTCCCTCCTCTCTCCTCTCCTCATCTCCCCTTCTCTGCTCCCCTCTCCTCCTATTCCCTCCTTTCTCCCTACTCTCTCCTTCCTCTCCTCTCTTCTCCCCTTCTCTCCTTCCCTATCCTCCTCTTCCCTCCTTTCTCCCTACTCTCTCATTCCTTTCCTCTCTTCTCCCCTTCTCTCCTCCCCTATCCTCCTCTCCCCTCCTTTCTCCCTCCTCTCTCCTTCTCCTCTCTTCTCCCCTTCTCTCTTCCCTATCCTCCTCTTCCCTCCTTTCTCCGTCCTCTCTCCTTCCTCTCCTCTCTTCTCCCCTTTCGTCCCCTTCCCTCCTTTCTCCCTACTCTCTCCTTCCTTTCATCTCTTCTCCCATTTTCTCCTCCTATATACTCCTCTTCCCTCCTTTCTCCCTTCTCTCTCCTTCCTCTCCTCTCTTCTCCCCTTCTCTCCTCCCCTATCCTCCTCTTCCCTCCTTTCTCCCTCCTCTCACCTTCCTCTCCTCTCTTCTCCCATTCTCTCCTACCCTATCCTACTCTTCCCTCCTTTCTTCCTACTCTCTCCTTCCTTTCCTCTCTTCTCCTATTTTCTCCTCCTCTATCCTCCTCTTCCCTCCTTTCTCCCTACTCTCTCCTTCCTTTCCTCTCTTCTCCCCTTCTCTCCTCACCTATCCTCCTCTTCCCTCCTTTCTCCCTCCTCTCTCCTTCCTCTCCTCTCTTCTCCCCATCTCTCCTCCCCTATCCTCCTCTTCTCTCCTTTCTCACTACACTCTCCTTCCTTTCCTCTCTTCTCCCCTTCTCTCCTCCCCTATCATCCTCTCCCCTCCTTTCTCCCTATTCTCTCCTTCCTTTCCTCTCTTCTCCAATTTTCTCCTCCCCTATCCTCCTCTTCCCTCCTTTCTCCCTACTCTCTCCTTCGTTTCCTCTCTTCTCCCCTTCTCTCCTCCCCTATCCTCCTCTTCCCTCCTTTCTCCCTACGTCTTTTTCTTTTCCTCTCTTCTCCCCTTCTCTCCGCCCCTATCCTCCTCTTCCCTCCTTTCTCCCTCCTTTCACCTTCCTTTCCTCTCTTCTTCCCTTCTCTCCTCCCCTCTCCTCTTCTTCCCTCCTTTCTCCCTCCTTTCTTCTTCCTGTTTTTATCTCCCCTCTCTCCTCTTCCCTCCATTCCCCCTCCTCTCTCCTTTCTCTCCTCATCTCCCCTTCTCTCCTCCCCACTCCACCTCTTTCCTACTTTCTCCCTCCTCTCTCCTTCCTCTCCTCTCCTCATCTCCCCTTCTCTGCTCTCCTCTCCTCCTCTTCCCTCCTTTCTCTCTCCTCTCTTTCCTCTCCTCATCTCCCCTTCAATCCTTCCCTCTCCTCCCCTTCCATCCATTATCCCTCCTCTCTCCTTTCTCTCCTTATCTTTTCTTCTCTCCCCTCTTCCTTCTTTTCTCCCTCTGCTCTCCATCCTCTCCTCATCTACCCTTCTCTCCTTCACTTCTCTACTTTGTACCTCCTCTGTCCTTCCTCTCTACTCCTCTCCTCTCCTTTCTCTCTTCCCCACACCTCCTCTTCCCTCCGTTCTCTTTACTCTCTCTTTCCTCTCCTCTCCGTTCCCCTTATCTCCTCCCTTCTTCTCTTCCCTCCTTTCTCCCTACTCTCTCCTTCCACACCTCTTCCCTTCTCTCCTCCCCTATCTTCCTCTTTCCTCCTTTCTCCTTCCTCTCTCCTGTCTCTCCTCTCCTCTCCCATTCTCTCCTTCCTTCTCCTCCTTTTCACTCCTCTCTCCCTCCTCTCTCCTTTTTCATCTTCCTCTCCCCTTTTCTCCTCCCCTCTCTCCTCTTCCCTTTTTTCTCCCTACTCTCTCTGTCCCCTCCTCATCTTCCCTTCTCTCTTCCCCTCTCCTATCCTCTCCTCCTCTTCCCTACTTTCTCCCTCCTATCTCCTTCCTCTCCTCCTCTCCCCTTCTCTCCTCCCCATTCCTCCTCTTCCTGCCTTTCTCACTCCTCTCACCTTTCTCTCCTCTCCCCTTCTCTCCTCAGTTCTCTTCCTCTTTATTCCCATCCCCCTCCTTCTCCTTCTTATCTACCCTTCTCTCCTCTTCCCTCTTTTCTCCCTCCTCTCTCCTTTCTCTCCTCTCCTCCCCCCATTTCTCCTACCTTCTCCTCCTTTTCACTCCTCTCTCCCTCCTCTCCTCATTTCCCCTTCATTCCTTACCTCTCCTCCTCTTCCCCCATTTCTCCCTCCTCTCTCCTTCTCCTCCCATCTCCTCCTCTTCCCTCCCCTCTCCTTCCTTACTGCCTCCTCTCCTCATCTCCCCTTCTCTCCTCCCCTCTCCTACTTTTCCCTCCTTTCTCCCTCATCTGTCCTTCCTCTCCTCTCCCCGTCTGTCCTCCCCTCTCCTCCTCTTTCCAACTTTCTCCCTCCTCTCCCCTTCCTCTCCTCTCCTCTCCCCTTCTCTCCTCCCCTCTCCTTTTCTTCCCTCCTGTCTCCTTCCTCTCTTCTTCCTCTCCACATCTCCCCATTCCTCCTCCTCTTTCCACCTTTCTCCCTCCTCTTTCTTTCCTTTCCCCTCATCTCCCCTTCTCTCCCCCCCTTTCTTCCTCTTCCCTCCTTTCTCCTACTCTCTCCTTCGTCTCCTCTCTTCTTCCTATCTCTCTTCCCCTATCCTCCTCTTCCCTCCTTTCTCCCTACTCTCTCCTTCCTTTCCTCTCTTCACCCATTTTCTCCTCCTCTATCCTCCTCTTCCCTCCTTTCTCCCTCTTCTCTCCTTCCTCTCCTCTCTCTCCCATCTCTCCTTCCCTATCCTCCTCTTCCCTCCTTTCTCCCTCCTCTCTCCTTCCTCTCCTCTCTTCTCCCCTATCCTCCTCTTCCCTCCTTTCTCCCTACTCTCTCCTTCCTTTCCTCTCTTCTCCCCTTCTCTCTTCCCCTATCTTCCTCTTCCTCCTTTCTCCCTCCTCTCACCTTCCTCTACTGTCTTCTCCCCTTCCTCCTCCCCTATCCTACTCTTCCCTCCTTTCTCCCTACTCTCTCCTTCCTTTCCTCTCTTCTCCCATTTTCTCCTCCTCTATCCTCCTCTTCCCCCCTTTCTCCCTACTCTCTTCTTCCTTCCTTTCTTCTCCCCATCTCTCCTCCCCTATCATCCTCTTCCCTCCTTTCTCCCCACTCAACCCCCTTCCTCTCCTATCTTCTCCCCTTCTCTCCTCCCCATCCTCCTCTTCCCTCCTTTCTCTCTCCTCTCTCCTTCCTCTCCTCTCTTCTCCCATTTTCTCCTCTTCTATCCTCCTCTTCCCTCCTTTCTCCCTACTCTCTCCTTCCTTTCCTCTCTTCTCCCATTTTCTCCTCTTCTATCCTCCTCTTCCCTCCTTTCTCCCTTCTTTCTCCTTCCTCTCCTCTCTTCTCCCCTTCTCTCCTCCCCTATTTTCCTCTTCCCTCCTTTCCTCCCTCCTCTCACCTTCCTCTACTCTCTCCTCCCCTTCTCTCCTCCCCTCTCCTACTCTTCCCTCCTTTCTCCTCCTCCTCCCTTCCTTTCCTCTCTTCTCCCATTTTCTCCTCCTCTATCCTCCTCTTCTTTTCTTTCTTCCTACTCTCTCCTTCCTCTCCTCTCTTCTCCCCTTCTCTCCTCCCCTATCCTCCTCTTCCCTCCTTTCTCCCTCCTCTCTCCTTCCTCTCCTCTCTTCTCCCCTTCTCTCCTCCCCTATCCTCCTCTTCCCTCCTTTCTCCCTCCTCTCTCCTTCCTTTCCTCTCTTCTCCCCTTCTCTCCTCCCCTATCCTACTCTTCCCTCCTTTCTCCCTACTCTCCCCTTCCTCTCCTCTCTTCTCCCCTTCTCTCCTCCCCTATCCTACTGTTCCCTCCTTTCTCCCTACTCTCTCCTTCCTCTCCTCTCTTCTCCCATCTCTCCTTCCCTATCCTCCTCTTCCCTCCTTTCTCCCTCCTCTCTCCTTCCTCTCCTCTCTTCTCCCCTATCCTCCTCTTCCCTCCTTTCTCCCTACTCTCTCCTTCCTTTCCTCTCTTCTCCCCTTCTCTCTTCCCCTATCTTCCTCTTCCCTCCTTTCTCCCTCCTCTCACCTTCCTCTACTGTCTTCTCCCTTCCCTCCTCCCCTATCCTACTCTTCCCTCCTTTCTCCCTACTCTCTCCTTCCTTTCCTCTCTTCTCCCATTTTCTCCTCCTCTATCCTCCTCTTCCCTCCTTTCTCCTACTCTCTTCTTCCTTTCCTTTCTTCTCCCCATCTCTCTTCCCCTATCTTCCTCTTCCCTCCTTTCTCCCTCCTCTCACCTTCCTTTACTGTCTTCTCCCCTTCCCTCCTCCCCTACCCTACTCTTCCCTCCTTTCTCCCTACTCTCTCCTTCCTTTCCTCTCTTCTCCCATTTTCTCCTCCTCTATCCTCCTCTTCCCTCCTTTCTCCCTACTCTCTTCTTCCTTTCCTTTCTTCTCCCCATCTCTCCTCCCTATCATCCTCTTCCCTCCTTTCTCCCTACTCTCCCCTTCCTCTCCTATCTTCTCCCCTTCTCTCCTCCCCATCCTCCTCTTCCCTCCTTTCTCTCTCCTCTCTCCTTCCTCTCCTCTCTTCTCCCATTTTCTCCTCTTCTATCTCCTCTTCCCTCCTTTCTCCCTACTCTCTCCTTCCTTTCCTCTCTTCTCCCATTTCTCCTCTTCTATCCTCCTCTGCCCTCCTTTCTCCCTTCTTTCTCCTTCCTCTCCTCTCTTCTCCCCTTCTCTCCTCCCCTATTTTCCTCTTCCCTCCTTTCTCCCTCCTCTCATCCTTCCTTTCCTCTCTTCTCCCATTTCTCTCCTCTATCCTCCTCTTCTTTCTTCTCCCTACTCTCTCCTTCCTCTCCTCTCTTCTCCCCTTCTCTCCTCCCCTAGCCTCCTCTTCCCTCCTTTCTCCCTCCTCTCTCCTTCCTCTCCTCTCTTCTCCCCTTCTCTCCTCCCTATCCTCCTCTTCCCTCCTTTCTCCCTCCTCTCTCCTTCCTTTCCTCTCTTCTCCCCTTCTCTCCTCCCCTATCCTACTCTTCCCTCCTTTCTCCCTACTCTCCCCTTCCTCTCCTCTCTTCTCCCTTTCTCTCCTCCCCTATCCTACTGTTCCCTCCTTTCTCCCTACTCTCTCCTTCCTCTCCTCTCTTCTCCCCTTCACTCCTCCCCTATCCTTCTCTTCCCTCCTTTCTTCCTCCTCTCTCCTTCCTCTCCTCATCTCCCCTTCTCTTCTCCCTTCTCCTCCTATTCCTTCCTTTCTCCCTCCTCTCTTCTTCCTCTCCTCTCTTCTTCCCTTCTCTCCTTCTCTATCCTCATCTTCCTCCTTTCTCCCTCCTCTCTCCTTCCTCTCCTCTCTTCTCCCCTTCTCTCCTCCCCTATCCTCCTCTTCCCTCCTTTCTCCCTCCTCTCTCCTTCCTCTCCTCTCTTCTCCTCTTCTCTCCTTACCTATCCTACTCTTCCCTCCTTTCTCCCTCCTCTCTCCTTCCTCTCCTCATCTCTCCTTCTCTGCTCCCCTCTCCTCCTATTCCCTCCTTTCTCCCTCCTCTCTTCTTCCTCTCCTCACTTCTTCCCTTTTCTCCTCCTCTACCCTCCTCTTCCCTCCTTTCTCCCCTCCTCTCTTCTCCTCTCCTCTCCTCCCCTTCTCTCCTCCCCTATCCTCCTCTTCCCTCCTTTCTCCCTCCTCTCTCCTTCCTCTCCTCTCTTCTTCCCTTCTCTCCTTCTCTATCCTCATCTTCCCTCCTTTCTCCCTCCTCTCTCCTTCCTCTCCTCTCTTCTCCCCTTCTCTCCTCCCCTATCCTCCTCCTCCCTCCTTTCTCCCTCCTCTCTCCTTCCTCTCCTCATCTCCCCTTCTCTGCTCCCCTCTCCTCCTATTCCCTCCTTTCTCCCTCCTCTCTTCTTCCTCTCCTCTCTTCTTCCCTTTTCTCCTGCCCTATCCTCTTCTTCCCTCCTTTCTCCCTCCTCTCTCCTTCCTCTCCTCATCTCCCCTTCTCTGCTCCCCTCTCCTCCTATTCCCTCCTTTCTCCCTCCTCTCTTCTTCCTCTCCTCTCTTCTTCCCTTTTCTCCTCCTCTACCCTCCTCTTCCCTCCTTTCTCCCTCCTCTCTCCTTCCTCTCCTCTCCTCCCCTTCTCTCCTCCCCTATCTTCCTCTTCCCTCCTCTCTCCCTACTCTCCCCTTCCTCTCCTCTCTTTTCCCCTTCTCTCCTCCCCTCTCCTCCTGTTCCGTCCTTTCTCCCTCCTCTCTCCTTCCTCTCCTCTCTTCTCCCCTTCACTCCTCCCCTATCCTTCTCTTCCCTCCTTTCTTCCTCCTCTCTCCTTCCTCTCCTCATCTCCCCTTCTCTTCTCCCTTCTCCTCCTATTCCTTCCTTTCTCCCTCCTCTCTCCTTCCTCTCCTCTCTTCTCCTCTTCTCTCCTTACCTATCCTACTCTTCCCTCCTTTCTCCCTCCTCTCTCCTTCCTCTCCTCATCTCTCCTTCTCTGCTCCCCTCTCCTCCTATTCCCTCCTTTCTCCCTCCTCTCTTCTTCCTCTCCTCACTTCTTCCCTTTTCTCCTCCTCTACCCTCCTCTTCCCTCCTTTCTCCCTCCTCTCTTCTTCCTCTCCTCTCCTCCCCTTCTCTCCTCCCCTATCCTCCTCTTCCCTCCTTTCTCCCTCCTCTCTCCTTCCTCTCCTCTCTTCTTCCCTTCTCTCCTTCTCTATCCTCATCTTCCCTCCTTTCTCCCTCCTCTCTCCTTCCTCTCCTCTCTTCTCCCCTTCTCTCCTCCCCTATCCTCCTCCTCCCTCCTTTCTCCCTCCTCTCTCCTTCCTCTCCTCATCTCCCCTTCTCTGCTCCCCTCTCCTCCTATTCCCTCCTTTCTCCCTCCTCTCTTCTTCCTCTCCTCTCTTCTTCCCTTTTCTCCTGCCCTATCCTCTTCTTCCCTCCTTTCTCCCTCCTCTCTCCTTCCTCTCCTCATCTCCCCTTCTCTGCTCCCCTCTCCTCCTATTCCCTCCTTTCTCCCTCCTCTCTTCTTCCTCTCCTCTCTTCTTCCCTTTTCTCCTCCTCTACCCTCCTCTTCCCTCCTTTCTCCCTCCTCTCTCCTTCCTCTCCTCTCCTCCCCTTCTCTCCTCCCCTATCCTCCTCTTCCCTCCTTTCTCCCTCCTCTCTCCTTCCTCTCCTCTCTTCTTCCCTTCTCTCCTTCTCTATCCTCATCTTCCCTCCTTTCTCCCTCCTCTCTCCTTCCTCTCCTCTCTTCTCCCCTTCTCTCCTCCCCTATCCTCCTCCTCCCTCCTTTCTCCCTCCTCTCTCCTTCCTCTCCTCATCTCCCCTTCTCTGCTCCCCTCTCCTCCTATTCCCTCCTTTCTCCCTCCTCTCTTCTTCCTCTCCTCTCTTCTTCCCTTTTCTCCTGCCCTATCCTCTTCTTCCCTCCTTTCTCCCTCCTCTCTCCTTCCTCTCCTCATCTCCCCTTCTCTGCTCCCCTCTCCTCCTATTCCCTCCTTTCTCCCTCCTCTCTTCTTCCTCTCCTCTCTTCTTCCCTTTTCTCCTCCTCTACCCTCCTCTTCCCTCCTTTCTCCCTCCTCTCTCCTTCCTCTCCTCTCCTCCCCTTCTCTCCTCCCCTATCTTCCTCTTCCCTCCTCTCTCCCTACTCTCCCCTTCCTCTCCTCTCTTTTCCCCTTCTCTCCTCCCCTCTCCTCCTGTTCCGTCCTTTCTCCCTCCTCTCTCCTTCCTCTCCTCTCTTCTCCCCTTCACTCCTCCCCTATCCTTCTCTTCCCTCCTTTCTTCCTCCTCTCTCCTTCCTCTCCTCATCTCCCCTTCTCTTCTCCCTTCTCCTCCTATTCCTTCCTTTCTCCCTCCTCTCTCCTTCCTCTCCTCTCTTCTCCTCTTCTCTCCTTACCTATCCTACTCTTCCCTCCTTTCTCCCTCCTCTCTCCTTCCTCTCCTCATCTCTCCTTCTCTGCTCCCCTCTCCTCCTATTCCCTCCTTTCTCCCTCCTCTCTTCTTCCTCTCCTCACTTCTTCCCTTTTCTCCTCCTCTACCCTCCTCTTCCCTCCTTTCTCCCTCCTCTCTTCTTCCTCTCCTCTCCTCCCCTTCTCTCCTCCCCTATCCTCCTCTTCCCTCCTTTCTCCCTCCTCTCTCCTTCCTCTCCTCTCTTCTTCCCTTCTCTCCTTCTCTATCCTCATCTTCCCTCCTTTCTCCCTCCTCTCTCCTTCCTCTCCTCTCTTCTCCCCTTCTCTCCTCCCCTATCCTCCTCCTCCCTCCTTTCTCCCTCCTCTCTCCTTCCTCTCCTCATCTCCCCTTCTCTGCTCCCCTCTCCTCCTATTCCCTCCTTTCTCCCTCCTCTCTTCTTCCTCTCCTCTCTTCTTCCCTTTTCTCCTGCCCTATCCTCTTCTTCCCTCCTTTCTCCCTCCTCTCTCCTTCCTCTCCTCATCTCCCCTTCTCTGCTCCCCTCTCCTCCTATTCCCTCCTTTCTCCCTCCTCTCTTCTTCCTCTCCTCTCTTCTTCCCTTTTCTCCTCCTCTACCCTCCTCTTCCCTCCTTTCTCCCTCCTCTCTCCTTCCTCTCCTCTCCTCCCCTTCTCTCCTCCCCTATCTTCCTCTTCCCTCCTCTCTCCCTACTCTCCCCTTCCTCTCCTCTCTTTTCCCCTTCTCTCCTCCCCTCTCCTCCTGTTCCGTCCTTTCTCCCTCCTCTCTCCTTCCTCTCCTGTCCTCTCCTCTCCCCTTCTCTCTTTCCTTCTCCTCTGAGCTCCTCTCCTCTGCGCCCCACCCCCACTGCTGCATTCTGGGGCTTTGTTAAGTAAGTCTAGCATTCTCAGACAGATGAGGTCAAGGCTGTTGCTGCCAAGGCAACCTGGTTAAAGCAGCCCCTGAAAACTCTTGAAAAGCGCAGTGCTTCAATAGAGTTGAGCTCTTACTTGGCCAGGGGCCCGCCTTGTCCCTTCAAATAGTTTGTGGACAGAGATTAAATGGTCCTGAGGCCCCTTGTGATTGAAGATCTGGCCATAACCGTTGAGAAAGTCATGTGTGACAATATAGTGTAGACGCCCAACTGGTGTCTGTTGAATGAGCCCTGGCCTGGAAATGGCCCTGTGACCTTGAGCAAATTACTTACTTGGGACCTTAGTTTTCTCCTCTGTAAAGTGGGCATCATCCAAGCAAGACCTGGAAAGGATGTCGGAACATCTTAATTTGAATCCTTGGCCATTAGAGAAGGAAGAGGCCCCCGTCTTGGGGGGCTATTCCAAGCCCCTCATTTTCGAGAGGAGAGGACCAGGACTCAGAGAGATGAAGAGACTTAACCAAGGCCACCACCCAGCTAGCATTCCCCCGAGGCAGGATTCAAATCCAGCTCCCTTAGCTCCCGATCCTTGGTTCATTGTACTGGGGGAACCCCCTCACCTGAGGCAGCTCATTCCACGTTTAGGTCACTGGGATTGCTGGAAGCTCACTCCCATGTTCTCTCCTCCTCTCCCCTCAGGAGTCAAGCTGAGACAGGCTAATGTTTCCTGACAGCTTTTCAATAGCCAAAGACCTAGCTTATATCCCAATTTAAATCTCTTGGGGCTGACTATTCCCTTTTGCCTTAATCCACCCTGTATGCCATCAACTTCACATTGTTGAGATGGTGGTACGGCAGTGGTGGTGGGTCAGTTGTGCCTGACTCTCCATGACCCCATTTGAGGTTTTCTTGGCAGAGGTACAGAAGTGGCTGACCATTTCCCTCTCTAGCTTATTTAGCAGACGAGAAAATGGGCAACCAGGGTGAAATGACTTGCCCAGGGTCATACAGCTAGTGTTTGAAGCTGGACTTGGACTCAACTCTTCATAGCCTCTTTTGGGGTTTTCTTGGTACATATTGGAGTGGTTGGCCATTTCCTTCTCCAACCCATTTTACAGATGAGGAAACTGAGGCAAACTGCTAATAAGTATCTGAGATCAGATTTAAATTCAGATATTCCTAACTTGAGGCTTGATACTCTATCCACAGCACCACTAGCAGTGATGACTTTACATTTAGCTGTGCTAAGGTCCATCTTGTTACATTAAGCCCATCACAGTCATGGATTTAGAAGAAAGTCACTCAAACTCCCAGCTGCAAAGCTTGTTGTGTGGTGGGAAAACATTCTTCTCTGTACAATGAGGGTTTGGAGTGATTTTCTAAACCCTTACCTTCTGTCTTAAAAACCATACTAAATATTGGTTCCAAGGCAGAAGAGAGGTAAGGGCTAGACAATGGGGGTGAGGTGACTTGCCCAGGGTCACACAGCTAAGAAGTGTCTGAGGCCACATTGGACCCAGAACGTCCCATGTCCCGTCCTGGCTCTCTATCCACTGGGCAACCCAGCCAGGCCCAGAATAAGTGATTTCTAAACATCACCTCCTAACCTCCATCTCCGAAATCTCTCGGGATCCTCTTCCTTTTTCAACCCTCCCTCCAACGTGGAAATGGAAAATCCCATCCCCTCTGCCTAGTTTACTGTACTCTCCCGCCTCTCAAATTACCTCGGACGTCCTCATCCAAGCAAACCTTTTCTGTGCTGAAGGTCTCTCTTTGACAGTCTGAGGAAGCCCATAAACTCATATTGGCAAACCCTTGAAGGGCCTGCTGCACAAATATTCCACTTTGACCTCTTACCTGCACTGTGCCTAAGCAACTCAGAGACAGCTACATGGGGCAGCACGTCAAGTGCTGGGCCTGGAGGCGGGAAGATATGAGTTCAGACACTTACTAGTTGTGTGGCCCAGGGCAAGTCACTTAATCTCTATCTTTCTCAGTTTCCTCAACTGCAAAATGAGGATCATGATAAGCCCTACCTCACAGAGTTGATTTGAAGATCAGAAGAGATAATTGTAGGGGCAGCTAGGCGGATTACTGGATCAAGAGCCAGGTCTGGAGGGAGTTCCAATCTGACCTCAGACACTTCCTATCTGTGTGACCCTGGGCAAGTCACTTAACTCCCATTGTCTAGCCCTTACTGCTCTTCTGCCTTATAGTATGATTCTAAGGTGGAAGATAAGGATTTCAATAATAAAAAAGATATTTGTAAAGTGCTTACTTAGCACAGCATTTGGCATATGGGAGGCGCCTAAATGCTCATACCCTTCCCCTTCCCCCTTTCTGGAGTATTTACTAAGTCCAGATCTCTTGGTAGGCCAGGGTTTGAGGATTGTCCTGTTGTTAATTTTCTTCTCTGAGAAGCAAGCTGTTATGGAAATCCCTCTCTAGGCAGCTAGCACCCAACTTAGAAGCTCTCAGACTCAGTTTGCCCATAAGGTAACCCTCAAGGCTGGAAATACCCATTTCTCAGATTTTAATCACCAACATGCTCAGAAAACGAAAGAGAAAAATGCATCTAGGGCTGCAAAGTCCCAGGAATCTAGGCATGAACTCACCTTGGCGCTGTGAATCTTAAAACTGCTCAGACTCTACTTCAGAAGATTTGATTAAGCTATTCCCCATTCTCTACTATGGAGGTACTTGATCAGGAATGTATTGAGAACTTTAAAATTACTCCACCCTGCTCAGACAGTGCCTTAGGGGAAGATAAAGTCATAAACTCCTGATTGAACAATGAAAAGTCCCCACTCATACCTTATAGTGAAGCCAAACCCTCAAGCTAGGTGGTCTATTTTTAGATCTAATACAAAAAGGTAGTAAGTACCTATAGAGGTTAAATTAATCATTAAAAGGTCAAGCAACTTACAAAAGGCAAGCTTAACAAAAGAGGCTTGATGTTTTAGTCTAACCAGAGAAGGTGAGAACCAAAGAAGATGAAAACTAAGAATGGGCAGGCCTGGGGAAAAGCGTCTACTGTGATTGGTAGATGTGAAAATTTAGGGGAGGTGACATAAGAGAAAATTTCTTTAAAAGGAGAATTCAGTTCACTTTGGAGTAGTTCAGTTTGGAAGTTGAATTGGAGTTCAGGAGTTCAGTGGAGGATGAGTTTGCTTGAGATGATCTTATGGTGAGTGATAAAGACTGGCTTGCTCTCCCTTAGGCTCAGGCCTAGGGCCCTTTCCTACTGCCTTTCTACTCTCTCTCTCTCTCTTTCTCTCTCTCTCTCTCTCTCTCCTTCCCTTAATTCCTTCATTTATAGTAATTAAAATCTCCATAAAACCCAGCTAACTTGGGTATTGTCATATTTGGGAATTTCCCATGGCGACCACTTATTTTTTATTTAAATCAAGACACTAAAAATTATCATTACAGTTTTGCCAAAACCTTTGTAGTTTGGCCTTTACAGTTTTGGCAATTCACAGTCTCGGCAAACCACATTTTCATGGTAAAAGCACACACACCTTCTATGTTTCTCTACTATAAGTAAATATTGCCGTCCAGAAAAATTACCCCTCAGTTCTTCTCCTCTCTGGAGTCTGTGATTGTTGAACTTCCCAGTTCCCAAGTGGAAAGGAACGGAGCAAATGAAGAACTCTGGAGTTCTCAAGGCGGGGATGATGGAGCGAAGAGCAAGGAGACCTTGGAGAGGCCCGTCTCCCTTTGTCTCCCCTGTCTCTGTCTCCACCCCACCCCACCACCACCATCACCGTCACCAAGGCAGAGGAGGGGTAAGGCTGGGCAATGGAGTGAAGTGACTCCCCCAAGGTCACCCAGCTAGGAAGTGTCCAAGGCCAGATTGGAACCCAGGCCTGGCTCTCTACCCACTGAGCAACCCAGCCACCCCTCCAAGCATTTTCTATTCACCGGCTGTGTGTTGGGCGCTGGGCCCAAGTCCGGGGACCGAAGGAGAGGTGCGGATTGGCCCAGCACCCCAGTGGCACACAGCCTAATGGAGAAGGTGCCCCACCAGCAGCTCTGGACCAATGAGATCTCTCCAAGGTCAGTGGGAGGAAATGAGGCAGGAGGCAGCTGGGATGCGAGCCCGGACTCAGAGGAGTCGGGGAAGCTGGAGGTGGAGGTGACAAGGGGAACTTTCCAGGCCTGGGAACAGCCGGAGAGAAGGCGAATGGCCACATAGGGTCGTGGCCCAGGAGCGGCCCCAAAGCCAGTGCTGCTGGACGGCAGGCGGGTGGAGGGAGGAGAGCTTGAGGAAGCTGCAAAGGTAGGAAGGGGCCGGGTTAGGGGGGCCTCAGAAGCCAGCTCAGGACCTCCCTGGCTCTTCAGGGGACAGCTCATCTGCCCCTGGGTAGCCCTGGCTCCCCACCATCTCCAGATGCTGGGGAAACTGAGTCATGCGGCCGTCCTCCGGGGCCAAAGGACTTTGGCTGGGATCCACCAGGGAGGAGGAGTCTTGGGTACGGGCCCTGCCCACACCCTGCTAAGCGAAGGAGCAGAGGTGCTAGGGGGAGGGGGTGTCTAGGGAGGGCCCAGCCCTGCCACTGTGGCCGGGCCCATAAACATGGCGGCTTCAGAGGAGCCCACGTGACTGATGGGGCAGGGCCGGGAATTCTGGGACTGCTTCCTGGGGAAGAAGAGCCTTCACCACAACTGAGCGTGCCAACTCAGGGTTCCGAAGGAGGAGCTCAACTGGTCTTTCCTTTCTGCAGACTGCCAGGTCTCTGGTAGCAGGCCTGGCCCGGCCCCCTGGGCAAGCCTAGCTGTGGGGTTGAGCCCCCTCCTGCTGGTGCCTTCTTTCCTCCGGACGTGAGGGCTCAAACGGTGCAGGAGCCCCCAGAGGTCCAGCCACCCACCCAGGAAGCGGCCGGTCCTGTAGAGCCAGGGCTGGCACGTCCTGCCCTGCTGGATGGGCTGACCAGGAGCAACTCTTCCCCTGGTGATGCTGCCAAAATGAGGGAGCTGGGGTGGGCCGAGTGCTTGGAGCTCTCCCTCCCGGGCATTGAGTTCTAGAGCCGACGCTGGGCCTCGTTGGAAGGGTGGCTTCTCTACTTCATTATATTTTTCAATGAATATCAGAAAGTTCATTGCTGTTCATTGGTTAAACGATATGAAGGAGAGAGCAGTAGAGAATAATAAAGCAACAACAGTTATAAAGCTCCTTGCCAGGCACTGTGCTACTATGACTATTCTGGCATTTGATCCCCACAATAGGTGCTATTATGAGCTCCATTCTACAGATGAGGAAACTGAGGCAATAATCCTGATGCCAGCCTCTCTGTAGCCCCCGAGGAAAGCAGGGACAATCCACGCTTCTGGGGCTGCTGTGCCTAAACTGGCCTTTCTAGGCCAAGCTGAAGGTGTGGATGGAAGGGAGAAGCCGAGGGGCAATGAGTCTTGATGGCAGAACAGGGGCTTCTGGGAGTTTGGGGACCTGACTGGCTTGTTTGGGTTTCCCTGCATTGTGCCCGTCCCCGCAGAAAGCCTTGTTTGTTGTGGTAAAGGGCTGGCCTGGGAGTCTTGGGCACAGCATAGGCCCCAAGGAGCTGGGCAATGGGAACTCCCCCTCCGCCCATCGGCCCATCATCCCTTGCAAGGTCAGGGGTGCCAGCTGGTCCTTGAAAACACTCTGCCAGCTCGTCCTGGTCCTCTCAGAGGCTGGGGGAAGCCCTCGGCAGTCCAAAGTGCCGGAAAGTGTTTGTGTGGGCACATACACGTCTGGGCTGCCCTCAGCTTCTGCCCCACTGGTTGGCCCCTCTGGCCACTTGCACGGGTGGGGCTCTTCTCTCTGTCTCCCCTCGATCATGGGGCCCCGGCAGTGTGCCCGGCACTCCAGAGATCACGCCACATGCCCAGCCTTCCCCAGGTATCCCCAGTGCTCTGGGCCAGGCCTCGGCCCTTGACATCGGGGCGGCCTTCCAAGGAGAGGAACAAGTGGCGACCACGTGCTGCTGAGCTTGGGTGGCCCAGCCTGGATCAGATTCTCCATCCCCTCACCCCTCTGGTCCCCCGTCCATGGTCTTCCACTAGGATCTCTGGCCTCCTGAGGCCAGAGCAAAGGCAAGCTCTGCTCTTCTTTCCTTCAAGGAAGGCCTTCCTTGGATTTTCCCGCAGTCATCGCTCGCCATCTGGTGGCCAACATGCATCACTGCACCCCTCGGTTTGTGGGAAACTTCAGGAAATGCTCCCCTGGGGCGCATCATTCTAAGGGGCCCCAGAATGCTGACTCAGAAGACTTGGCCAACCAACTAGACTCAGCCCCTCATTTTACAGATGAGGAAACTGAGGCTCAGAGACAGGAAGGGCCTTGTTCACAGTCACAAGGTCAGCAAAAGTCAAAATTTAAATCCAGGCTTTCTAATTTATCACTCTGCTCCCCCCACCCAGGTGGCCTGCCCTCCCCCCCCCGCCCCCGCCCCCCACCCTCCAGTCTATCAGCCCTCTAATATGCTTAAGGATTGAAAGGAAGAAAGAGATCTCAGAATGGGCACTGGATCTATAGTCAGGCCAACTGGGATGGAGTCTCTGCTTTGCCACTTTTTAGCTATGGTCAAATCACTTTAAAATCTCCCCAGCTCTCAGTTTCTCCTTCTGTAAAAATGAGGTTTGCCCAGAGTCTAGGGAACTCCTGAGACTCCCAAATTACAGAGAAGGTGCCAACCCTTTGCCATGGCAGTCGCAAATCTGGCCCCGTCCAATCATATGAAAACAAAACCATCTCCAAAAATACCTGGATGCAGAAAAGGGTGCATAAAGCATTATACTCGTTTGTTGTGGTTCAGTTGCATCTGGCCTCTTGTGACCCTCTTTGGGGTTTTCTCAGCAGAGATCCTGGAGTGGTTGGTCATTTCCTTCTCTGGCTCATTTTACAGATGAGGAAACTGAGGTAAACAGAATAAAGCAACTTTCCCAGGATCATATAGCTGGTAAATATCTGAGGCCACATTTTGTGACCCCATTTGTCGTTTTCTTGGCAAAGATACTGAGGCACTTTTTTTTCATTTCCTTTTCCAGCTCATTTTACAGATGAGAAAACTGAGGCAGAGTTAAGTGACTTGACCAGGGTCATGTAGCTAGTAAGTGTCTGATGTCGGAGTTGAACTCATAAGGATGAATTCCTGACTCCAGGCCAGGCACTCTATCCGCTGTCCCACCTAGCTACCCTTTTGTATTTATTTAGTTGATTGTTTTTTGTTTTTAATTTTTAAACCTTGTTGACCTGGAAAACAATCCAAAATCCCAGTGTAGTTATTTAATAGATCTTGAATCAAGGGAGGCAAAATGATCTGAGCAGACACACAGGACCCCAGTCTGGGGATTTCTGCTGACCTGTAGCAACAGTTTGATGATGTGGATTCACCTGAGCTTGGAGGGCAGCACACAATATCTTGAGGGGAGGGCGATTAAGAAGTACTTCAGATTTTACTGCTCAGTCTGGGACAAGGGCCCCTCTGAGGGTTTCTTGAAAGCAAGATGACCAAGACAGAAGAGTAACAAGGGGGGGCAGCTGGGTGGCTCAGTGGATGGAGAGCCAGGCCTAGAGATGGAAGGTCCTGAGTTCAAATGTGATCTTAGACACTTCCTAGCTGTGTGACCCTGGGCAAGTCACTTCACCCCCATTGCCTAGACATTACCATTCTTCAACCTTAGAACCAATATACAGTATTGATTCTAAGGTGGAAGGTAAGGGTTTTTAAAAAAAGAGTGGCAAAGACTAAGCAATTGAGGTGACGTGACTTGTCCAGGGTCACACAGCTAAGAAATGTCCAAAGTCACATTTGAACCCAGATCCTCCCACATTCAGATTGATTTGATTAGGGTTTTCTTTGGGGGGTGATGGGGAAAGAGGGGGGACCCTGTTCTTGCAGTTTTAAAAGAAAGATTTCAATCCTTTTTGTTGGTTTTCTTTCTCCTCAGTCAATATCCCTAGGAGATAGGAAAAGGAAAGACGGGAAGGGAGGACCCCCAAGTATTAGGACAAGAGAAGAGTTTGATTTAGCTATAATAATAATAGCAACAACTTTTGTTTCTCTAATGCCTTAGATCCCAAGCCAGCCTCTTAAAAGGGAAGCTCCAAATGCATGCCAAGGAATCCTCCCAACTCCCTCTGGGTCCTGAGGCTCTCTCTCCAGGCTCCCCAGCCCTGCATGCAAATGCAAATAAGCCTGGTGGGGGTATGCTGGGAGCTCACCCTCATTTACCTATTCCTTCAGTCTGCAAACATTAACTAGATACTGAAGGGGATGCTGGGCCTCTGTTCAGCCCAGGAGAACACAGAGGCAAACATTGCTAACACCAAAGACTCCTTTGTTTTAGCACGTAAACGTTTACCAAGCATCATCCTCAGAGCAGCCTTGGAAAGCAGGAAGTGGAAACATTAACCACTAAGGAAGCTGAGCCTGGGCAGCAAAGCCAGCTAGTCCTAGAGGAGGAAACCCTGGCTCTGAGATCTAGAGCTGGCAGGGACCTCAGAGGCCATGTAGTCCACCTCTTCCTATTTGACCAATTGGGAAACTGAGACTGACAGGTTAAGGGACTTGTTCAGGGTCATACAGGGCAGCTAAGTGGTACAGTGGATAGAGTGGGGGCCCGAAGTCAGTAAGACTCAACTTCATGAGTTCAAATGTAGCCTTAGACACTTCCTAACTGTGTGACCCTGGGTGAGTCACTTCACCCTGTTTACCTCAATTTTCTCATCTATAAAATGATCTAGAGAAGGAAATAGCCAACCACTGAAGTATCTTTGCCAAGAAAACCTCAAATGTGGTCCTGGAGAGTCAGACATGATTGAAAAATGACTTACCAACAAACAAACCATTGAGTTACAGCACCTGAGGTGGGTTTTTAAACCCAAGTCTTCCTACATTCCTGGTCTAGCTCTCTATCAACTGTTTGAATATGAACCTAGAGCTCCTGTGCTAGGGTGAGCTCCCATTCTATTACCCCATTCTGTTTCTAATAAGTCACAAGGCCCTGCCCTCTGAGTTTATAATCTAATAAATAAATAGCTATAATACAAATTAAACCATGATAGGTATTGTGAAGATTGGATTTAGCTATCTCCTGATTGTAACAATGAAGATACTTAACTCTTCCTTTATTGTGAAGATTAAATTGTAATCCACAGTCTATTTTTAGATTTTAATTCCCAAAAGGTGATCCTCAATATTTTAAGTAGATCTACCCATTTTAATTACAAAAAGTGCTATGTAACTACAAAAGATGAACTAACCAAAAAAGGTGTTAAGTAAACAAAAAAGGTATAATCTAACCAAAGAAGGTGTGAACTAAAGAGTGGGTAGTCCTGGAGAGAAGTGTCTGCTGTTATTGGTAGATGTGAAATTTAGGGGAGGTGACACAAGAGAAAAAGATCTTTAAAAAGAGGATCAGAGGCCAGAAGAAGATATATTTGAATCAAGATTTGAGTTGGATGGAGGATTCTCTGACTTAGAGTTGGACTGGAGGAACTGGACCCCTGGAGGAACTCGTGTAGGAGACCTCAGACTGATTTTCCATTTTAGATGGTCACTGTTGGTGAATGAAAGGCTGACTTAGTAACCCTGCCTTTCTCGGAGGTGTGAACCTCTGGGAAAGGCCCATTGTCTTGAGAAATTTTTCCCTGGCTGGGGTTTAGAAATTCTAACTAGTATCAGAGGAAGCCAGAGTGCCTGCTTGCTTGTGCTTTCTCTCTCTCTCTCTCTCTCTCTCTCTCTCTCTCTCTCTCTCTCTCACTCACTCACTTTTCTCTCTTCCTTAATATCTTCCCTCTATTGTAAATAAAACTATCATAAATTCCATTTACTTTAGTAATTCATTTTGGGATTTAGAAATTAAATCCCTGGTGACCACCTAATTAATATATTCAGTCCAACCACAATTAATTTTAACAGTATCTAAGAAATGGAGAAAGTATGATGAGATCAGATGAAGGAGAGAATTCCCAACTGGATGTCATCAGGAAGGACTTCATGGAGGAGGTGATATTTGAGCTCATTCTTGAAGAATAGTGTGAAAAGGGAATTCTTTGTTCTTTTTTCCTATTCTGAGTTCACACTTGTAAAAGGGAATATTTTGAGTTAACATACCTTTTGATTGAATCAACAAAAGTTTGAACTAGGTGGAGGAGCTGCAAACAACTTAGAGAATTCATACCCTTAGAAATTCAATCAATTAGGAAACTGTGAACTTTTTGATAAGAAATTGACCATCATAGGCCTTTGATAAGAGTTGACACCTTCAGAGGATGAGAGGTGTGAATCCCACAGACACTGTCCCCTGGACAGTGCTAGATAATTTGGAAACTGTAAATGGCACTTGTAAAAGGGGGAAGGGACAAGGAGCCACTATAAAAAGCTCTGAATTTCTGGGGCTAGGGAAGTCGACTCCAAGAAGGAAGGCAGCTTCAAGAAGAAGGTCTGCTCAAGGAAGAAAGTTGGCCTCAGGAATCACCTTCAGCTCGAGTAATTTTCTTGACCTCTTAGAGGGAACTTGGGTGAGTGGATAGCTGGCTTCCCTTTCCTGTCTTCTGGAGAGAGTTTAATTCCAGTTGAAGGTCAACAAGTCCTGGCTGAGTCAAGCAGTGGAGCAATGTTTGTTAGATAAGCTAAATATCATTTCTACCTTTTGTATTTCTCTGCTTTTACTCTTTCCACCTCTTTTGTAAATAAAAGCTATTGAAGTCATTTTGACTTTGAGCAATAGTATTTTAAAATGGCAACCACAATTATATATATATAATATGTATATATATGTATATATACATATATATATATGTATATATATAATCTTCATATATTTAGCCAAACCATTAAAATTTAATTCTTACAATAGACAGGACAGAAACCAGCAGAGAATGGGCTTTATTAGTGGTGACATTATTTTCAGGTAATTCCCTTAACTCCCCAATGTTAAAAACAAGAATTTAAAATTACTAAATTGGCTATGAATCCATCTTGCCTAGTTTTCAAGAACTGGAAATTTTAATTTGGAAAAAGATAATCAAATCTGAAGAACCAGAGATCTACTCCCTGCCACCCTAGCCTCTGGCTACCAAGTCTTTTGGAAACTCAAATAACCTGGCTTTTGCAACATCGCCCTTTTCAAAGATTATTTAAGTACCCCTTTTTCTGTAGTTCAAGAGAAGTCCCAGTGCTTTGTCTCTGTGTGGCTCCCTGAGATTATATCCCAGGGTGATGGATCTATGTGGTCTTTCTCAATTATAATCTCCTTGCCCTCAGTTATAACCCATGGTTATAACTGCTTTGGAAGTTTTGTATTTTTGCAGGACAAAGTTGGAGATTTACACCAGTAAGATTTCAGACTTTCACCCAGGCTGCCTGCTGAGTTGACCCCTGGACATGTGATGTCCACAGGAACTCATCGAGTTCCAGGCCCGATTTGACTTGGCAGGTCAGCTCTCAGTAAGTGAGCTCTCAAATTCAGAACTCATGGTTTTGGCTGTATATCTTGCCCAGTTCCAAGAAACTTGGAGGACTAAGTTTGAGAGAAGACAATTAAACCTTAAATACTTTCTCAATCATCCTAGCCTCTGGCGTTTGGGTCTAAGACACTTCCAGTCATCTGTATCTTTCCCAAATGTCAATGAACTCAATATAACTGGCTTTTGCTTCTTCCCTTTTCCCCTAAAATATATTTAAGCCTCCCTTTTTCTTCAGTTCAGTGGAAGTCCAGTACTATGGTTCTACAGTTCTATGCGTCTTCCCAGATTAAGCCATCTGGCTCAATTAAAGAGCTGTTATAAAATTCCTTTAGTAGTTCTGTATTTTTTTTCAGGTCAACAAAGGAAACTCAGCATAATGTCTTTTAGACTGAACTTAGTGAAATTGGATGAGATTTTACACAGCAATGTCAGCAGTTGTAACATCCAATTTTGATTCAGTTGAAATATATCTTAATTCTAAATCATAAAAAGTGATTTCAAAGATGTTCCTCAATGAATACAATTAGGATAAATTAGAGCCCCAAAGCAAGGGATTCAAAGAGCTGAGAACTGTTGGCTGTTGGCCCTTATGAAGTACAGGGGATAATTGGGCCTCGGAAAGAACGATGCTGAATAACCAAAGAATTTGAGGTAGCTCAAAATTGTTTTTATTTGTTTCAAATTGTTTTTAATTTACCCATTTGTGCAATGGAAGAAAATGCTTAATGTGAATTTGATCCCTATTGTTAAATAGTAAATTCTTGTAAAGCTACATCCTTTTGAGTTTAAGAGAATTCTGTAAGTTGTTCCTTTCCAAATGGATATTTTCACCAGAACTTTGATTTTTTTGGAGGGGGATGTCTAAAAAGCAGAGAAATAAAACCTTCTGTTTAGGGTGATTTAATTTTAGATGGAAACTGTCAAGAGAAAAATAAAAATGATGTATAAAACGCACTTAGTTTAGTGTAAGACTCAGGGAGATCAGTCAGATTTTAACTCGAGAGCAAAGACGCCATCTTATGCGGCCACATATAATCTCTGTTTGGTTACTTTTCTGTTATTTGCCCATGAGGAACTACATAAAATTCCTAAAATACACCCAGGAGAAAACTACATAAAGTACATAAATCGTCTATTGTTCCATGTGTATTGGTGATTTTAATTAACAAGAATCTTTTCAGTTAGGAGAAATTAGACAACCTAATTTTGTATTCTGATTTGTATCCCGGTTAATTGTTTCTGTTATCTTGTATATCATATAACGATGGATCTTTGGGACATACTTGAGTAATTTGGGGGTATAATGGATTGATTTACTCTCTATTTGGGGTCTTTGGACTAAATAGGGAGTCTATTTACAGATATATATTTTTAAAGGCCTAACTGATTAGCTTGTTGTAAATGAAGTTAGATGGGCTTCTCATACTTGTGCCCAGAGACAGAGAGAGAGACAGGGGAAGCAGAGAGACAGAAAGACAAAAGAGAGAGGAAGAGAAAAGAATAAAACGAGAGAGGGAGAAATGGGAGACAGAGATAGACAGGACAGTATGAAAAGAGACCTGGGGAGAGATCGAGAGAAAATGAGAAAAGAAAAAGAAAAGAATGGAGAGAAAAGGAGAAGGACAGAGATAGATGAAGAATTGGGAGAGACCAGAGAGGCCAGGAAGAGAAAGAAGGAAAGGAAGAGGAGGGAGGGAGGGAAGGAATAAGAGAGATAAGAGGCAGAGGGGGAGAGAAAGTCCCTCTCATTTTCTCTCCCTTCTTTTCTTTTCTCTCTTTCTCTATCTTTTCCTTGCCTTTTTCCACTCTCTCCTTTCATTGTCTCCCTCTTTCTTTCCCTCTCACTTCTCTTATCTGTTTCTCTTATGATCCATCTCTCACATTCTCATCTTCTCTATTATTCCCTCTGCCTCTTTCTCTCTTTTTCTTTGTATGTCTTCCTCTTGTCCTGTCTCTCTCTGTAATGTCTTTCTCTTTCCTTGTCTCTCTGTTCCATCTCTCTCTCCCTTCCTTCGATCTCTTCTTCCTCTTCTCCTCTGTACCTCTTGTCTCTCCCAATACTCTGTCTCAATCCTTATCCCCTTCTCTCTATTCTTTTGGTCTCCTTCTCTTTGTTTCTCTATCTCTCTCCTGCCTTTTTCACTCTTTCCTCTCTCTTTCCTTTCTTCTCACTTCTCCACTCTCTTTGTCTCCCTCTGTCTTTCTTTCTCTTATGCTCCAAACTTACCTCTTAATCTCTTATTGTCTCTCCTCTCTTTTTGTCTGTTATCCATCCATTTCTCTTTTTCTCCATCTCTCTGTCTTTCTACCTAGCTCATTTTTTCCTGTATTTCTTTCCAAGTCTACCTAACTTTCTCACTCACTTTTTTCTTTCTCTCTCCTTCCCTAATTCCTCACCATCTTATGTCCTCTCTGGTCTCCCAGTTCTCTCAGTCTCAGTCTCTTTCACTTGATCACCATTCTTTAATTTTTCTCTGCTCATTGTCTCTGTATCTCTTCCCAGCCTTCTTTTTATTCTCCCCTGACTATGTTTTCATTTTTCCTTCCCCCTCATTCTTTCACTTCGTTCTCTCTTTCTCTCACCCTCCATTCTTACCTCTTTCTCACATTATCTCTCCCAGTTTCATTTTTTCTATTCTCCTCTCTACTTTATTAAATAAATGTTAAGAACTAAAGTACATTTTATTTTAGAAAAAATTATTGAACTTTATACACAGTTAAAGTACTGATTATATATTTGCTGAGCTGACTCGATGGCTAAGAAAATTGTATTGAGAGTTTTTAATTTTATTTTTGAAATTTTTATTTAATTAGTCAATTTAGAATATTTCTACTTGGTTTCAAGAGTCATGTTCTTTCCCTCCCCTTCCCCTATCTCCTCCCATAGACAACACACGATTCCACTGGGCTTTACATGTGTCATTAATCAGAACCTATTTCCATGCTGTTGATGTTTGCACTAGGATGTTCATTTAGGGTCTACATCCCCAATCATATCCCCCTTGACCCATGTAATTGAGTAGTTGTTTTTCTTCTGTGTTTCTGCTCCCACAGTTTTTCCTCTGAAAGTGGATAGTGTTCTTTCTCATAAGTCCCTCCAAATTGTTCTGGATCACTGCATTGCTACTAATAGAGAAGTCCATTACATTCGATTATACCACAGTGTATCAGTCTCTGTGTACAATGTTCTCCTGGTTCTGCTCCTTTCAATCTACAACAGTTCTTGGAGTTCGTTCCAGTTCACATGGAATCCCTCCAGTTCATTATTCCTTTCAAAGCAATAGTAATCCATCACCAACATATACCACAATTTGTTCAATCATTCCCCAGTTGAAGGGCATCCCCATATTTTCCAATTTTTTGCTACCACAATGAGAGCATCTATGAATATTCTTGTACCTCTTTTTCCCTTTTATCTCTTTGGGGTACAAACCCAGCAGTAGTATGGCTGGATCAAAGGGCAGACAGTCTTTTAGTGCCCTTTGGGTATAGTTCCAAATTGCCCTCCAGAATGGTTGGATCAATTCACAACTCCACCAGCAGTGTATTAGTGTCCCTACTTTGCCACATCCCCTCCAGCATTCACTACTTTCCTTTGCTGTCATGTTAGCCAATCTGCTAGGTGTGAGGTGATACCTCAGAGTTGTTTTGATTTGCATTTCTCTAATTATAAGAGATTTAGAACATTTTTTCATATGTTTATTAATAATTTTGATTTCTTTATCTGAAAATTGCCTATTCACGTCCCTTGCCCATTTATCAGTTGGAGAATGGCTTGATTTTTTATACAATTGATTTAGCTCTTTATAAATTTGAGTAATTAGACCTTTATCAGAGGTTTTTGTTATGAAGATTCCCCCCCCAAATTTGTTACTTCCCTTCTAATTTTGGTTACATTGGTTTTGTTTGTACAAAAACCTTTTTAATTTAATGTAATCAAAATTATTTATTTTACACTTTGTGATTTCTTCTAGCTCTTTCTTGGTCTTAAAAATCTTTCCTTTCCCAAAGATCTGACATGTATACTTTTCTGTATTTACCTAATTTACTTATAGTTTTCTTTTTTATATTCAAGTCATTCACCCATTCAGAGTTTATCTTGGTGTAGGGTGTGAGATGTTGATCTATTCCTAGTCTCTCCCACACTGTCTTCCAATTTTCTCAGCAGTTTTTATCAAATACTGGATTTTGGTCCCCAAAACTGGGATCTTTGGGCTTATCATAGACTGTCTTGCTGAGGTCATTTACCCCAAGTCTATTCCACGGATCTTCCTTTCTGTCTCTTAGCCAGTACCAAATTGTTTTGATGATTGCTGCTTTATAGTATAGTTTGAGATCTGGGACTGCAAGTCCTCCTTCCTTTGCATTTTTTTTTCATTATTTCCCTGGATATCCTTGATCCTTTATTCTTCCAAATGAACTTTGTTATGGTTTTATCTAATTCAATAAAAAAGTTTTTTAGTAGTTCAATGGGTATGGCACTAAATAAATAAATAAGTTTGGGTAGGGTGGTTGTTTTTATTATGTTAGCTCATCCTACTCATGAGCAATCAATGTTTTTCTAATTGTTTAGATCTAGTTTTAATTGTGTGGAAAAAGTGTTTTGTAGTTGTGTTCACATGGTTCCTGTGTTTGTCTCGGCAGATAGATTCCTAAGTATTTTATATTGTCTAGGGTGATTTTAAATGGAATTTCTCTTTCTAATTCTTGCTGCTGAGCTGTGTTGGAGATATATAGAAATGCTGATGACTTATGTGGGTTTATTTTGTATCCTGCAACTTTGCTAAAGTTGTTGATTATTTCTTCTAGCTTTTTAGTTGATTCTCTAGAATTCTTTAAGTAGACCATCATATCATCTGCAAAGAGTGATAACTTAGTCTCCTCATTGCCTATTTTAATACCTTCAATTTCTTTTTCTTCTCTAATTGCTACTGCTAGTGTTTCTAGTACAATGTTAAATAATAGAGGTGATAATGGGCATCCTTATTTCACTCCTGATCTTTTTGGGAAGGCTTCTAGTTTATCCCCATTGCAGATGATATTTGCTGATGTTTTTAGATATATATGGTTTATTATTTTTAGGAATGACCCTTCTATTCCTATGCTTTCTAGTGTTTTTAATAGGAATGGGTGTTGTATTTTGTCAAAGGCTTTTTCAGCATCTATTGAGATAATCATGTGATTTTTGTCAGTTTGCTTGTTTATATGGTCAATTATGTGGATGGTTTTCCCAATATTGAACCATCCTTGCATTCCTGGTATAAATCCCACTTGATCATAATGAATAATCCTTGTGATCACTTGCTGGAGTCTTTTTTTCTAGCATTCTATTTAAGATTTTTGCATCTATATTTATTAAGGGGTCTGTAGTTTTCTTTCTCTGTTTTTGACTTGCCTGGCTTTGGAATCAGCAATTGCAATGATGAGACATCCTTTCAAAATCTATGGGATGCAGTCAAAACAGTACTCAGGAGGAAATTTACATCCTTGAGTTTATATATTAACAAACTAGGGAGGGTTAAATTGAGTCCAGCAAAAGGGTTCCTTAGCTCTGTCCTGTTGCTAGATTTGGTTTTCAGTCCCCTTGAAGCATTTTGTTTTTAATTGGTGAGGAAGGGTTTTCAGAGGTCTGAACTTTTGCTGCCTCCCTCCAACCAGATAGTCTTAATGAGGTACTATTGTTATCTCCAATGTACAGATGAGGAAACTGGGATTTGCCTGTACAAAGGGTCAGAGAGGGAAAGTGGAAGGAGGCAAGTTTGGTGGGATTTGAGCCTAGGAAGGGAATTACTAGATCAAGCAGAGAAAGGCAAACTGGAACTTTAAATGCCAAAGAGAGGAATTTGCACTTGATTCAATAAGGATCCCTTGCAGCTTCTTGAGGGAAGAGAGTGGTATGGTCACCTCTCTGCTTTAGAAATATCATTTTGGCAGTGATATAGAGGATGAACTGGAGAAGACAGTAAAAATCAGGACCCCTATTTCAGAAATCCTTGGACATAGGGCAGGATTCCAGGGAATCTAGTTGAACTCACACACAAGATAAGAAACTGCTTTGGTACAAAGATCAAGGAAAGAGTTCAGGCATTTGACCCAGAGCAGAAAGTACTTGGGATAGAGAAACAGTATAGGAGACCTGAGTTTCAATACTTACTGAATGCAGGATCTTAGGCAAGTAACTGAGCCTGAAGGAAGGAGCTCAGTACCCAGCTGGGGCCAGTTGGATACTCCAATAAGCCCCTAGGGGCAGAGACCTAGCCAGATAAACTGTGAATTGCATAGCACTGGAGATAGCTGAAGTGCTTTGAGATCTAAGCCCCAGAGAAACCACCACCAGAGGGGAGGGAGTCAGAGAGTAAGCAACAGGGGAAAATAAGAGGGGGAGAGACTCAAATTGTTAAAGAGGAAGAAAACTCAAAGGGACTTTGACCATTAGCAGATAAACCAACAAGAAAACATCAACAACAAAAGGAAATGTGGTCTCTAGATCTAGTAAATGAATTCAGGCCTCTATAAATAAATACAGTAAAACAAAGGGAAATGACTCAACACTTGATGAGACAAAGGATTTTGGAATCTGAGGACAACATGGAACTACAACATGTTCTTCCTGAGTGTATTAAAAAAGAAAGGAGAATTATGAGAGCCAAATTTATGACCTGCACAGCAAAAATAATTGCTATAATAGAAATACTTCCATTGACAATGGCAAATCCCACCAAATAAACAATAGAGGGGACAATGGATTGGGGATGCAAATACATGGAAGTGAAGGACAAACTAAAAGAAGTCAAAAGTAATTTCATTGAAAGGAAACATGCTCTCAATTTAAGCATAAAAGTTTGATCTTGAATACAAGATGCACAGAGACAAGGATTATAGATCTCCCAGAAGACAAGAAGTAAAAAACCCCAACCTGAATAGTATAATGCAAAAAAAATAATACAAGAAAACTGAATTAGAACTTCTGAACACAGAAAGGAAATGCCAATAGGAAGAATGTATAGAGTTCTTCCTCCCCCTGCCAAAAGCCCCAAGGCTGAAATTCTAAGACAGGAGTTGATAAATTTAACTGTTCCACCTGGAAACAAAAATTCTTCAAACAACAGTTAGAAGGACCTTTGAATACTAAGAATAAGGAATTTGACTAATGGAATGGAAGAATGTTTTCCAAAGAACAATGAAGTGTAGGATGCAGTCCAGGGTGAATACACAAGTCAAGGTCAGAAATAGCAACAATGACAGCAAAGAGAAAAGTAAGAAACTTCTTTCTTTTTATTTTATCTTATTTTTTAGTTTCATGTAGAGACAATTTTTCACAATTGTTATCTGACATTTTGCAATTCAGATTCTCTTTTTCCTGCCCTTCTCCCCTCTCCCCCAGGTGGTAAATATTTTGATACAGATTATACCAGTGCTTTCACACAACACATATTTCCATATTGTTCACAACATGACAGAAGACACATATCACAATACAATAAAATACTCATGAAGGAAATAAAGTAGAAGATGCATAGGGGCAACTAGTTGGCTCAGTGGATTCAGAGCCAGGCTTAGAGATGGGAGGTCCTGGGTTCCAATCTGGCCTCAGACACTTCCCAGCTGTGTGACCCTGGGCAAGTCACTTCATCCCCATTGCCTAGCCTTTACCACTCTTCTGCCTTGGAACCAATACACAGTACTGATTCCAAGATGGAAGGTGAGGGGTTAAAAAAAAGTAATCTGGCAGAAATTAGGTTTAGACTAACACCTTGTGTTATTGTCCATTATAAATTCTAAATCAGTATGCAATACAGTATTATTCAAAATATTAGAAGCTCTTCATATACCTCTGACAGCTATGGGTAGGAAAGAGATTCTTTTTTTTAAGCCTTACTTTCCATCTTTGACTCAATGATAATTATTGGTTCCAAGCCAGAAGGTTGGTAAGGGCTAGGCAATTGGAGTTAAGTGACTTGTCCAGAGTCACAAAGCTAGGAAGTGTCTGAAGTCACATTTGAACCCAGGACCTCCCATGGCTAGGCTTGGCTACCCAGCTGTTTCTGTGTACAAAGTCCCTCTGGTTCTACTCACTTTACTTTGCCTCAGATCATTGTTGAAGTGGATTTAAGTCCTGTCCTTTCTGCCCCTCATAGGCACTCCTGTACTTTGGTGCCGTGAGATGCCCCGGATTGTAATCTTCTCCCCTTAATTAAAGACCCTTAATGGCGCTACTTTGGTAGGCCTCTTGATTTCAGGCTAACACTACAATCTTTAAGAGCCAGAGAAATAGACGTCTAGCCAGGAGCACTAAGGGACCAGTCTCAGGGCCCATTCTCCAGGCCAGCTTCTGGCCCTATTCTCTTGCTTCTCTGTGGGCAGAAATTAAAGTATCCCTTGGAGAAGGGTGGGTGGAGGAAACTCGAGATTCCATTCACGAGGACGCCCTTTGAGCCCTATCGAGACAGATTCATATGAACACATACAACTACCAGACCAACAATCCCTCCTCCCCTCCTATCGGCGCACATATGCAAATATAATGACCCAGTAACACTGGATTCTTTGCTGTTCCTAGAACAGAACATGCCATCTCCCACCTCCAGCCTTTGAACTGGCTGTTTCCGGTGTCTAGAATGTTCTCCTTCCTCACCTCCTGGCTCCCCTGGCTTCTTTCAAAACTCCACTCAAGTTCCAGCTTCTGCAAGAGGCCTTTCTCAGGCCAGCCACAGCTAATACCTTCACTCAGAGATCATCTCCCACATACACTGTATATATCTTGGATAAACATAGTTGTTTGCCTGGTATGCCTCCTCCCACATTAGAATGTGAATGCTTTTGCCTTTCATTTTAGACCTAGAGCTTTTACACAATGCCTGGAATACTATCAGTTCTTTTAAAAAAACTCTTAACCATCTGTCTTACAATGGATACTAAGTATAGGTTCCAAGGCATAAGAATAGTAAGGATTGGGCATTGGGGGTAAAGTGACTTGTCCAGGGTCACACAGCTAGGAGGTGTCTGAGGCCAAATTCAAACCCAGGACCTCCCATCTCCAGGCCAGGCTTTCTGTCCCCTGAGCCACCCAGGTGCCCCCACTTGCAAAGTTCTTGACATCTTGAAATGATTCAGCTCCAGAAATGGATATGGTTTTATCAATGAAAATGGCATTAAAGAAGGTGTATCACCATCTGCTTTGCTGCTGCACCCTAAAGACCACTGGACCTTTCCATAGAACTGGCAGTTCAAACATATTATTTCTGCTATCTTCACTTATTAGAATATAAGCTCCTTGAGAACAGGGCCTGCCTTCCTTTTCTATTTGTATCCTCAGTGCTTGGCATAGTGCTTTATTATAGTTAGGGTTTAATAAATGCTTGCTCTTCCTTCCTTCCCTCCTTCCCTCCTTTCCTCCTTCCTTCCTTCCTTCCTTCCTTCCTTCCTTCCTTCCTTCCTTCCTTCCTTCCTTCCTTCCTTCCTTCCTTCCTTCCTTCCTTCTCTCCTTCCCTCCTTCCCTCCTTCCCTCCTTCCTTCCTTCCTTCCTTCCTTCCTTCCTTCCTTCCTTCCTTCCTTCCTTCCTTCCTTCCTTCCTTCCTTCCTTCCTGGCTCTGAGGCTGGTTCTATATCCACTATGCTGCATTACTTCTCAGAAATAAATAAGCAGAGGGACATTCACTGGTCATGGTTCCACCACACCAATATAATAGAAATATAGCCTACAATAATTTACCAATTTAATGACATTCCAGACTACCAGAGAGGTATTTTATATAATTAGAAGAAAATAATAACAAAGTTCTCTTGTAAGAACAAGAAATCCAGAAAAGCAGGAGAAATATTGGTACAGAGAAGGGATAAAAGGAAAACTATCACTCATTCTCCTTTTTCTGTCTTCCTCTGTTTTTCTTTCTCTCATGGCCTATCCTTGTCTCTTAGTCTTTCACATTATCTTTCTCTTTCTTGTTTTCTTTCTTCTCTCTCCATCACTCTTTTTTTCCATCTGTCTTTCTACCTACTTCTTTTCCTATCTCTCTTTCCCTGTCTTCCTCCATTTCTCTCTCACATATTCTCTTTTTCTCTCCCTTTTTCTCTCTCCCTCCCTAACTCCCTCTCTCCTTTTCTTTCTCTTCTTACCCTTTGTGACCTCCTTGGTCTCTCCCCAATCCTCTCTCTATCTCAGTCTCTCTCACTCTATAGCTGATCTTTTGTTTTTCTTTCCTCCTAGCCTTCTTTTTACTCTTCCCTCTCCATGTCTACTTTTTTAACTTCCCTCTTTACTTCTCTTATTTTTCTCTGTCCCTGTCTGTGTCTGTCTCTGACTCTCTCTTCTTCTTCCTCCCTTTTCCTTTTCCTCCTTCCTTTCACTATTTCACATCTCCCAACCCTCTCTCTATCTCAATCCTTTTCCCCTTATCTGCATTTTTCTTTTCACTTCTCTTTGTCCTCTACCTCTTCCCAACTTTCTTTCCACTCTCTCCTGTCTAGCTATGTGTCTTTCCTTCCCTCTCACACAATTGTCTCTTTTACTTTGCCTCTTTCATTAACCATTCATATTTCTCTGCCTCACATTATCTATCTCACTGTAATCTTCTCTCCTTCTCTCTGTCTCTATCTCTCTCTGCCTCTCCCCACCCCTCTCTCTCTCTTCATTCTTTTTTCTCTCTACTCATTACCACTATCCAGCCTTCTTTTCATTCTCTCCTATCTATGTCTGCCCCTTCTCTTCCCTCTCATTCATTCTCCTCTCTCTCTGACCCTCTTTCTTTCCCACTCTATACTTCTCTCTCTTTTACATATACCCCCCCTCTTTCCTTTTCTTTCTCTATTCTTCTCTCTCTTTCTCCCCTTTTTACCCATTCTTTCCTCTGTCTCTCTCTCTACACCTTCTCTTTCTCTGGCTACCTCAAGCACTCGCCAGCTTCTGGCTCTTACTCTAGATCCTTATATTTCTCTCTCCTCTTTCTCTCTATCCATCTTCTTTCTTCTCTATTTTCTCCTGTTTATATTTTAACTTTCCCTTTTCCTTCTCCCTCCTTCTTTTCTATCTTTTTCTCTCATTCTCCATCCATCCCACTCATTTGGATAGTGCTTGAGGTAGCCAGAGAAACGAGAGAAAATGTAAAGAATGATGATAAAATGAGAGAGGCTGAGACAGAGAAGACTGGGAGAGATCAAAGAGGCCACAATGGGCAAGAAGAAAAGGAAGAGTGATGGAAGAGGAAAGGGGGGCAAGTAGAGAAAAATAAAAGGAGAGAGATGGAGAAAGAGATGGAGAGAGAAGAGTAGAGAAAATGAGAGGGAGAGACAATGTGAAAGCTAGATAGATAAGGATTGATGATGAGAGAAAGAGAGACCAAGAGAAACAAATGAGAAAAAATGAAAGGGAAAGAAAAGTGTAGACATAGACAGGGATGTGTGAAAAGAAGGCTAGGAGAGATTGAGGCACAAAGATTTAGGAAAATAAAAATTGCTAAGAAAGTGAGAGGAATTGAGAGAGAAAGGGGATGGGGACAATCTAGAGAGGCAGTGAAGGGGTTAGGGGAAAAGGAGGGAGGGAAAGTAATATAAAATAGCTGAGAAGCAATACAGAGAAAGAGAGGAAAGCAATAAAGAGAAAAGCAAGAGAAGTTGAAAATGGTGTGGTATAGACAGAAACAGATATGGAGAGAGTCAGAGAGGAAGAGCACATGAGACAGAAGCATAGAGAATAAAAAGGAAATTGAGACTGAAATACAGAAAGAATGATGGAAGGGGAGAGAAACAGGAGACAGAATTTGGAAGGGATGAAGAGGAAGAGAGAGGAGGAGGAGAGAGAAAGGAGATGGATGGAGAGGGAAGAGGAGAGTGAGATATAGACAGAAAAGAAATAGAAAAGAATGGAGAGGGATAGAGAGAAAGAGAGGAGAGAAAAATATAAAGATTTAAAGTGAGAGGCAGATGTTAGGGAGAAAGGGAGATAGAGACAGTGGATGGGGAGAAACAGAGTCAAGAATGGGAAGAAATAGAGACAGAGACAAACACATATAAAGGGAGGACAGAGAAACAATAGAGAGAAAAGGAAAGGGAAATATGTAAAAGACAGAGAAAGAATGGAATGGGGCAGAAAGAGACTAGAAGGAGGAGGAAGAGGAGGAGAGGGAAGTAAAGAGGCAGACAGGAGAAAATGAAAGGAAGGCTGGGGAAAGAAAAAGAGACAGAGAGGAGAGAGAGAGAAAATAATGGAGTGGAGAAAGGAGAAAGTTAAGCCAGAGAGAGGAGAAAGGAGAGACAGAGTGGAGTTATGAAAGGAAGGAGAGAAGAATGAAGAGAGAGATAATAGGGAGTGAGAGAAGAGAGACAGTAAGAGACAGAAAGGAGAAAGAGAGACACACAAACAGAGACAGGGAAGGAGGGAGGAAAAGGGGGAGACAGAGAGAGAAAGAGAGGGGGAGAAAAGGGAGCTAGAGAGGAAAAGAGAAAGGAGAGACAGAGAGAAGAGAGGAGAAAAGAGACAGAGACAGGGAGAGGGAATAGAGAAGAGGAATACATATTGTTTCAAGATTGAACGCCAGAGGGCAGGACACACCAACATCTGGGATGAGATGCTCATTCCATGCCTTATCCAAAAGGGACATGGAGGTTTCAAAACAGAAATCATTACCCCCACCCCCAAGACAAGGTCCAGAGCTCTCCCAAAGGGATAGGGGGAGCAGAATGAACAATCTTTACATGGGTGCATCTCCTTTTTCCCCCAATGAAAACAAAGTTCACAATAAAATGTGGAGAATGTAGTCCAAAGAGAGAGGCAGGGCAGGAGATCAGCTGGCTGTTGCTGGGTTATAGGCCCTGGCCTCTACACCTCTGGTGGTTCCTTGGACAGTTGTCTCATCTGTACAGGTCACTAGGGAGCATCACAGTGAACAGGGAGCTACTAGAGTTCAAATTCAGCTTCAGACTCTGAATAGCTGTGCAACCCTGAACAGCTCACTTCACCTCTGTCTCAGTTTCCTTATTTGTAAAATGGGGATCAGAATACCTTGCTCTGAACCAGGAGAACATCATACACAGATATAGATGCATTGTGGTACAATCTAATGTAATGGACTTCTCCATTAGTGGCAATGCAGGGATCCTGAACAACCTGGAGGAATCTATGAGAAAAATCACTATCCACATCCAGAGGAAACAGTGTGGGAGCAGAAACACAGAAGAAAAACAACTGCTTGATTACATGGGTCGAGGGGACATGGTTGGGGACGTAGACTCTAAATGAGCATCCTAGTGCAAACACTAATAAAACAGAAATAGGTCTTAATCAATGATTCATGTTAAACCAAGCGGAATTGTGCGTCAGCTACAGGAGGGAGGTGGGAGGAGGGGAGGGAAAGAACATGAATCTTGTAACCATGGAAAAATATTCTAAATTAATTAAATAAATAACTAAACTTTAAAAAAAGAATACCTTGCTCCCAGGGTTGTTGTGAGGATCAAAGCAGATAATCATTGTAACTACCACATATTTGTAAATAATCAAGAATCGTAAAGTGCAAAAGACAGTTCCTGGCACACGTAGTAGGTCTATTGCATGCTCCTCCTCATCCTTCCCTGACCAGCCCTGAGTGGACCTGGAACCCATGGCACCCCCTATAGACCCTGACCTGAAGGAAACTCCTCTGTGATCAGAAGTCAAGTGCTGCTGCTACATGCTTCCATTCAGTGCCAGCTCTCCAAGCCTGATCCTGGGCCTCTTAACTCCTTTTGAGAAGGAAATTTTCTGGGCCAGACTAAGGCCAGGCTGGGCAAAGGTACAGATATAGCTACTGTTCAGGGGAAGATTGAAACTTCTGGACCAGCTCTTTAGGCCTGGTAAGCCACAACCAAGAGTCTGAAAACAGGTATCTTCTACCACCTACACCAGATTCAGAAGATCTCCCCATTTTACAGATTAGCAAATCAGGCTCCAGACAAGGAGCAATGAAGAGTAGCAGAAGCAAGATTATATAAGCAGCCAGGCAGAATCATGGAATCTCAAAGTTGGAAGGCACTCAAGAATCCATTTAGTTCACCTCACCCATAAAAATACTCTTCTCCATGGAAAGTCCTTTCCACATTTGGATAACCTCATTGTTAAAATGGTTCATTAGACATCAAATTGAAATTAGTCATACTTTACCTTCCATTCCTTGTTCCAGGTTCTGCCTTTTGAACCCAAACAGAACAAGGCTAATATCTCATCCTCATGACACCCTTCAACTACTCAAAGGACCTACCATCTCTCCCCCACTCCACGTCTTTATTTTTAAACAGCTGAGGTCTCCTTTATTGACATAAGATTATTGATCCACTGTTGGAAAGAACCTCAGAGGGCATCTAGATCAATTCCCTCATTTGACAGATGAGAAAACCCAAGTTAAATGACTTGCCCAATGTCATACAGGTAGTAAATAGAAGAGCTAATATTCAAACTCAACTCATCAGCCTCTAAACCCAACCATCTACTCTACCTCTCACAAATGAGAACAAATCCTAGCCTTTGCCCATGGTCGTAGCATATTAGACCCCCCCACACTCCCAATTCTACTTCATTAGGACCATTTGAAAGTCAGAGAGGCACCATAGATGACTTCACCCTTTTTGATCTTTAAGTGGCCAGTGACCACAGCTAGACATAGTACTTATATCTACTTTGGCCACCATGTTTTCATCATAGATGAGCGGAGTTGGGAACTGGGAACTGACCAACACAATTCAGGCCAGAGCTCATTATTCAAGAGCTTTGTCTATGCAGGAATTTGGAGGCCATACTTCTTAGCCAGCCTCTTGGCCACATTCATCTTGTTCATCTCCCTCAGTATCTGGATGTCTATGGGGAAGTGAGGGGGAAGGGGGAGAATCTGTGAACGTGGCTGCTGGTCTCCTGGGATACACACACAAAGAATTTGAATTGGAGTGGAGTTGAGCCGGATGGAGCCAGAGAAACATTTGTCCTTTGAGGGAATCATAGTTCTTCCTTTCCCTTCCCTCCCACTTCCCTCCACCATGACTCAACTGAAATAAGACATTGTCATTCTTAAGTACACAGACATACAAAGGTTGTTTTATTTTAATTTTTGTCATTATTATTATTTTTAAAACCCTTACCTTTGGTCTTAGAATCAATACTATGTATTTCTAAGTGCTAATCCAGTGATGGCAACTCTTTTAGATCAAGTGCCATGCCCCCCCCCCAGAGACTATGTGCTGTGCCTCTTCCCCTTGCCTCATAAAGGGGAGAGAGGAAGTGCTCCCATTGGGCTGCTGGGAGGAGGGGTGAGTGAAGTGAGGAATGCCCTCAGTGAGTTTGGAGAGGGGGAAGGAAGTGGCCCAAGTGCTCTGCTTCCCTCCAGCTCTGCCTCCTGTGAGCTGCCCACCTTACCCCCATGTGCTCCCATTGGCTGCTAGATGGAGGGGTGGGGGGTGGGGAAAATATCCTTAGGCACAGTGGAGAGGGGGAGGGGAGCAGCTCTGCTCCAATCCATCTGCCTTTCGAGCAACAAACTGGGGGCAGGGGAGGAGACTACATGCCCACAGAGAGTGCTCTTTGGCGCCCATGCCATAGGTTTGCCATCACTGTGCTAGGTAATGGGGGTTAAGTGACTTGCCCAGGGTCTCACAACTAAGAGGTGTCTGAGTTCAGATTTGAACCCAGGACCTCCCATCTCTAGGCTTGGCTTTCAGTCCATTGAAACACCAAGCTGCCCCCCAAGAGTTATTTTTAAGCAACTGGTCTAACCTGTAAAAGAAGCACTTAGAAAAGGTTGGCTTTAACCATTCTGGAGGGCACTTTGGAACTATACCCAAAGGGCACTAAAGGACTGTCTACCCTTTGATCCACTGCTGAGTTTGTACCCCAAAGAGATAATAAGGAAAAAGACTTGTACAAGAATATTCATAGCTGCACTCTTTGTGGTGGCCAAAAATTGGAAAATGAGGGGATGCCCTCCAATTGGGAAATGGCTGAACACATTGCGGTATATGTTGGTGATGGGATACTCTTGTGCTCAAAGGAGTGGAGGAATTCCATGGAGACTGGAACAACCTCCAGGAAGTGATGCAGAATCAGAGGAGCAGAACCAGGAGAACATTGTACACAGAGACTGATACACTGTGGTACAATCAAATGTAATGGACTTCTCTATTAGTGGCAATGCAGTGACCCTGAACAACTTGGAGAGATCTATGAGAAAAAACACTATCCACATCCAGAGGAAAAATGGTGGAAGTAGAAACACAGAAGAAAAACAACTGCTTGATTACATGGGTTGAGGGGATATGATTGGGGATGGAGACTCTAAAGTGCAAACATTAACAACATGAAAATAGATTCTGATCAATGACAAATGTAAAACCCAGTGGAATTGCGCATTGGCTAAGGGAAGGGGGGAGGGGAGGAAAGAAAGAATATGATTCTTGTAACCAAGGAATAATGTTCTAAATTAACTAAAATTTTTTTAAAAAGAAAGAAAAGGTTGGCTTTTATCTATGACTAGGGGCAGAAAATTTTTAAATTCAATATAATAATGGTTACCTTTTGGTTTTGTATCACCTAGTTTTCCCCTGTATCTCTCTTCCCCATTCCGAGAGAGCCCTCCCTTATAAAATGGACTTTTTTTTAAAGAAAAGGAGGAAGAAAAGAAAAATAATTCAACATAATCGATCAATTCATTAAAAAAAACTAGTCCTTAATTTATTTGGGGTTTGGGTTTTTTAAATTTTATTTAATTTCCATATTATTTATTTTTGTTAGTGAATAATCTTGTAAAACCAAAACCCCAAACATATAAACAAGTAATAAACCACATTTTAATCTGCATTCCTACTCCAGCAGTTCTTTCTCTGGAGGTGGAGAGCATTCTTTGTCCTAAGTCCCTCAGAATTGTCCTGGATCATTGTATTGCTGAGAGTGGCTAAGCCAATCACAGTTGATCATGCCACAATAATGCTGTTACTGTGTACAATGTTTTCCTGGTTCTGCTTGTTTCACTCTGCATCAATTCACATAGCTCTTTCCAGCTCTTTCTGAAATCCTCCAGTTCATCATTCCTTCTAGCACAATAGTATTCTATCACCACCATAGACCAGAGTTTGTTCAGTCATTCCCCAAATGATAGACATTTCTTTAGTTCCCAATTATTAGCTACCACAAAAAAGTGCAGCTATAAATATTTTTGGACAAACAGATCCTCTACCATTTGGGCTTTTATTTGGGGGTTTTGGTTTTATATGACTATTCTCTTATAAAGATGAGCAATATGGAAATATGTTTTGCATGATAATACATGCATAAACTATATCAAAATGCTTGTCAGCTCTGAGAGGGAGGAGGGAAAGAATAAAGGGAGACAATTTGGATCATAGAACTTTGGAAAACTTATGTAGAAACTTGTTATTACATGTAATTGATAAAATAAAATATCTTCATAATAAAAATAAGTAAATAATGTGTAGATCTTGGGGAGATGTAAAAAAACCCCAACCTTCCAAGTTATAAAAATTAAAATTAATCTCAAATAATTAAAATATTATATTAAAAGAGATTTATTAATGATCATTAGAAATAAAGGAATAAAGAAGTAACAAAATAAAAAACCACGTGCCCATGGCTAATCAGCCTGTTCAAAGCCCCACCTTGCCACCACCATTCTTGCCAACAGGAAGCCAAAGAATCCAGAGCAGGCCCGCCCACTGAATTTATCCCCTGTCTACAGGAAGTATGTAGGACAGGAAGTCAGTGGGCTCCTGGGAAATGTAGTTTTTTACGGTAACAGATTTTCAATTATACAAAATGAAAGCAGAAGAATGGACTGTGACCTCTACCACCTCTACCTACTCCATCTAATTGGGAGCTTAGCTTGAGACCACTAATACTGAGAGTAGAGATATTTGCCTGTTTAGCCTCCCTGCCCATGGTCTACTTCAGTGTCTGTAGTCTGTCTGTGCTCAGAAACCACGTGTCTATCCCCAGCCTCCCACATGTCAGCTGTTCTCTGTGTCCAGTCCTTGAGTGGTCTTCCTCTTAATTCCAGCCAGGGATGCATGGGACTGGCCCTGGCCCCTGCATGTTCCCTCTCTTGCTTTTGCTTCTCTATCCCCAGCCCCTACATGTCCTTGAACCATGTGCCTGTCCCTTCTCTCCCTTCCTTCCCGACATTTGTGCTCAAATTCACATTATGCTGAATGGTCCACTTGCATGAAGCAAGGACTGTCTGTATAACTGTTCTGTAAGAAAAAATGAAGAATGGATAATGTATATCAGTGGGGCAGGGGGAAGGAGGGAGGGAGAAAATCCGGAACTCCAGAATTGAAAAATCAAATGTTAGAAATTGTTTTTACATTGTAATTGGAAAAAAAAATTAAAGAAAGGATAAAGCAGACAACCATTGCCAGCTGTGGTCTTATAGGCTACCTGATCAAAATTGACGTCTGCATTCAACAGCTGATGTCAGAGTCCTTGACCATAATGTTTTCTCTCTCATGAGAAGAGTAGACTCTGCTTTCCTCTCTTAGTAGAAACCCTGAGGCTTTCCATTCCTTTTTTAGAGAAGTATTTCTATTCAGCAGTAGTACCAGCAAATTAGGAAACTAGCATTCCTGCTTTTTTTTCTCCTGATGGTCTGACTTTTTCCCCTTAGAGTCTTCTCTGGATAGCCTTTCACCTCTAAACAGGAGTCTATTTTCCCCAAATTCTTTAGAACATGGAACAGAAGCACTCCTAGCTAGCTAGGCAGCCTAATTTATTTTTTAAATAGAAATCCTTGGTCTCTAGGCTTAGGTCTCTCTGTTGTCAAAGAAGTCACTCTAGTTGAGGATGGTATTCCATCTGCTTTTAATTTTAATCTCTGATGGCTATACTACACCCAGCCATCACCTACAGAGAGGCTCTGAGGTTTGGGGTTTCTCAGTTTATTAACTCAAAAACTTCACTCTCCCATACAATCCAAGTGAATGAGAGAAAGGTATGGGCAGCTAGGTGGTACAAGTGGTTTTAGCACCTGAAGTCAAGAAGACTACCCTTCCTGAGTTCAATTCTAATCTCAGACATTCCCTAGCTATGAGACCCTGGACAAGTCATTTCACCCCATTTGACTCAGTCTACTCCTCTGGAAAATAAGCTGAAGAAGGAAATTGCAAGCCACTCTAGTATTTTTGCCAAGAGAACCCCAAATGGGAACATGAAGAGTCATACTATAGCATGGACATAAACTATGCACATAATATTACATGCTATATATGCTATATAGCATATAGTATATATGTGCATATACAGGTATATATACATAGATACAGTGTATCTCCAAAGTCTTAATGGAATTTTAAGCTAATAAAGCTTAAATATAAAACTTTTACTGTAATAAGGCTTAAAATTGCACTAAGACTCTTGGGGCCTCCGGGAACCAAGGAGCATGCCCAAACCCACTTCCAAATGACCAAAACAAAATTGCTTCAAAATAAATTCTGGAGCCTCAGAATCAACAAAATACAGGAATGCTGCTTCACAATATTCCAATACAGAGACACCATAGAAGAATGTAAGGAAAGCCCCATTTCACTCCATTAAGAATATACCAGAACAGGTGGCATCCAGGGAAACTTGCAGCAAAGCATCTATGACAAACCACTGCAAGCCTCCCCACAGCAAGCTAACCAGGCTGCTCTCATGAGGTACAAACCACAGTCCCCCAAAACAAGCAGGCCACCCTTGTGCACACCACAAGACCCAGAGGGAGCCAGACTGGCCCCTCAAAGAACACACTGCAGAACCCCAAAACAGCCAAGGCAATGCTACATACATTGCAAGACCCAAAGGCAGGCAAGCCACTCCCAAGCACCAGAGTAAGCCCCAAATCAAACTCTAGACAGTACAACTGCCACCCCGTGGAAAGAGCCAAACTTTAACATATAGGCAAGGTAACAAAATAGTTGGAAAAATGAGCAAAAGGAAGAAAAAACCTGGCCATGGAAAGTTGTTTTAGTGACAAGGAAAATCAAAAAACAAACTCAGAAGAGGACAACAATGCCAAAAACTATGCATGAAGCCTCAAAGAAAAATAGAAAATGTTGTTAGGCTCAAAAAGAATTCCTGCAGGATCTCAGAAAGTATTTTTAAAATCACCTAAGAGAGGTAGAAAAAAAGGATAAAGAAATGAGAGTAATGCAAGAGAATCATGAAAAAAGAGTCAACAGCCTGGTAAAAGATTTACAAAATGTCACTGAAGAAAACAATTCCCTAAAACCTAGAATTGGACAAATAGAAAAGGAGCCACAAAAATCCACTGAAGAAAATAATTTCTTAAAAGATAGAATTGGGCAAATGGAAGTTAAGAATTATTGGAAAAACTGAAAGCTATCATCAAAAAACGTATCCTGGACACTATGTGACAAGAAAATTATCAAGGAAAAACTGCCCTGATATTCTTTTTTTCTTATTATTTTCAAATACTCTCAACTTTTGGAGTAGCTCATATGTTGAGAGAATGAGGCTTGGCACTTGCTTATCAAGGAAATACAATGTCATCTTCTCCATGACTATATATAATGTCATATGTACTGAATTAATTTAATTCAACAAATATTTACAAAGTGCCTATTATGTACAAGACATTGAGCCAGAGAGCATCACCATATGTGATGTTAGCTTAGTCAGAACTGAAAATATTTCATTTATCTAAATTATGTTGGGCTACATGCCTTTTAAAAAATTCAGTAGTACTGGAACTATTAAAATAATTTTAAAAAGGAAACATTATTCATGCCAGAAACTTTAAGAGGAAAAAAAAGTTCTTATTCCCAACATTTTAAGCCTCCTACATCTTTTAAAATGTATATGCTATGTATTATAATTTCTATGGTGTTTTATGGTTAAAGTTGAAAATAAGAAGAGCATATCTTCTTGGAAACTAGGGAATTTTTTAAAAATGTATTTTTAAAATATTAAATATTAAAAATTTTAAAAATTGATTAATTTAGAATAATTTTCCATGGTTACAAGAATCATGTTCTTTCCCTTCTCTCCTCTCACCCCCTCCTGTAGCCAACACACAGTTCCACTGGGTTTTACATGTGTCATTGATCAAGACCTATTTCCATATTATTGATATTTGTACTGGGGTGATCATTTAGAGTCTATATCACCAATCATATCCCTGTTGACCCAGGTGATCAAGCAGTTGTTTTTTTTTCTGTGTTTCTACTCCCACAGATCTTCCTCTGAATGTGGATAGTGTTCTTTCTCATAAATCCCTCCTAATAGTCCTGGATCATTGCTTTGATGCTAGTAGAGGAATCCATTACATTTGATTGTGCCACAATGTATAAATCTCTGTGTACAAGGTTCTCCTGGTTCTGTTCCTTTCACCGTGCATAAATTCCTGGAGGTCGTTCCAGTTCACATGGAATTCCTCCAGTTCATTTTTCCTTTGAGCACAATAGTATTCCATCACCAACATATACCACAATTTGTTCAGCCATTCCCCAATCGAGGGGCATCCCCTCATTTTCCAATTTTTGGCCACCACAAAGAGCACGGCTATGAATACTCATGTACAAGTCTTTTTCCTTATTATATATTTGGGGTATAAACGCAGCAGTGCTATGGCTGGATCAAAGGGGCAGACAGTCTTTTAGCACCCTTTGGGCATAGGAACTAGGGAAATTTTAGAATAGGTAATAAGAAAAAATCTTCTTGGAAAAAAATGTCTGCTCTTGTCAAATCCCAAGACCAAATGGATACATATATTAAATTGACCTAATGCTGAGATGGGAGTTAGGTTTTTCTTTTCTAACTGTAATATCATTATTTACAAAATGGAACATTTAAACTAACATTATAAAAAGAAAACACACATATATAACAAATATGACCAAAATAAATGCAAATGCTAACAAATATTGAAGGTGTTTATATTTCAATTCTATTCAATTAAACCAGTGTTTATTAAGTACCTATGATTTATCAAACATTGTGCCAAGAACTAAGGATGCAAAGGCAAAAAAAATGAGACAATGTCTGGCCCCAAGGAGTTCACTACAAAGTTCAAATAACATATCCTTTTAAATTCTGTTAACTATGTTAATTGTATTGTTCATTTAAGGAGCAAGGGCAGATTCCCTTTCGTGACTGCTCTGATATTCTTAAGAGGGGAAAAAATTTTAATGAATCCATTGATTACTTCCTGAAAGACATCTGAAAACAAAAATTTCCAGGAATATCGTAGCCAAATTCCAGAGTTCACAGTCCAAGAATAAAATGCTGCAAACAGCCAGAAAGAAACAATTCAAATATCAGGAAGCTATAAGTAGGATTACAAGGACATTGCAGCTTCTACATTAAAGAATTGGAAGGTTTAGAATATGATATTCTGGAAAGCAAAGCAAAGGAACTAGGATTTCAATCAAGAATCACCTACCCAGAAAAAACTGAGTGTTTTTCTCCAGGCAGAAGAATAGATATTTGGTGAAATAGAACCCTTCCAGGCATTCCTTATGAAAAAACCAGAGCTGAACAGAAAATCTGATGTCCAAATATAAGATACAAGATACAAGATACAAGAGAAGCATAAAGGGTAAATAGGAAAGAGAAAGCTTAAGGGGTTCAATAAGATTAAACATTCCTAAAAGGGAAGATTATGAATGTACTTCTTAAGAACAAAGGGCATGGGAGTAAATTGAGTATGATTAAGGGATAATTAAGGGATGAGAAATAGGAATGCACAGGGGAGGAAAGGAAGGAAAGATAGAACGGGGTAAATTACCTCACATGGGGATGTGTGAAAGAGTTAATACAGTGGAAAAGAAGATGGGGGTGGGTGGCATGCCTTATTTTCATCAGAATTTGCTCATAGAGGAATAGCATACACACTTTGTTGGATATAGAAATCTATCTTACCCTATAAGGAGACTGATACACTGCGATACAATCGAATGTAATGGACTTCTTTATTAGTAGCAATGCAATGATCCAAAACAATTTGGAGGTATTTATTAGAAAGAATACCATCCACATCCAAAGGAAGAACTGTGGGAGCAGAAACAAAGAAGAAAACAACTGCTTGTTCACATGGGTCGATGGGGATATGACTGGGGATATAGACTCTAAAAGATCACCCTAATGTTTATATCAACAATATGGAAATAGGTTTTGAGCAAAGACACATATAAAATCCAATGGAATTGCACATCGGCTATGGGAGGAGGATGAGGGGAGGGGAGGGAAAGACCATGACTCTTGTAACCAAGGAAAAATATTCTAAATTGACTAATTAAATAAAATAAAAAAAACCTTAATTAAAAATTTCCAAAATAGAAATTCTGAAAAAAGAAACTAATAAAATCGAAAACAAAAAAGCCATTAAACTCATAAGGAACTGGTTTATGAAAAATAGGGAGAACATATGGTTAGTTTGATTTTTTAAAAGAAGAAAACAAAATTACCAGTATCAAAAATGAATCACTACCAATTGGAAGAGGAAATTAAAGCAATCATTAAGAGCTATTTTGCCCAGTTGTATGACAGTAAATCTGAAAATTTAAGTGAAATGAATGAATATTTATAATTGTTTAGATCAACAGAAGAGGAAATAGAATATTTAAATAATCTCATCTCAGAAAGAGAAATTGAACAAACCATCAAAAAATTCCCTAAGAAAAAATTCCCAGCGCCAGATTGGATTCACAAGTGAATTCTATCAAATATTTAAAGAACAATTAATTCCAATGTTATATAAACTATTTGGAAAAATAAGCAAAGAAAGAGTCCTACCAAATTCTTCTTATGACACAAATATGGTTCTGATACCTAAATCAGGAAGAGCAAAAACAAAGAAAGAAAATTATAGAGAAATTTCTCTAAAGAACATTAATGAAAAATTTTGAGTAAAATACTAGCAAGGAGATTATAGTAATATATCATAAAGATCATTCCTTATGACCAGGTGGGATTTCTACCAGAAGTGCAAGGCTAATTCAAAATTAGAAAAACTATCAGCATAATTGACCACATCACAAAAAAAAACCCCAACAGAAATCATACGATTATTTCAATATTTGGAGAAAAAGCTTTTGATAAAATAACAACGCCCATTCCTATTAAAAACACTAGGGAGCATAGGAATAAATGGAGCCTTCTTTAAAATGATAAACGGTATCTATCTCAAACCATCAGCAAGCATTATCTGTAATGGGGATATGCTAGAAGCCTTCCCACTGAGGTCAGGATCCATTATTACCACTATTACGCAATATTATCCTAGAGATGCAAATAGCAATCAGAGAAATTAAAGGAATTAGAAGAGACGGTGCGGAAATAAAACCATCACTCTTTGCAAATGACATGAGAGTATATTTAGAGAATCAATTAAAAGACTAGTTAGAATAATTACGAATTTTTGCAAATGTGCAGGATATGAGTCCACATAAATCATCAACATTTCTATCTATTGTAAACAAAATATAGCAGCAAGAGATAGAAAAATAAATTCTATTTAAAATAACTATTGAGGGGGCAGCTGGGTAGCTCAGTGGATTGAGAGCCAGACCTAGAGACGGGAGGTCCTAGGTTCAAATTTGGCTGCAGACACTTCCCAGCTGTGCGACCCTGGGCAAGTCACTTGACCCCCATTGCCTAGCCCTTACCACTCTTCTGCCTTGGAGCCAATGCACAGTATTGACTCCAAGACGGAAGGTAAGGGTTTAAAAAAAATAACTATCGACAATATAAAATACCAGGGTGTCTACCTGCCAAGACTATTTGCTAGGAACTATTTGAATATAATTACAAAACACATTTCACAAAAATAAAGTCAGATCTAAACAACTGGAAAAACCTCAATTGCTCAAGGGAACGCTGAAACAACATAATAAAAATTAAGATTCTACCAAAACCAATCTACTTATTCAGTGCCGAGCCAATTAAATTAACAAAAAAACATTTCATAGAGCTAGAAAAAATAATAGCAAAATTTACATGGAAGAGCAAAAGGTCATATCAAGGGAATTAATGGGGGAAAATGTGATAGAAGGTGGCCCAGCAGTACCAGATCTCAAATTGTACTGTAAAATGTTAATCATCAAAACAATTTGGTACTAGCTAATAAATAGAGTGGTGGACCAAGAGAATAGAGTAGGTACATAATACACAGTAGAAAATGGTCATACTCAATTTGGAACTATGCCCAAAGGGCTACAAAACTGTGCATACCCTTTGATCCAGTAATGCCATTATGAGGTCTGTATCCCAAAGAGATTTTTTAAGGGGGGATATTTATCAAAATACTTATAGCACCTTTTGTGGTGGTAAAGAAATGGAAATTGAGGGGATGTATACCATTTGGGGAATATCTGGCGGTATATGTTGGTGATGGAATACTATTGTACTAGAAGAAATGATGAAGAAGACGATTTCAGAAAGAGCTGAAAAGACTTCCATGAACTCGTACATAATAAATTCAGCAGAATCAGGAGAGCATTGTACACAGTAACAGAGATATTGTGGGATGATCAAGTGTGAAAGACTTAGTTACTCTTAGCAATACATTGATCTAGGACAGTTCTGAGGGACTAAGAACAAAGAATGCTATCTACACACAAAAAGAACTGTTGCAGTCAGAATGGAGATCAAAGCATATGATTTTTCACTTCAATGTATTTGGGTATTATTTTGGGATTTTGATTTTATATGAGTACACTCTTACAAAAATGAACAATATGGAAATGTTGTCCATGACAATATGTGTATAACCCAGATCAAATTGCTTACCATCTCTGCAAAGGGGGAGGGAAGGGGGAGACTATTTGGATCATATAATTTCAGAAAACTTGTGTTGATAATTATTATTACATATAATCGGTAAAATAAAATCTTTACAAAAAAGGAAAAGAAAATGGCCATACTAATCTAGTGTTTGATAAACCCAAAGATCTAAATTTCTAGGATAAAAACTCATTATTTGACAAAAACTGCTGGGAAAATTAGAAAATAATATAGCAGAAACTAGGTATAAACCAATATGCCAAGATAAGGTCAAAATGGATACATGACTTAGACATAAAGGGTGCATGAAAGAGTTGGAGCAAGAAAGACCTGTCAGATCTATGGATAAGAGAAGAATTTATGACCAAACAAATAATAGAAAGCATTGAGATATAAAATGGATAATATCAACTACATTAAATTTAAAAGGTCCTGCACAAACAAATTCAATGCAACCAAGATCATTAAGGAAAACAGAAAACAAGAGAAAAAACTTTTCCACAAGCATCTCTAACAAAAGTCTTATTCTCAAAAAATAAAGGGAACTGAGTCAATTTTATAAAAATACAAATCATTTCCCAATTGATAAATGATCAAAGATATAAACCAGCAGTTTTCAGATGACAAAATTAAAACTTTATATAGACATATGAAAAAATGCTTCAAATTAAAATAACTCTGAAGTACCATCTCACATATAATAGATTGACTAAAGTGACTGAAAAGGAAAATGACAGATGTTGGAGAAAATGTAGGAAAATTGGGAACTGATGCATTGTTGGGGGAATTGTGAATTGATCCAACCACTCTGTAGAGTGTTTTGAAACTGTTCAAAGGGCTCTAAAATGATGATCCAGCAATACACTACAAGGTCTGTATCCCATAAAGAGAAAAAATGGAATAGGACCTCTGGGCAAAATTTGTTACACATTTCACCTGCCACACACACGTGTGTGTATGCATATACGTATTCTCATTAGGAAGATTCAGTGGAATCACGGACCATATAACTATGCCTATATAAACTCTCTCCCTAGGAATTTCAATTTATAGAAATAGAAGGTAAAGAAGAACCTTTATATGTATGTGGATGTACAAAATATGGATATTTATAGGTGTGCGGCCTCAGCTCTAATTGTTATGGGGGTCCTTAAGTTCTGCCCTTGCTCCCAAACTGCCAACCAGGAAATCTGAAAGGAGCCTCAGCTGGTTTCTACATTAAATGGAGTCTCCAGCTTCTTTTACTGACCATACTCTAATCAGAGAACAGATGGTAAGGAAGTGAGACACTCCCCCTTTCCTTTCCTTCCCCACCCCCCCAAGCACAACACACACAGCAGCCTCAGTCTGGAGACCAGCTTCACCTCAAGGAGTCCAGCCCAGAGCCAGGACCCTTTAATACAACTCAACAAAAGCCATATTCCTTCCCAGAAGTCCCACTAGGCACAGGGGTGAGCTTTTTCTGGCTGTTTTGGCAGCTCTATACAAAACAGAGATATTTTATGACAAGAGAGCCCAGGTCCATGTGTTTAAAGTTAGCTAGAATAATTTTCCAGGGACAGTGATAGACATTCCTCTGTCAGACAGCATCAGTGTGGTACAGGGGGGAGTGTCCTAGATTTTAAGTCAGAGACAACCAGGGTTTGAATCCCAACTCTATCATTTCCAATAGCTGTGTGACCTTGGGCAAGTCCCTTCATTTTACCTCTTCTATCAAAAGGAGAGATTAGATTAGAAGGTTCTAAGGTTCCTTCCAGCTCTAGATACTATGAACCTGCAGGACCTTTAGCAAATTACCTCACATGGCACAATGGAGAGGTCCTGGAGAAGGACTTCAGATTAGGAAGCAGAGGACCTGGGTTCAAATCTCAGATGTACCACTTACTACCTATGTGACTTTGAGCAAATTGCTTATTTACTCATCTTTAAAATGAGGGGGTGGGCTTCAAAGAACTTTTCCAACTTCAAATCTAGGATGCTTTGACACAATAACCTCACTGAGTCTCAGTTTCCTCATCAGAGGTTCAAACCTCTGAAACTTTTAGCTCTTACTCCAGGCTTCCCAGAAATACACATGCTTCAGAAGTGGAATGCTAAAGTAGAGCGTGCTAGGAAAGCCCCAGGGGGTGAAAGTTGGTCTAGGGATGTTCTGAAGTTTATCTGGGCCTTGGATCGAGCCCCCTTAGGTTGAGTATGGCCTTGAATTGGACACATTTACCAATGGCACCAAATTGAGGGGATGCTATGAGAGAGTTCTGTGGGGGTGGTACAGGCCCAGCTATGAAACTCCCAACAGTTATCTGGTGATGGCTGTGACTTCTGAGAACAGGAGAAAGCTGGCTTCCATCTCTGTCACCATCCAACTGACCTACCTTTCCCATCTTCCCAGTCACACCAGACATCAGATCATCATAGGTCTAGAACTATCTAGTCCAAGCAACTTTCTCATTTTACAAAGGAGGAAACTGAGGCCAAGGGGAGGAAATGACTTGCCCAAGATCTCTACTTGGAGGCTGGATGGCCACATGGGAAGATTGGAGAAGTGTTTCTTGCACTGAGTGGGAGATCAATGGTATTGTGATTTTATGCAGGGTAGGTGGCTGTTAACCCATTATTTGAGATCTTTAAGTAGAGGCCATTGTTGGGAATGATGTACAGACAGGATTCCTGCATTGAGAGAGGGAAGGAAATCTCTTCTAGCTTCAAGATGTTAGGGCTGAGGGCTGGAAGAGACTTTAGAAATTATCTAGTTTAACCCCTTGACCCCCTTAATTTTAAAAAGAAGCCTGGAGGGGCAAATAGATGACTCAGTGGATAGAGATCCAGGCCTAGAGATGGGAGATCCTAGGTTCAAATGTGACCTCAGACACTTCCTAGCTGTGTGACCCTGGGCAAGTCACTTAACTCCCATTGCCCAGCCCTTCCTGCTCTTCTGCCTTAGACCTGATACTTAGTATTAATTCCAAGACAGATGGTAAGGGTTTTTAAAAAAGACTAGAATGGGTAAGAGGTTGCTAGGTGGACAAGAGGATGGGTAGACTGGCAAATTGGAAATTATGGAGATGGATGGGAGCCCTGTATCACCCACTCTGCCAACCTCCATCTCCTCCTCCATTCTGGGTTAAAAAAAGAAGTCCTAGCCAGCGATTAATAGATGTAGAGAAAGCTAGAAATGGTCCTCTGCAGGATGTCAGGACCTAAGAAATGGCAGGACCATTTCTTAGCCTCAGGAGGAGAGAGGACAAGAGAGAGGAAGGGTGGAGGGAAGTAGCCTCCAAACCATCATGGCTGGGTAGGCAGGCATCTGGGGTCCCTTCCCACCCCACCCCACTCCATCTATGAGCTTACTTCATACAAGGAAATGTTTGTTTGTTTTGGTGGGTGACTCACAACTAGAGCTGTGAGAAAAGGAACTCCCTGAGCCAGGGGGGAGTGGGCAGAGCCCCAAGTCCCAGAATCCTGGCCCTTTGCTGAAACGCAGTGCATCAGAGTGATCCAAGATGGGAAAGGATGATGAGGTCATTTCTCCCCTTACCGCAGCCCACCTCGAGCAGCCAAGGGTGCTGGGCATTTCCCCAGGCAGGCTCTTCCTCCCTCTTCAGAGGTCATGCTTCCATACTTGGGAATAGGCAAAACCAGACAAGACCTCTCCTGTGCCCAATGCCCACTTCTCTTGGTGGAAGCCTTTCTGGCATGGAATCTGGGAGATAGGAAAAGCTCTCCCATCCTTACCTGACTGGCACATGCATTCCTAGGCCAGGATTGACTCTGTTGAATAGACAAAAGGTCTTCCCACAGTACAAGCTTGGAGGAAAGGCAGGAAAACAGAGAATTAAAGAAGCTCCGAGTGGGAGGGGACCCAAGAGATCATCTAGTCCTACCCAGGAATCATGTCTACACTTCACTCAGGACTTGTGTGACCTGGAGCAAATCATTCAAATTTTTTGTGCCTGAGTTTCCTCCTCTGTAAAAGTAAGGGGCTAGATTGACTAGATGTTCCTCCCAGTTCTAAATCTATGATCCTGTGAGTAGTACCTCTGGACAAGTACCTTAACTTCCCTGGCCCTTAGTTTCCTCATCTGTAAAATGAGGTGATTAAACGAGATGGTTTTCTCAGGTTTTCATGAGCAGAAATTTGCCTGAAAATCTCTGTTTTAAATACATTTCCAATTGTGGCGTCCCATTTCTCTTTTGGACAGTTCTAATGATTGGGAAGTTTTTCCTTGACTCCAAATCCCAAACTGCCCTCTACAGCTTTGCTATCCATTCTTCCCTCTTGGACTATGCAAAACCAATCTCATCCTACTTCCCCGTGACAGCTCTTGAGATATTTGAAGATAACCAAGATGGCACCCCTCAATCAAATCCCCCTTGACACGGAGGGACATCAGTTATCTGGACAACTTCCTCTGCCCAGAGGAAATGAACAAAAGATGACCTACAGTACTTTCTGGACTTTCTTTATTGACAATGGCATATTTCAAGAGGGAGACATAACAAAGAGCAACTGAGTTCTGGTGTGGGAATGGTGAGTTCCTTGCAGAGAGTGACCACATTGTCTTAGGGCCTCTGATGAAGGAGAGGAAAGCGGGATACAGGCTAATCCAACCCAATAGTTAAGGAGAGTGGACTTTGAATGACAAGATAAATAACATTCATGGACCAATGGACTGGAGTTAGGGGTCCTCAGACAAGGACACCAGAGGAAGTCTTTTTTTTTTAAACCCTTACCTTCCGTCTTGGAGTCAATACTGTGTATTGGCAGAAGAGTGGTAAGGGCTAGGCAATGGGGGTCAAGTGACTTGCCCAGGGTCACACAACTGGGAAGTGGCTGAGGTCAGATTTGAACCTAGGACCTCCCGTCTCTAGGCCTAGCTCTCAACACACTGAGCTACCCAGCTGCCCCCCAGAGGAAGTCTTAAGAATGAAACTTTGTTAAGTAATTACATCTTCTTTTCTTTTTAAATTGTTGTCTTTTTGCATTTATGGCTTTAGTTTTTCATATAAAAATCATATCAATCTATATATAGCTAATTAGCTAACCCAAAACTAAAAAAGTGGCAATTGGGTAGTGTAGTAGATAGAACACTGTACTTGAACTCAAAAAGACCTGAGCTCAAATCCTGCTTCAGGATTACTAGCTGTGTTACCCTGGACAAGTCACTTCATCTCTCTCTACCTCACTTTCCTCATCTTTAAAATAGCCTAGGGAAGGAAATGGCAAACCACTCCAATATCGTTGCCAAAAATAACTTCAAATGGGGTCACCAAGAGTCAGGCATGCCTGGAGTGACTGAAAAACAACAAAAACAATAGCTAAGCCACAAAGAAGCCTTGGTCTCAACTTCATTTTCTTCTTTATAAAACGAGGCTAATTGCATTTGCAATTATTTATTCCCAGATTTTGTGTAAGAAAGGGTCTTTGTGTCATGATTTTGGGGGGGGGGAATAGTGGGTTTGGATGCAGAGGAACGGGGACTGAATTCCGCTTCTACCGTTGATTATTGATGCAGTCCTAAGTATGGGGTATTAGAAAGAGGTTGGATTTAGAGTTAGGAGACCTGTAGCAGCTCCATGGTCTCTCAGAGCCTCAATTTTTTCATCTGGCACGTGATAATCTTTTCATAGGAAGAGAGGTCTTTGTAAATCTGCATGCATGATAGAAATGTAAATTGTGTCACTGCTCCGTGCCTCGATTTGGCACCTGAAAGTCAAGGTTGATCTCTAACGTTTCTTTCATTTCTGAAATTTATGACCCTAAACTCTGTAAGAGTGAAAGTTCTTAGAATGATTATATTCTCTTTCTCAGCCTCACCATCTCATTGACACTGAAACCATTCTATACTTTTCTGAGACTCCATCATTTATTCCAGACCAACATATGCAAATCTACAGTATAATCTCACTTTTGACTTCCGGTCAAGATGGCGGCTTAGAAGCAGCTAAAGTTCAGACCTCGGAAACCTTTCCTTACCAATCTCAAACTGAGAGCTCCTAGGACACCAAAATTCAAGCTGAACAATAGGACAGACCTGGGGAACCCTCCTCCTGGACCTGGATCAAAAGGTATGCCCCCCCCCCAAAAGCCAGAACCCTAGATCACTCGGATCTAAGGGGTAGGCAGAAGGAAGGTCCCAGGACCCATTCCCCCCCAACCCAGAGTGCTGAGCCCACGGCAGCAGCGGGAACCTCAGGCCCGGCAAAAGGGCCTCAGGGCTGGCTATTCTGAAGGACTCACCTTGAAAGCAACCTGAGCCAGTCTCCGGGGCACCCAACACAGACGGCAGGGAAACATAGAGAGAAGGGGGAAGCCTGTAGCCCCCTGGCTGGGTCCTTCCATCTGAGTCTCAAGGGAGGTTCCAGCTTTAGGGCACCAGCTGAACCCAATCCTATCAGGAGTCCTCAGAGCTACTGAAAGGACAGAAACCTCAGGGCCGGCAAAGGGGTTGCTCCAAAGAGCTTACCTTGAAAGTAACCTGGGCCAGTCTCCGGGCATTCAACACAGACTGTAGAGGAGGAGGAGTTTTTTTTGTTTTTTGTTTTTTTGGTTCAGGAATCATTTGGCCCACACCAGCTGAACTTAATCCCATCAGGAGCCCTTAGAACCCAGGGAGGCCAGGATCCCTCCCCACTTAGAGAGCAGGGTCTTTGGAAAGAACAGAAACCGCAGGGCCAGCAAAAGGGTTGCTCCAAAAGGCATTCCTTGAAATCAACCTGGACCAGTCTCCAGGCATTCAACACAGATTGTGGAGGAGGAGGTTTTTTGCTTCAGGGCTCATTTGGCCCAAACCACCTGAACCTAATCCCATCAGGAGCCCTCAGAGCCCAGGGAGGCCACAACCCCTCCCCCCTTAGAGAGCAGGGTCTTCTGAAGAAACAGAAACCTAGAGGCGGAGACAAGATGGCAGCCTAGAAGGAGCATAGACCTGGCAGTCTGGCCAGAGCTTTGGAGATCCTCCATATTTGCTCCAGCCATCCAGGAAGTTTAAAACTCAGAGCAAACCCAGCCCAACCACGCTGAACTTAATCCCATCAAAAGTCTCCAGAAAGCAGAGAAGCCCAGGCTCCCCACCCATCCTAATTGACTGCTGGACTTTAAGCCAATCAAAAGCCTCCAGAGGACAGGGAAGCTCAAACCCCCAACAACCCTCCCCCAGAGACTACACCAAGAGATCTTCTGTTAAAGCTCCAAGAGGGGAGACTGATAGAAGTCCCCAAAAAACAAAAAAAATGAGAGGAACAAGAGCACAGACAAATACGGGGAGTAAAGAAGGGGTGAATTTGAGCAAACAACAGAAAAAGAAGAAAGAAACTACAATAGACAGCTACTACTCAGCAAATGGAACAGAGGGGGAGAGATCAGCAAACGATAAACCAAAAATCCCAGCGAATTGGATACAGGCTGTGGAAGAACTCAAAACACAACTAAGAGAGGCTGAAGACAATTGGGAAAAGAACTTAAAAATTAAGATAAGTCATCTGGAAACAGAGGCACTTGAACTAAAACGAGAAAATAGTGTCTTGAAAGCCAAAATCAACCAGCTGGAAAATGAGGCAAAGGAGATGAAAGATGAAGCAAAGGAGATGGAAGATGAGGTAAAGAGGATGAAAGACGATCTTCAAAGAAAATCAGACCAGAAGGAAAAGGATGACCAAAAAGCCAGAGATGAAATCCAATCTTTAAGAACCAGAATAAAATAACTAGAATCAAGTGATCTCACAAGGCAGCAGGACACTATAAAACAAAACAAAAAGAATGAAAAAATTGGGGAAAATGTGAAGCATCTCATTCACAAAACAGATGATTTAGAAAATCGTTCAAGAAGAGACAATTTAAGAATAATTGGACTACCAGAAGACCACGACAAAAGAAAAAGCCTGGACATAATACTAGAGGAAATTATCCAGGAAAACTGTCCGGAGATCCTAGAACAAGAGGGGAAAGTGGAGATTGAAAGAATACACAGATCACCCCCTGTATTTAATCCCCAACTGACAACACCAAGAAATGTTATAGCCAAATTCAAAAACAATCAGATGAAAGAAAAGATATTACAAGCTGCCAAGAAGAAGCCATTCAGATACCATGGAAACACAGGATCTGGCTGCATCCACACTGAAGGACCGAAAGGCATGGAATATGATATTCTGGAAAGCAAGGGAACTAGGTCTATAACCAAGAATAAAATACCCATCAAAACTGACTATATTTTTACAGGGGAAAGTATGGTCATTCAACACAACAGAAGAGTTCCAAGCATTCATAAATAAAAGAACAGACCTGAACAGAAAATTTGATGTCCAACCACAGAACTCAAGAGAATCATCAAAAGGTAATTTAAAAAGAGGGGGAAAAAACAAACAAAACAACAACAAACATTTTTTAAGAGACTCAATAAGTTAAAATGATATGTATCCCTATAAGAAAAGAGGTCATTGGTAACTCTTAAAAACTGTTGCTATCACCTGAGCAGCTAGAAGAATTATACTCAGAGGGAACAGTGACAAACTGTATAGGATGAAAGGACAAGACATAAATAGGTATATAGATATATGCATGCATAAATACATATACATGTATATATAGATATACATGACAAGAGCTAAAAAAAAGAGGTTATGACTAAAAGAAATGGGAAAAGAAACAAATGGGGGTAAATTTATATGTCACAAAGAAGCTCATGGCAGGAGGGGGGAGAACATCGATACACTGGAAGGGTAAAGAGGTTGGAGACAGGAAATATTCAACTCTTACGTACTTTGAAACTGACCCAAAGAGGGAAAAAACAATCCAATCCATTGGGGAAGAGAATAGATTTGCGCCCTATAGGGGAGTAGAAGGGTAAAAAATGGACTGGTGGGGAGGGAAGCAGTACAAGGGAGGGAGAGGGTGGGGGGAAAATTTTAAAAAGACTACAGGGGAAAATAAGGGAGGGAATAAGAAGAGAGGGGGGTAGAAAGGGAAGTAAAATAAGGGGGGGGAACTAGGGGGACTGACTATAAAAAACATTGGTATAGAAGGAAATAGTGAAAGAAGAAAAGGCAGGACCAGAAGTAGAAATCAAAATGCTGGGAAATACACAGTTAGTAATCATAACTCTGAATGTGAATGAAATGAACTCACTCATAAAACGCAAGCGAATAGTAGAGTGGATTAGAATCCAAAACCCTACCATATGCTGTCTGCAAGAAACACACATGAGGAAGGTAGATATGCATAGGGTGAAAGTAAGAGGATGGAGCCAAATCTATTGGGCATCAAATGATAAAAAGAAGGCAGGAGTAACAATCATGATATCAGACAAAGCCAAAGTAAAAATAAATCTAGTTAAAAGAGATAGGGAAGGTAATTACATCCTGATAAAAGGCAGTATAGACAATGAGGAAATATCTGTACTCAATATGTATGCACCAAATGGCAGAATATCCAAATTTTTAAAGGAGAAACTAGAGGAGCTCAAGGATGAAATAGATAGAAAAACTATACTAGTGGGAGATCTGAACCTTCCCCTATCCGAACTAGATAAATAAAATAAAAAAATAAATAAGAGAGGTGAGAGAAGCAAATGAAATCTTAGAAAAATTAGAGTTAGTAGACATATTGAGAAAAATAAATAGGGACAAAAAGGAATACACATTCTTTTCAGCCGCACATGGTACATTCACAAAAATTGACCATGTACTAGGGTACAAAATCATTGCAAACAAGTGCAAAAGAGCAGAAATAATAAATGCAACCTTCTCAGACCACAATGCAATAAAATAATAATTAGTAAGGGTACATGGATAATGTACTTATTTAGTGCCATACCCATTGAACTACTAAAAAACTACTTTACTGAATTAGAGAAAACCATAACAAAGTTCATTTGGAAGAATAAAGGATCAAGGATATCCAGGGAAATCATGAAAAAAAATACAAAGGAAGGTGGCCTTGCAGTCCCAGATCTCAAACTATATTACAAAGCAGTGGTCATCAAAAAAATTTGGTACTGGCTAAGAGACAGAAAGGAGGATCAGTGGAATAGACTTGGGGTAAATGACCTCAGTAAGACGGTCTTTGACAAACCCAAAGACCCCAGCTTTTGGGACAAAAATCCACTATTTGATAAAAACTGCTGGGAAAATTGGAATACAGTGTGGGAGAGATTAGGTTTGGATCAACACCTCACACCCTACACCAAGATAAACTCAGAATGGGTGAATGACTTGAATATAAAGAAGGAAACTATAAGTAAATTAGGTGAACACAGAATAGTATACATGTCAGACCTTTGGGAAGGGAAAGATTTTAAAACCAAGCAAGACTTAGAAAGAGTCACAAAATGCAAAATAAATAATTTTGACTACATCAAATTAAAAAGTTTTTGTACAAACAAAACCAATGTAACTAAAATTAGAAGGAAAGCAACAAATTGGGAAACAATCTTCATAACAAAAACCTCTGACAAAGGTCCAATTACTCAAATTTATAAAGAACTAAATCAATTGTACAAAAAATCAAGCCATTCTCCAATTGAAAAATGGGCAAGGGACATGAATAGGCAATTTTCAGTTAAAGAAATCAAGACTATTAATAAGCACATGAAAAAGTGTTCTATATCTCTTATAATCAGAGAGATGCAAATCAAAACAACTCTGAGGTATCACCTCACACCTAGCAGATTGTTCAACATGACAGCAAAGGAAAGTAATGAATGCTGGAGGGGATGTGGCAAAGTAGGGACATTAATGCATTGCTGGCGGAGTTGTGAATTGATCCAACCATTCTGGAGGGCAATTTGGAACTATGCTCAAAGGGCGATAAAAGACTATCTGCCCTTTGATCCAGCCATAGCACTGCTGGGTTTGTACCCCAAAGAGATAATAAGGAAAAAGACCTGTATAAGAATATTCATAGCTGCGCTCTTTGTGGTGACCAAAAATTGGAAAATGAGGCGATGCCCTTCAATTGGAGAATGGCTGAACACATTGTGGTATATATTGGTGATGGAATACTATTGTGCTCAAACGAATAATAAATTGGACGAATTCCATGGAGACTGGAACAACCTCCAGGAAGTGATGCAGAGCGAGAGGAGCAGAACCAGGAGAACATTGTACACAGAGACTGACACATTGTGGTACAAGAGAGCGTAATGGACTTCTCCAATAGTGGCTTTACAATGTCCCTGAACAACCTGCAGCGATCTACGAGAAAAAAAAAACTATCCTCAAGCAGAGGACAAACTGAGGGAGTAAAAACACAGAGGAAAAGCAACTGCTTGACTACAGAGGTTGAGGGGACATGATCGAGGAGAAACGCTAAATGAGCACCCTAATGCAAATACCAACAACAAGGAAATGGGTTCAGAGCAAGGACACATGTGATACCCAGACGAATCACCTGTCGGCTAGGGAAGGGGTGGCAGGGGGATGGGGGGGAGGAAAAGAAAATGATCTGTTTCCAATGAACAATGTATGAAAATGACCAAATAAAATAATGTTTTAAAAACTAAAAAAAAAATAATAATCTCACTTTCCCTCCCCAAGCTCCAGACTGGAGATGTCCTATCTGCAGTGCTGCTTTGGGAGGGGAGTAGGGAGGGTAGGTTCTTTTTATTATTATTATCAATTAAATTTTATTTTTTAATTACATGTAGAAACAATTGTTGACAATTATTTTCTGTCATTTTGTGATTCAGGTTCTCTCCCTCCCTACCATCTTCCTCAGGCAATAAAATAATTTGATATAGGCTATATCAGAGTTTTCATGTAATACATATTTCTGTATTCAGGAGAGTAGGTTCTAACACTGACACTGGAATAAATAAAGACTTGGCAAGTCACCTCCCAAAGACCCTTAATCTAGATCTGTGGTGGTGAACCTATGACACACATGTCAGCACTGGCACGTGTAGTCATTTTCGATGACATGTGGCCTCCTGTGGGCTAAGTGCACCTTGGGACCAGGAGCTGCTGCATGCTGGTGGTTGCAGCCATGCCCTGGCCTGGACCGGCCTGGGGGTGGAGGGCTGCCCAATGAGCTGGCTGAGGGGCTTTGAAGGGGTGAGCAGCACCCGCTAGGCGGCTGGGGCCTGTGGGGCTCCTGCAGGGGCGGGGAGGAGGAGCGAGTGTGGGCAGTTAAATAATATCAAAACCAACAAAAGAAACAGATTGACAGATGAAGTTAGTAGTGCTTGCTTGGGCTTGAAGTGTACAAATACCAACCTTCAGTTGAAGATTTAGCCAATGAAATCCAGCAATAAAAAAGTCACTACTAGGCAGGATAGTTAAAGAATTCCCCCTCCCCCTCCCTTATCTTAGTTCATGGCACCCCACACAAGTGAAATTATATCAAGATCCAAAGTACAGTTATAGATTACAATTACACATTTTTGTTATTTAAACTATAAATATGGTGGAATTATGTCGTTTTTCCTCAAAGCGGCACGCCACCCGAGTTATGCTCGGTTTTTCGGGGAATTTTGACACACCAAGCTCAAAAGGTTGCCCATCAGTGATCTAGATCATCTGGGGGTGGGGTGGGGAGGAGAAGCTTCCGGGTATGCAAATGAGGAAAACAATTCCACTTGTGATGGCTCCCAGGATTCTGTCCGGACAGAGCTGCCCATAGCTGAGTTATGACAGAAACATCATTGTTGCTATTGCTATGATTATTATGACTGATTTACAGCAGACTGTGTGCCAGCCTGGCCTTGTACAGGAGAGCCCTGAGGCATGGGCCCAACTTCTTACAACTGATTAGGCACTTTCAGAGCCCTCTCCTGGCTGCTTGGGGACTGAAATGAAACATTCACTGCAAGGAAAATATAAAATTAGATTTCTCCAGGAAGACAGAAAGGCTCTTTCTAAAATGCAGTCTAGGGAAGGGCCTAAAGGCCAGCTTGGAGTTCATGACTGAAGCTAAAATCTGGAGCCCAGGATTGTCAGGAACCTGTTTGGGTTCATTCAGCTTGGCCTGTGAGCCTTCACTTTTTCTTCGGAAGCTTCCTTTTTCTACCCACCAGAATCGATCATGTCACATCACTGTGTAGCAGATTGGACCAGCAGATCAGTTCCTAGACCAGGGCCATTGCCGTCAACCGAGGGCTGAACTCACCAGTCGTAGGCACTAGCCAGTACCAGAAGGCATTCTTGGGTGATCACCAGGCTCCTAGATACTTCTCTTGGGTTCTCAGAGAACTGAGGGCCACTCTCCTGTTGACTCGATCCCTTTGTGATTGGGTTCACGTTTCCCCCAAAGGTTGTTTTAAATGATGTAATCAGATCATCTTAACCAGGGATGTCCTTTTTGTCCTGATCTTAACTATAGTTCCCAATTACTCAAGCCTCTCTGTGTAGACATTTATTTGTGTTCATGAAAACATTATGAAACAGAAGGCTCAGCCAGGTCAGCATCATTGATTGCTCCTTCACCAGGTCATTCAACCACAAGCTTTCATCTTCCATTCCAATCCAGTGAAAGTATGGCTAATACATCCAGAAAACCACATGGTCCCACACTAAAGAAGACACGGTTATCTGCATGGTAAGTCTAGAAATGTCTTTGTATTTTCAGTTACCTGCGGCTTCTGATTCAATCCATTTCAATGCCGGGGCTCCTTTTAAGCACCGCCTTCCAAAATGACCAACTCCCCAGCAGAAGAGTGATAAGGACTAAGCAATATGACTTGCCCAAGGTCACACAGCTAGGAAAATTTCTGAGGTCAAATTTTAATTCAGGACCTCCTGTCTCTAGGCCTGCTCTCAATCCAATGAGTCACCTAAGTGCCCCTGTAAAGCCTTTACACACACTGTAAGTGGCTGCAGAACATAGGTAGCTTGACTCTGTCCCTACTACCATATTGTGTCTATTCTGTATTCTTCTTCACAGGAACCACAACCTCTCTCAAGGCCCCCATTCCTTCCTTTATCCTGCACCCAACTCCAACTTCAAAACAAGCGAAACTGATATCAGCACCTCAAGATGACTGGAAAGATTAATACACCAGCTTGTAAGACCATTCTTTCAACACTTCACATAATGCTATATTAGCATGCTAAAACAAGCTAGGGGAGGTAAAAATCTTGCCACATGAGTGAACCTAGGAACCTTGGGATCTGAAAGGTCAAAGGATCCTAGAATGAGACTTGGAAGAGAGCTCTAAGACCATCTAGGGCAACCTTCTCATTTGACACAAAAGGAAACTGAGGTCCAGAGAGGGAGAGATTTGACCAAAGTCACATATAGGACCATAACTCTAATACTAGAAGGAACCTTAGTGGTTAACTGGTTCAACCCATTCATTTCACACATGAGGAATTAAGGCCCAGAGAAGGGTCACACTTGCCACTCTTCTGCCTTGGAACTAATGATTCTAAGACAGAAGGTAAGAAGTGGGAGCAGCTAGGTAAGGATGAGAAGAGTTTATAAGGATGCATTGCAAATGGCCCTCTCCAATCAGAGGTGCTGGAAAAATATCCTTTCTGTTTCTGTTCCACATAAGTTGCCGAGGAAATGAATGAGATTAATGAAATCACAACAGGATCACTAGGGTACTACTAGGGGATCAAGGAGATAACAAGGGCATAAGATCAAAAAGACTATGAGGGGACTGCTAGACATTGTTGGAGATGGCTGGAAGTCAAGTAGACTATAAAGTGTTGCAAATAGATCACAAAAAGATCAAGGAGATATCTCTGGGTCTCTAGTAAATCTCTATGTGATCACAAAGGGATTGAGAAGATCTCCAGGATACCACAAGAAAAATTGAGATTACATTGGGATTATGGAGATCACAATGAGATGAGGTCATTAGGGCATTATGAGGAGATCTGGAAATTGATGATCATGTGAACCACTAAGGATTTGTAAAGAGATTGAGTGAATTATTTAGGGGTTAGGGTTAATAAACAAAAGATTATAGGAGGTCCATAGGGGATACATAAAGGATCACTATGGGATCACCATGTGATCACTGGGACATCACAAGAGATTGATATTTTATATCCAAGTGATCAAAAAGGATCACTAAGGATCAGTGGAGATCAAAAAGATCATAATGGATTGCTAAGGGCTCACAAATTATCGCTAGGGGGCTAATTATGGATCACTAGTGGATAACTGAAGACCATGAAATAATCACTAGGCAATTACTGGTTGATTGAACAAAATTATTTAGGATCACAAAAGTTTAAGGAGGGATCTCTTGAGACAATTGAAGATTGCATAGAAATTACTATAGGATCATTGAGGCCATAGAGGATCACTAAGAGATCACTGTTGGGTCACTAATGAGTAAATGGCAGATCACCAAAATATCCCAATGGATCGCTGATGGATCACTTGTAAATTGCCAGTGATCACTAAAGGATTGTTGAAGAATCGCTGGTAGGTCACAAGAGATCCTGAAGGGAACACAAAAGATCACAGGGAGATTCCTTGGGGCTCAGTGGAGGTGCAAAGGAACCATAAATGACCACATGGTGGATCACTAAATGATCAAGAGTGGGTTACTGTGAGGTCCCAAAGGATCACTGGTGGATCACAATCACTTAATGACTATAAATGAATAGCTGGCAGATCACAAAATATAACTAGGAATCAATAACGAATCATCAATTGATCACAAGGGTTGTGATCACAAATTGATAATTAAGGGGTCAGAGATGGGGCACATGCAATCCCTGAAGCCTCATGCCAAAGACAAAGCAAAAAACATAAAAGATCATATGTAGATTACTTAGGGATCTATTTTAGTATTCACTGGGGATATCTATGAGGACACAGGCAGACCATAAAAGAGCCAAGGAATCAATAACAGATCACAAGTAATCACTAAAGGATCACCAATGGGTTGTTGGCAGATCCCACATGTTCACTGTTAGATCACTTATCAGTGGGGAAATCACATGAGATCCACTATGGACCACTAGAAGATCACAGAAGAATTGATAAGGACTACTTTGTGGATCACAAGTGGTCATTAATGGATGACCAGTGGAATGCTAGCAGATCCCAATAGCTTACTATTGATTGCTACAGGATAATTGGGGGTGACACAAAGATCACTTGTGGACCACCAAAATATAACAAATGGTCACTAAGGAATCCTCAATGCTTTCTTTATGGATCACAGGTGGTGGCTAGAGGATCACTGGTAGATCCCAATAGGTCATTATTGGACCATCCTATAAATCAATGGAGGATCACATGAAATCACTTGTGGATCACTAGAAGGACCTGGTCTCTGAAGGAACAACAATGAAAAGCCAACAAAACCCAATCCAGCACCAAAGGGTCATTCTTGACCATGTTAATTGCGATTGATCACTAATTTATCTCTTTATGGATCACATGGCAGATAAGGGATCAACAGATCACTGGCAGATACGAATTTGTCTCTGTTGAAACACCAAGTGGTTGGTGAAGGATCAACAATGGATCACTGGCAGATCTCAATCAATCACCAACGGGGTCTCTCTGGATCTTTGGGATCTACTGGGTTACTGTAAGATTACAGATGAACTTATTATGAAAGTATGTAAAATGTATTCAAAGGGTGACCCTTATGAGCAATCTGATCATGACCTGACTTATGGATAGAATTCTTATATTTCACATGATTGATTTCTTGATCCTTGTTACAAAGTGAAACTCGAATCTTATGGTATTCTGACCACTCCTCAAGCCTTCAATCCAAAGGTCAATTAGACATCTGGGTGGGGTGCTAACTCCTACATTATCTTGACCTCCACCTCTTTGATCTTGGGGTTGTTAATCAAGCCAATATTAAATTCTCTGCCATGTCATATGTTCATTGTCTACCTCCCATTCCCCATTCCATGAATTCTGCAATAAAAACTGGGTCCATGTGTGGCTCTCTCTCTTTTCACCATCAGAGAAGCACACAGACTGAATCTCATGCAGCTGAACCATTCATCTCTGTATCTTTATTTCCTCCTCATGTTCTCTCCCTATCTCTTAATCCCTAAACCTTTCCACACATATTTCCTTCAGTCCTTATCTCCCCTTTTTAGGTATTCTAACCACCCAAGAACATATTGGAATTGGTGGAAAGCTTCAAGAGGGTCACTGGAAGATCACTTGAGAACTGTCAGGGATCTATAGCAGGTCGCCAGAAGATCATATGCGATCTCTGGGGATCCATAGTGGGTCACTGGAAGATTACATGGAATCACATAGAAGCTCAAGTGAGATCACTCGGAGATCCTATACTGTGTCAAGAGAAAGTCACATGAGATCACTCAAGGTACCATAGTGGTTCACTGGAAACTCACATGAGATCACTTCTGGGAACATGGCAGGTCAAGGGAACATCACATGAGATCCCTTGGGGATCCATAACAGGTCACTGGAAGGTCACATGAGATCACTTGGGGTACCATAGTGTTTCAATGTAAGGTAATGTAAAATCACTTAGGGATCCATAGGGTGTCAATGGAAGGTCACATGAGATCACTTGGGGATTCATAGTGGGCCACTGGAAGATCACATGGAATTACTTGGGGATCCTATAGTTGTCAAGGGAATGTCACATGAGATTACTCAGGGATCTATAGTGTGTCAATGGAAGGTCACAAGAGATCATTCGGGGTACCATAGTGGGTCAATGGAAGGTCATGTGAGATCACTCATGTATCAACAGTGGGTCAACAGAAAATCACATTAATCCACTCGGGGATTCATAGTGGGTCAATGGAAGGTCATGTGACAACACTCATGGATCCATAGCAGGTGACCGGAAGATCAGATGAAATCACTCGGGGATCCATAGTGTATCAGAAGGTCACATGAGATCTCTTGGGGATCCATAATGGGTCAACAGAAGGTCATATGAGATCACTCGGGGACTATAGCAGGTCACTGGAAGGTCAGATAAGATCTCTCAAGGGATCCATAGTGGGTCACTGAAAGATCATATAAGGTCATCCGGGGACCTTATAGTAGGTCACTGGAAGATTCCACAAGACCCCCTGGGGGATCCATAGCAGCTCACCAGAATGTCACATGAAATCACTTGGGGATCCATAGTGGGTCGATGGAAGGTCAAATGAGATCACTTGGGAGACCATAGCAGGTCAGCGGAAGATTACACGAAATCACTCAGGAGTCCATAGTGCGACATTGGAAGATCACATGAAATCACTCAGGGATCCATAGTGTGTCAATGGAAGGTAATGTAAGATCACTCGGGGATCCATAGCAGGTCAAGGGAAGGTCACACGAGATTACTCAGGGATCCATAGTGTGCCAATGGAAGATCCCACAAGATCCCCATGGCTCTCCTGTGGGTCACCAGAAGATCACATGCAATCACTCCATGATCCATAGTATGTCAATGGAAGGTCACATGAGATCACTCAAGAGATCATATTGGGTCACTGGAAGCTCACACAAAATCACTCATGGATCCAGAGGATGCCAATGGAAGAGCCCACAATATCCCCTGAGGGATCCACCATGGGTCACTGGAAGATCACATGAAACCACTCAAGGATCCACAGTGTGTCAATGGAAGGTCATGTGAGATCACTCAGGGATCCCTAGTGGGCCACCAGAAGATCACATGAAATCACATGGGGATCCAGTGTGTCAATGTGATGTCCCATGAGATCACTTGGGGTTTCATAACGGGTTATCAACGGGTCAAATGAGATCACGCAAGGGACCATAGAGGGTCACTGGAAGACCAAAACCACATAAGATCATTCATGAATCCATAGGATGTCAATGGAAGATCCCACAAGATACCCTGGGGGATCCACCATGGGTCACCAGGAGATCACATGAAATAACTTGGGTATCCATAGAGTGTCAATGGAAGGTCACATCAGATTACTTGGGGGTATCATAGTGGGTCACCAGAAGGTCACATGAGATCATGCAAGGGACCATAGCAGGTCACCAGAAGATCACATGAAACCACTCAGGGATTCTATAGTTGTCAAGGGAAGATCCCATGAGATCCCCTGGGGGATCCATAGTGGGTCACCTGAAGATCACATGAAATCACTTGGAGATCCATAGTATGTCAATGTAAGGTCACATGAGATTACTTGGGGATCCATAATGGGTCACCAGAGAGTCACATGAGAAAGGGACCATAGCAGGTCACTGGATGATCACATAAGATCACTCATGGATCCATAGAATGTCCATGGAAGATTCCATATGCTCCCCATGGGGATCTATCACATCACTGGATCACCAGAGGGTCACTGGAAGATCACATGAAATCATTTGGGGATTCATAGTGGGTCAGTGGAAGGTCATATGAGATCACCTGGGGACCATAGCAGGTCACATGAGATCTCTCGAGGGATCCATAGTGGGTCACTGGAAGATCACACAAGGTCACTCAGGGATCCTATAGTGTGTCAAGGGTAGATTCCATGAGATCCCCTGGGGGGGTTCATACTGGGTCACCAGAAGATCACATGAAATCACTCAGGGATTATGAAGATTAAATTGTAATCCCCTGATTATAACAATGAAGGTACTTAGCTCTTCCTTTATAGTGAAGATAAAATTGTAATCCCCTATCTATTTTTAGATTTTAATCCCCCAAAGTGTTAACTCAGTATTTGAAGTAAATCTACCCATTTTAATCTACAAAAAAGTAACTAATCCCTAAGGGTGCAAACCTGCTACTAAAGGTGCAAACTAACTACTAAAGGAGCAAGCTAACTATAAAAGGTGTGATATAACCAAAAAAGGTATAATCTAACCAAAAAAAAGGTGTGAACTAAAGAGTGGGCAATCCTGGAGAGAGCGTCTGCTGTGATCAATAGATGTGAAATTTAGGGGAGGTGACACAAGAGAAAAAGATCATTAAATAGAGGACCACAGAGGCTAGAAGAGATAGATCAAAGAACTCTGACTCGGAATTGGACTGGAGGATCAGTCTCTCGAGCTTGGAGTGAAGAAGAATCAGTTGGAGGAGAGACTGGAAGACAGACACTTGAGAAGAGATTGGAAGACAGACACTTGGAGGAGAGACTGGAAGACAGACACTTGGCTGTGGACTTGGCTGTGGAACTCGACCCTGGAGAAACTTGTGCAGGAGACCTCAGACTGCTTTCCTCTTAGATAGTCACTTTGTTGAGTGAAAGGCAGACTCAGTTTCCTTGTTCTTTCTGGAGGTGTAAACCTCCTAGAAAGGTCCATCATCTTGAGACTCCTTTCCCTGATTAGGGCCTTAGAATTTCTACATGACTCAAAGGAAGCTGGAGCTCGCTTGCTCTCTGTCTTTCTCCTCTCTCTCTCATTCCTTAATATCTTAGACTCTATTGTAAATAAAACTATCATAAATTCCATTCTACTTTAGTAATTCATTTGGGATTTAGAAATTAAATCCCTGGCGACCACAAAATTAATATATTCAAGTCCAACCCACAATTACGTTTAACAGGATCCATAGTGTGTTAATGGAAGATCAGATAAGATCACTCATGGATCTATAGGATGTCAATGGAAGGTCACATGAGATCACTTGGGGATCCGTGGTGGGTTAATGGAAGATCACCTGAGATCTCTTGGCAATCCCCAGTGGGTCAATGAAAGATCACATGAGATCTCTTGGTATCCCCAGCAGGTCACTGGCAGATGACATGAGATCACTTATGGAGTCATAGCATGTCATTGGAAGGTCACATGAGATCACTCGGGGATACCTCTTGGGTCACTGGAAGATCACATGTGATCACTTGGTGATCATTGGTGATCTCTATGTGGATCGTGCATAATCACCAAAGGATCATCCAGGGATCACTGACAGATTCCCATGGGAATTCACACCAGGTCACTGGAAGATCACAAGAGATCACTCAGGGATCCAGGCTGGGTCACCAGAAGATTGCATGATATCACTCAGGGATTGCTGATAATCTCTTGGCTGATCCCCTTGGAGCCATTCCAGGGTCTTAGGGGGAATCACTTCAGAATTTTCTACCAATGACAAGGAATCACAAGGAGACTGAGGACACCACAAAATCAAAGATCATAATGGGACCACTTAGGGCCTTCAGAGTATCACCAGGAGATAAAGTGATCATCAAATCGATCTCTAGGGATCACAGGGGGAAAGGAACCACATAGCTTAGGGATTAGTAGGAGATTACTAGGGGAGTGCAAAGAGAACCAGGAGATTAGAGAGATGACCAAAAGATCACAAGGGGGTCAAAGAGATTAAGGAGACAGCCAGAAGATCACCAGGAGATCAGAAGGAGATATTAACGATTTCCAGAAGGGAAGTTCGAAGTTACAACAATTTCAGAGTCACAAGCTCTAGTTCAAATTTGGCCTGTTTCCCAATTTTGTTTTCAGTGTTATCTTTTTGTTGTTTTGTCATTTTCAGTCGACTTTTCTTGACTTTATTTGGTTTAGTGGTTTGCTGGGAGCAATCCATAGTGTGTCAAGGGAAGGCCACATGAGATCACTCAGGGATTCATAACAGGTCACCAGAAGGTCACATGAGATCACTCAAGGGACCATACTGGGTCACTGGAAGATCACACAAAATCACTCATGGATCCAGAGTATGTCAATGGAAGACCCCACAAGATCCCCTGAGGGATCCGCCGTGGGTCACTGGAAGATCACATGAAACCACTCAGGGTTCCATAGTGTGTCAATGGAAGGTCACATGAGATCACTTGGGGTACCACAGCGGTAGAAAGAAGCTGGAGACAAGTCATTTGCTCAGAACACAAATAGGCATGGTCTCTCTTCAATGGGCCGTGCTTAGCCTAGTAAGGGCTGGTAAACCTTTCCTCAGTTCTAGTGCCCAGAGAGAAAATCCACGCTGTGTGAGCCCCAATATTATTGGAGAGAGTGCTTGCTTTGGGTGACTAGACCAAGGGGTGGGAAGAGGGGGAACAAGCAGCCACCTTAGTGCCTGTTGGGCACGTGTGCCATGGCTTCCCCAATGAGGGCCTGGTGGTTTCCACATTGTTTGAAATGGCTCACCACTAATATTTTTTTAAAGTCCAAAGTATTTTTATCAATAAATTTGTAACAAGATATTTTACTATTATTTTTATAATATAAATAGGTTTTTAAATTTAATTTTAATTAATTTAATACTATTAATAATAAATAAAAATAATAAATGAATATAATATAATTAATAATAATATCATAAAATTAAATTATAATTTTAAGCATGCCATAAAATAATGTAACAATACTTGTTGATAAAAATACTTCTGAATTTTTATATTTATGAAAACATACTTCCCAGCTGTGTGGCGCTGGGTAAGTCACTAAACCTCAGTCTTCCTTAGTTTCCTCAACTGTAAAATGGGGATAATAAGAGCATTTAATTCCCACAATTGCTGTGAGGGTCAAATGAGATATTTGTAAAGTGCTTAGAATAGTGCTTGCCCATAGTAGGCATTATGAAAATGTTCCTTTCCTCTGGTTTATATGGAATAAGGATAAATACATCAGACCAGGCTGGCAGGACCCAGCCAGCACCTACTACAAAGGCAATCAATGCCTTCCACAGACTAGGTGGGGGGATACACTTTTGCCCGGAATTTAGTCATGAGACGGGAGTTTCAGCCAGTTTTGACCCTTGCTAGTTGGATGAACAAAGGAAGGCTGTAAGCCTCAGTTTCTATATCTGTAAAATGGCTATAACTATGCTAACCCTGTGTATTCCTTAAGGATGCTAAGGGGAAATATATAACTTTGGATTTAATAGTATTACGACTAATAACACTGACAATAATAATGTTGCCGTGAGAGACAGTATAGCAGAATTTCCTTGTAGTTGAGTCGGTAGGAAAGGAGAAGCCCTAAGCCTGGGGTCGAAGGAGAGCTTGGCCATGGGGTGCATGAGTCACCAGACCGTGGAAGGCCAATTCTCTGTTCTGAGTTTGCTCCCCTAAATCGACAGAGTCAGAGTCAGGTAGGAATGTTTTGCCCTTTGGTGATCTTCCCATGATCCCTTTAGATCTCTAGGCCTCAGATTCAGTCTAAGTCACAGGAGGGGTCTAAAGTACAAGAATTCAAATTCAGATGCTCCCACATCAATGAAGTCAGCTCCCTTGGCCTCTCTTTCCTCCTCAGGAACCGTTTATTTAGCTCCAGATTTCCTGTGGTCACTGCTAGCTGTAAGTCCATAGGCCTCAGTTTCCTTCTCCATAATTGTTGTGAGTTGGACTTTGAGGTGTCTGAGGCCTTGCCAGCTTTAGTTGAAGCGGCTTGGAGCCATCTCAAAGTGCCCACTCTGCTTTTGGAAAGCTGTGCCCTGAGCTTATGTTTGTCTTGTTTGATTAGATCTCCTAGAAAAGACTGTTGGAAAGAGCACCAGCTCTGGAGTCAGAACAATCTGAGTTCAAATGTGGCCTCAGGTACTTTCTAGATTTGTGACCCTGGACAAGTCACTTAACTTTATTTTGCCTGTTTTCTTATCTGCAAAATGAGCCAGAAAAGGAACTGACAAACCACTCCAATATCTTTGCCATGAAAACCCCAAATGGGGACTGGAGGAAGCAGCTCAGTGGGTAGAGTACAAGGAGTAAAGATGGGAGGTCCTGGGTTCAAATGTGGCCTCACACACTTCCTAGCTGGGTGACCCTGTGCAATTAATTGCCTAGCCTTTACCGCTCTTATAACTTGGAACACAGTATTGATTCTAAGATGGAAGGTGAGGGTTAAAAAAAACCCCAATTGAGGTCCCAAACAGTCGGCCATGACTAAAGTGGCTGAATAACTGGAAAACAGCCCACTGAGTACCAGGAGGCCAAGCATTATGGGGGACTGACTGACATCTCTTCCACTCCAGTCCATCAGAGACCAATCGCATATCCTCTTTGTCATCACTGCCAAATATGCTTTCCTAGAGTCCGAATTGGCCCCTCGATGACTGGCGTTCTGGAGGTCTGATGGATCTTGACTAAGCAGAGGCAGTTGCTCATTAAATATACGGAGGGACATCACTTATCCGATCCACCCCCTGCAATTGAGGCCTGCTTGGCTGAAACGTGTAACGTCGCAGCGTTGTAGGAAAGGGCCATCCAGGCCTCTGTGGGTCTTACTAAAAAGCGGCTGCCCTTCTGGGCTGGAAGGAAAGGCCCTTTCCAAATAAGGACATCATCCCTTCTTCAAGGAGAGAAAACCGCTCCGCTTGGAGTCCCTGACAGGACAACAGCCTGCCGGGATTCACCAAACATGGCAATGGCTGAAGGCCAATAGGGAGCCAAGTCTGCCTGGAGCATCCCCGGTGGAGGAGCTCAACAAGAATGGAAAGGGCACTGAGCTCGAGCTGCTGCGTAGGGAGCCTTTCTACACGGCCACCTTCCCCGTCACCTGGTTGGCCCAAGAAATGAATGGGAATTTGTGGGGAGTTTTGCAGGAGTTGCTACAGACAACACCCAAAAGCCAGCAGATGACACCAGACAAGTCAGGAAATGCCCACTTAGCCCCCATTGGACAGTAAAGGACTGTAAATACCTCAGAAAAGAGAAAGACAAGAATTCAGATTTCTTCTCGGGCCCCAAAATGTCACATGGATTTTCCAGATCACGCAATGCCGCACCCCTAACTCCAGTGAAATGGAAGGGACACCTGTATTTCCTGGCAGGTGAAGAGACTACGTAGGCACAGAACCATGGACAGCAGTGGGCACTCACCCAGAGGCAACAAGTCAAAGCAGCAGCCCCCAAGCAAGTAGTGGCCAGGCCCTCCCCTTTCCATCTATTCCCCCATCCTTGTGGCACACACTGATCATGGCACATAGCTGCTGGCCCCTGTTGACATTTCTCTTCTATTTCAAAGCAATCCCTCCCTCCCCTGTGACCTCTCCCATCATCCACATGAGTCAAAATGCCTGTCGTTTAGTTCCAGAAGGGCATGGTCTTGGCTGGGGGGTGGAAGCATGGTAAGAAGTGACCTAGGTGGAGGGAGGAGAGGAGGGGTCCCTGCAGCTCTCCCCAGAAGCTAATCTTGCCTGTAGGGCAGCCCTCCCAGGGGGCTATAGCCATTCCCCCAAGAGGTAAATATAAGCTTGGTGGTGATTTAACTAATCCTAAAAGTCTTGTTCTTTCCTGATCCAAGAGAAATGGGTTCTGGGAGGCCCCTGCTTTGTTTAGTGGTGACTAAATGCCTCGATTAAGAGGTTCTGGCCCCCATTAACAGTCTGGCAAGTGAAATTCATCATTTTACAGATGAGGAAACTGAGGCAGGTAAGGGCACAGTGGACAGGGCACTGGCCCCAGTCAGGAAGAGTTGAGTCTAAATTTACACCTATTGGAGGCACATACTTTTTCTTTTTAACTGAGTATAGGATCAAAAGGCTTGGAGATCATTTATGGATGAGAAAACTGAGGCAGCAAAGTGACACGTTGGACACGGTGCTCACCCTGGTCAGGAAAAGCTGAGTTCAAATCTGACTTCAGACACTAGCTAACCATTTGAACCTAAGCAAGTCACTGTCTGCCTGTTTCCTCAACTGTAAAATGGAGATAATTATAGCACCTACTCCCAGGGTAATTGTGAAGATCGATTGAGATACTGTAAAGCCCTTTGGGTTGTGTCTGACACTTAATAAATGTCAGTACTTAAGTAAGCACTTAATAAATGCTTAGCCCTTTCCCCTTGGGTTGGACCAAGAAGAGTGACTTGGAATCAGAGGACTACTCCTAGATCTAACCTCTTATGAGGTTACAGATGAGGAAACAGAATATTTCTTGTCCAAGTTCATCCAGTTAGTAAGTGGGAGAGTTCAGATTTGAACTCTGTCTCCAGGTCCAGTCCTCCACTGAACCAGGTTGCCTCTCATCCTGGAGCAGAGATGGTGAACTTGTGGCACAGGTGCCACAGAGAGTACTTTCCCATAGTGTTTATTACTAGAAAGGCAGAGGGACTCTGGTGAAGCTGCTCCCTTCTCCCTCTCCAGTGACATGCCTGATGACATTTTTTTCACATCCCCCACCCCCCTGCCTAGTGGCTCAATGGGAGCACACAAGGGGTGAGGTGGGTGGTTCACAAGTGGCAGAGCTGGAGGGGAGCAGAAAGCTCGGGCCACTCCCCTCCCCCTTTCTACACTCCTTGAGGACATCCCTTACTTCACCCACCCAGCAGCCGAATGGGAGCACTTTCTCCCTCCCCTGTCTGGGGTGAGGAGGTATGGGGCAAGTCTGGGGGGTGGTCATGGAACATGTGGGGGGGCTGGGCCTAGCACTCCTCTAAAAGGTTTGCCATCACTGTCCTAGAGTCCCCCAGAATGACGAAGGAGTCCCAAAGAGTGCCCCTTACTTTTTTCCCTTGGGTGCTGCTGCCAAGTGCCTTCTTTCATTCATTTCCACAAGCTTAGGATGCTTCTTTCAGTGAAGTTATAGAGTAACATCTGCATAATGACTAGGTTCACTCTTCTCATTTCTTGGGGGGAAAGCACAGGTAGGCACTGAAGTGGGCCTGGAGCACTCGAAAGTCTGGCACTTTAGGGCACAGGTAGAGATCTCTCCAGTGACTCAGGAGGCCATTGAGCTAGGCGGGACTGCAGGACGTGGGCCATCCCTGCCATCCCCTCGAGTCCCACTGGATGCAACTGAGGTTCCGTGAGAGGCCATGCAGGAAATTCGCGAGAGCCGGTCCCTCCAGCTCTGCACCCTTTCCCCTTACTGGGCGGGAAGGCCGTCGGCGTCTGGCTCCCGGGCTGCTTTGGGTCCTGGCAGCCAGGCTTCAGACTTGTTGATCTGGAGAATTACAGTACAGTCCCATTTTTTCAAGAGAGGATTAAGAAACTCGGAGCAGTGATTAACACTCAGGCAATCGGGGCTCTTGGGGTGGTGCAATCGCAATGGCAGCCCGATGGGAAGTACACTTGCAGAAGGGCCAGCCCAGATTTCCACGGCCAGCCTGAAGCTTCCTGGGACCCTCGGGATCCTGGGGACGGAGGGAGCAGAGCCCCTGGGCCCCGGACTCCTCCCAGCACACCAGCCCCGGGTGTCCTGCCCCCGGGCAGCCAGCAGCAGAGCCCTTTACTTTCAGGAGATTAGCAATTAGCCTGATGAAATACTGCACTGCAAGTCTGAGCTTGGCCATCCCAGTGGGAGAGCGGCCCAGAGCCCAGGGGTGAGAGCTGGAGGGAGGGAGGGGAAGAAGAAGGGAGGTGGGGGAGGGAGCAAGAGAAAGGAGGTGGGGAAGAAAGAAAGGAAGAGCAGATAAGAAAGTGGGAAAGAAGGGAGGGGGCAAAGCTGGAGAAAGAGGAAGGAAAGGGGAGGGGCAGACAGGGAAGCCAAGAACACTTGGGTCTCAGTTCTAGCCCGCATGCATCTGCATACCCAGCGCCTGCGGCCCTCCAGAGCTCCAAACCCCCATCACCAGCTACCTCCAAATGGGCGTGAGGCATTCCCTACCGCCCTTTTCACACATCCAATCGGTGGTCCAGGCTTGTCCATTAACCAGCATCTCCCTCATCCATCCTTGTTCCTCTCTCCACTGATGCAGCCCTTGGGGCCAGCCTTTACCATCCCTAGACTCAATTCCTGCCCTCTCCAACCTGCTCTCCCCACGGCTAGGCACGGGATTTCCTAAACAAAGGGGCCTCCCCCAATCTGGAAGCCCTCACCTCCACCAAGAACCGCAACCTCACTTGGGAGCTGCCCACGCTGCTTCTAAGCTAATCTCTCTAGGTCTATGACTAGCCAGTCATTTTTCAGTCCTATCAGACTCTTGGGGACTCCATTTGGGCTTTGCTTGGCAGAGATCCTGGAGTGGTTCGCTAGTTCCTTCTCCTGTTCTTTTTACAGATAAGGAAACTGAGGCAAACAGTGAAATGACTTGCCCAGGGTTGCCCAGTTAGGAAGTGTCCAAGGCCACATTTGAATCTAGGACCTCCCATCTCCAGGCCTGGAACTGATATATTTTCTTTCCTTTTTAGAACCCTCCTCTTCTGTCTTAGAATCAACACTGTTTCAGTTCCAAGGCAGAAGAGCAGTAAGGGCTAGGCAGTGGGGGTTAAGTGACTTTGCCCAGGGCACCTGGCTTGAAAGTGTCTGAGGCTGGATTTGAGCTCAGGTCTTCCTGACTCCAGACCTGTGGTGCTATCCACTGAGCCACCTAGCTGCCCTCACGTCTATAATCCATCAGTCCCTTTCAGACACTCTTTTCTGGTAAGACCTAACTGGCCTCTGCTGTGCAATGTTCCTTTCTGGCTCCACATCCCTGCACTGCCTGCCCCAAAAGGTGCTGCCTGGGAAGCTTTCCCTTCTCACCTGGGCCTCTTCAGAGTCCCCCAGAGCCTCCCTGGGCCCCAACTGAAGTGCCTCCTATGAGAGGCCTTCCTCTATCTCCTCCTCCTCCACCCCTTTAGCACCTAGCCCTAAAAACGACCAGGAACAAGCCTGAAGCAGTTCTGAGCCTTTGGGGAAACCCTGCATTTACTCTGCGGACCAAGTAAGTTCTTCAAGGGTGGGGCAGATCATTTGTTTACTGCCTTAGTATTGGGGGGGCTGCATAAGAGACCCTAAGAAAGCCCGGGGGATTGGGGGGGAAGAATGGATGGGGAGGGCAGAAAACGGAGGAGAAGAGAGAGAGACAAAGACAGAGACCGAGAGAGAGAGACAGAGCAGAGGAACACAGAGAAACAGACAGAAATGGAGAGACACGCAGAGAGAGACAGACAGAGACAGGGAGAGAGAGAGACAGAGATAGGGAGAGAGAGACAGAGAGAGATACGAAGAGAGACAGAGATAGGGAGAGAGAGAGACAGAGGAGACAGAGAGACAGAGAGGGAAAAAGAGACAGACAGACAGAGACAGAGAGGGAGAGAGAGATACAGAGAGAGACAGAGATACGGAGAGAGAGAGGGAGAGACAGAGAGAGACACATGGAGACAGAGATAGAGCAGAGGGAGAGAGAGACAGAGGAGACAGAGAGAGACAGAAATGGAGAGACATATATAGAGAAAGACAGAGATAGGGAGAGAGAAACAGATAGGGAGAGAGATACAGAGACAGAAAGAGAGGGAGAAAGAGAGGGAGAGACAGAGAAACACAGAGAGAGACAGAGAGAGGCAGAGGAGACAGAGAGAGCAGAGGAAGACAGAAACAGACAGAAATGGAGAGACACACAGAGAAAGACAGGCAGAGATAGGGAGAGATAGAGACAGAGATGGAGAGAGAGAGCAGAGGAAGACAGAAACCGACAGAAATGGAGAGACATATATAGAGAAAAACAGAGATACAGAGAGAGAAACAGATTGGGAGAGAGGGAGAAAGAGAGGGAGAGACAGAGAAACACAGAGACAGAGACAGAGGAGACAGAGAGACAGAGCAGAGGAAGACAGTGAAACAGACAGAAATGGAGAGACACACAGAGAAAGACAGACAGAGATAGGGAGAGACAGAGACAGAGATGGAGAGAGAGATACAAAGAGACAGAGATAGGGAGAGACAGAGACAGAGAGAGACACATGGAGACAGAGACAGAGCAGAGGAGGGGGAGAGAGAGAGCAGAGGAGACAGAGAGAGACAGAAATGGAGAGACATATATATAGAGAAAGACAGAGATAGGGAGAGAGATAGATATACAGAAAGAGAGGGAGAAAGAGATACAGAGAGACAGAGATAGGGAGTGAGATACAGAGACAGAGAGAGGGAGAAAGAAACAGAGAGACAGAAACACAGAGACGGAGATAGAGAGAGACAGAGGAGACAGAGAGAGACAGAGCAGAGGAAGTCAGAGAAACAGACAGAAATGGAGAGACACAGAGAGAGAAAGACAGACAGAGACAGGGAGAGAGAGTCAGAGAGAGATACAAAGAGAGACAGAGATAGGGAGAGAGAGAGACAGAGAGAAAGAGAGGGAGAGACGGAGAGGGAAAAAGAGAGACAGAGACAGAGAGGGAGAAAGAGATACAAAGAGAGACAGAGATAGGGAGAGAGAGAGGGAGAGTCCGAGAGAGACACATGGAGACAGAGACAGAGCAGAGGGAGAGAGAGACAGAGGAGACAGAGAGAGACAGAAATGGAGAGACATATATAGAGAAAGACAGAGATAGGGAAAGAGAAACAGATAGGGAGAGAGATAGACAGAAAGAGAGGGAGAAAGAGACAGAGAAAGAGATGGAGAGAGAGATACAGAGAGAAGAGATAGGGAGTGAGATACAGAGACAGAGAGAGGGAGAAAGAAACAGAGAGACAGAAACACAGAGACGGAGATAGAGAGAGACAGAGGAGACAGAGAGAGACAGAGCAGAGGAAGTCAGAGAAACAGACAGAAATGGAGAGACACAGAGAGAGAAAGACAGACAGAGACAGGGAGAGACAGAGATGGAGAGAGAGATACAAAGAGAGACAGAGATAGGGAGAGAGAGACAGAGAGAGGGAGAAAGAGAAAGAGAGACAGAGAAACAGAGACAGAGACAGGGAGAGAGAGACAGAGAGAGGGAGAAAGAGAGGGAGAGACAGAGAAACAGAGACAGAGACAGGGAGAGAGAGACAGACAGACAGAAAGAGAGGTAGAGAGGGCGAGACAGAGAAACAGAGACAGAGACAGAGACAGAGAGAGACAGAGGAGACAGAGAGACAGAGCACAGAGGAAGACAGAGAAACAGACAGATATGGAGAGACAGAGATGGAGAGAGAGATACAAAGAGAGACAGAGATAGGGAGAGAGAGACAGAGAGAGGGAGAAAGAGAGGGAGAGACAGAGAAACAGAGACAGAGACAGAGAGAGACAGAGGAGACAGAAAGAGACAGAGCAGAGGAAGACAGAGAAACAGACAGAAATGGAGAGACACACAGAGAGAGAAAGACAGACAGAGATGGGGAGAGAGATACAAAGACAGACAGAGATAGGGAGAGAGAGACAGAGAGAGACACATAGAGACAGAGATAGAGCAGAGGGAGGGAGAGAGAGAGCAGAGGAGACAGAGAGAGACAGAAATGGAGAGATATATATAGAGAAAGATAGAGATAGGGAGCGAAACAGGGAGAGAGACAGAAAGAGAGGAAAAAAGAGAGGGAGAGACAGAAATAGAGACACAAAGACAGAGAGACACATTAGAGGAAGACAGTGAAACAGACAGAAATGGAGAGACACACAGAGAAAGACAGACAGAGATAGGGAGAGACAGAGACAGAGATGGAGAGAGAGATACAAAGAGAGACCGAGATAGGGAGAGAGAGACAGAGACAGAGAGAGAGACACATGGAGACAGAGACAGAGCAGAGGAGGGAGAGAGAGAGAGCAGAGGAAGACAGAGAGAGATAGAAATGGAGAGACATATAGAGAAAGACAGAGATAGGGAGAGAGAAACAGATAGGGAGAGAGATAGAGACAGAAAGAGAGGGAGAAAGAGACAGAGAAAGAGATGGAGAGAGAGATACAGAGAGACATAGGGAGAGAGAGACAGAGACAGAGAGAGGGAGAAAGAGACAGAGAAACACAGAGACTGAGACAGAGAGAGACAGAGGAGACAGAACAGAGGAAGACAGAGAAACAGACAGAAATGGAGAGACACAGAGAAAGACAGACAGAGACAGGGAGAGAGACAGATAGGGAGAGAGAGAGAGATACAAAGAGAGACAGAGATAGGGAGAGATAGAGAGAGGGAGAAACAGAGGGAGAGAGAGATACAAAGAGAGACAGAGATAGGGAGAGGGAGAGGGAGAGACAGAGAGAGACATAAGGAGACAGAGATCGAGCAGAGGGAGAGAGAGAGCAGAGGAAGACAGAAACCGACAGAAATGGAGAGACATATATAGAGACAGAGATAGGGACAGATTGGGAGAGAGACAGACAGGCAGAAAGAGAGGGAGAAAGAGAGGGAGAGACAGAGAAACACAGAAGCAGAGAGACAGAGCAGAGGAAGACAGAGAAACAGACAGAAATGGAGAGACACAGAGAGAGAAAGACAGACAGAGACAGGGAGAGAGAGTCACAGAGAGATACAAAGAGAGACAGTATCTCTGTCTGTCTGTCTCTCTCTATCTCTCTCTATCTCTCTATCTATCTCTCTATCTATCTATCTATCTATCTATCTATCTATCTATCTATCTATCTATCTATCTATCTATCTATCTCCCTATCTGGGAGAGAGACAGAGACAGAGAGAGAGAATGAGACAGAGAGACAGAGAAACAGAGACAGAGACAGAGAGAGAGAATGAGACAGAGACAGAGAAACAGAGACAGAGAGAGAGAGAGAGAGAGAGAGAGAGAGAATGAGACAGAGAGACAGAGAAACAGAGACAGAGAGAGAATGAGACAGAGAGACAGAGAAACACAGAGACAGAGACAGAGAGAGACAGAGCAGAGGAAGACAGAAACAGAAATGGAGAGACACAGAGAGAGAAAGACAGACAGAGACAGGGAGAGAGAGACAGAGAGAGAGATACAAGGAGAGACAGAGATAGGGAGAGATAGAGAGAGGGAGAAAGAGAGGGAGAGACAGAGAGAGAGAGGAGGGGGGGCGGATAAAGACAGAGAGAAGGAAAGGAGGTGATGTGGAGAGAGGTAGGGGAGGAAAAAGAGGGAAAGGGAAGTAAAAATTGGGAGAAAGAAGCGAGGAGGCTGCCTCCAGGGCCAGGGCGAAAGCCAGGGCTCCCAACCTAGTTCCATGTAGAAGCCACTCTTAAAAATTGGTTTTTGACAGCTTACAATTCAGATTTCCCGCCCCCGGCGGTGAATACACCGAACGCTTTCCCTCCCAGGCGCCAACCCGGGCTGTGGTGAGCACAATGGTTACTGCGGATCGAGAAACAAGGCTCAGAGGGGAGACGAAGGGAATGGACAATCCAGAACAGAAACAGAGATGACCCCCCCCCCCCCCGCTCCCCCAACATGCCCCGGGAGCTAGTGAGGGTCAAGGCCAGGACTGGAACCGAAGCAATCCGCCCGCCCCGCCGATAGGGCCGACTGTGACTCGTACAACAGAAAAGGTGTCAAGGATAGGTAAAATTTGGGAAATGGTAGGGAAAGGGAAGGGGAGGAGGAAGAAAAGGAGGAAGGAGAAAAGGAAGAAAGGGAGGAGGAGGAGGAGGGAAAAGGGGAGGAGAGGAAGAAGAGGACAAGGGGGGCAGCTACGGCCAATGGGTAGGAGGGAGCGGGCCCAAGGCCCCGGTTCTGGCCGCCGCTCGGAGGCCCCTCCCCCCGCGGCCCTTTGTCATCCCAGCCCCTCTTCCGCCAATTGTGACCTGGCGGGGCGGCCCCCGCGACGGCAGGCGCACTAGGAAACGGGCGTGCCTGGCAACCATCCTGGACCCGCCCCGTCCCGGCCCATCCGCACAGCTGGCCCAACCGCCCGGCAGCAGGCAGCCGGAGCCCTCCCGCCCGCCCGCCCGGCGCTGCCCCGGCTCGGACCCGGCTCCAGCCCCGACCCTGGCGGCTCCCGCGCTCCTTCCAGCGCCGCGCCTCCGATGAATGGGGTTCTCCTGGCGTCCTCAACTCGCCGGAGCTGCCACCGTCTCCGGACTCTCGGCGCGCGGAGCTGCCCAGCGCTCCTCGGTCCCCTCGGGGGGTGCCCGGGCCGCGCCCCAAGTGGGCTCGTCGAGGAAGGAAACGCGGACAGGAGAATCGAGCTCGAGACGATCGGCCGCAGGATCCGAAGAGGTTCCCGACACCCCAAGGCAGCGCCCCGACGGGAGCCGAGAGCGGGAGAGGGAGCACGAGCGCGAGCACGAACGCGAGCGGGAGCGCGCCCGGGACCTAGAAGAAGACTGGGAGAGAGAGCTGAATAGCCAGCGTGACCCGGACCGAGATCGGCGGAGAGACCAGGACAGAGACTGGGACCCGGCCTGGGAGCGCGAGCCGGAGCGGGAGCGCGAGCGCGAGCGAGAACGAGAACGAGACCAAGACCGGGAGCAAGACCTAGACCGGGAGTTGGGGGCAGGAGACCAAGGGCACCCGCAGGCCAGAGCTAGGCTCCTCTAGAGGTAAGCCCTCGTCGGGCCGGGGGAGGGGGAGTGTCCGGGGAAGGTAGCGGACCACTCGCTACGTCATGGTGCTGTATGGAGGCTGCTCGGCTTGTAAGGGCTGGTTCCCAGACGGGGCGGACTCGAAGACATTTCCTGTGATAATGCGCTTTGGTCAGGTAGTGATCTCCCCATGGGATAGGGCGTGGGGGGGGCTTCCTTCCCGGGCCCTGGTAGCTCCCCACACCCAGCCCAGCTCTTCCCTCCTCAGAGACCCTTTTGCCCACAATGAGGTTTCAGAAGAGGAAATCAAGTCCTCTTTTTCCCGACTGCCCTGGGGCGAGGGGCGGAAGCTTGGGGCCGGGCAGAGGAGGGCGAATCTGAAGTGACCGCCCCTTTGCCCGGCGTTGGGGTCGGGGTCGGGGTGTTGGGCGGCGGGCCAGCGAGAGATATCTGCACGTGGAGAGTAGGTGAGTAGATGGTGAGTTCGGGAGGAAAGTGGGAGTGGAGCGCCGAGCCTAGGAAGGACATTGCAGAGGCAGGGGACGCCCTTGAGAGGTGCTTGGGCATCCTGCTGCCCCCCAGCTGGACCCCAAAGCCCCTGCCCCCTGGCCCAGACGCTGGAGACTCAGAGGATTTTCCCAGCGTGCTCTAATCCTCCCCCATCCCCCATTCCTCTTCCTCCTTGGAGACTCCCCTTCCCCTCCTCCCAGTCTGAGAAAGCGCCTTTGCCAACTGAGGACCCGAAGAATTCTGGGCCACCGACATGGCTTTGTTACGTCCTCACACCTGACCTCCCTCAGGGCCAATCCTGGCTGAGCCTGTTCTGCTCCCAGGGGCCTCTTGGCTCTGTGGGCCTGGGTTCTGGGACCCCTGCCTGCTCCCCTACGTCTTGGTAGGCCTTGGTGGGATCCCAGTCTTGGGGTACCAGCTCTGGGTACAGGGCAGAGCCAACTATGGGCTTCCTGGGGAGACACAGGCCTGTGGGGGAGGACAATGAGAGGGCGCCCTCTCATTCCTGCATCAAGGAACTGCTCCCAAGGCCTCTCCTTCCAGGCAGCCTGGTGCCATGTTGTGCCCCCCCCCCCCAGGGTTCCATAGAAAGCTAGATTTCCCAATTGTGGCTGGGCCCCAAGGACAAAGCACCTTGGGGGTGGGGGGGGGGAGGGGAAGAACATAGAATTTTAGAGATCTCACCCAGGCATGCATCTGGGATCTGAAGCTGGGAGGGAACTTGGAGGCCATTAGTCCAGCCTTCTCATTTTACAGAAAGGGAAACTGAGGCCCGGGAAAGGGAAGGGACTTGCCTAAAGGTTACAGACACAGTGTGTCAGAGGTGGGATTTGAACCCAGAGCTCTGCCTCTTTCCACTAGTGTTACTATGTGGCTTCTATGCCAGGCCTGAATTACTATGTGATCATGGGCAAACCTCAGTTTCCTTATCTGTAAAACCATCAGCTTGAACTCAGTATGCTCTAAGGTCCCTTCTGGCTCAAAATCCAACGACCATTTTAAACCTCAGTTTCTGTTTCCGTAGAATGGGGATAAAATTAACCTCTCCATCTTGCTGCAATGTCAGGAGGGAATCACTGTAACCCTAACATTTTTCCTAGAGAAATGGGATCTATGTTAATGGGGTTGTAGAGAGTTTGAGCATTCACCACTAACACTTCATACATGCAGAAATGATGGTTCAGAGCAGTGACTTGCCCAAGGTCCTATAGTCAGTAAGTGACTAAGCTCCACCCTGACCCAGGGCTCTATCCTGGTGACTTGGGTGGTGTCTCAAGGCTCTTGTTACCTCTGGCCAGGGACTGGCTGGGTTGGCTGACCTACTTTTGGAAACCACCTTAACCATAGACCAGGGCCTTGAGAAATGCCAGGGCCTCCTTCTCTGACTCAGTGACTCTCAGGGCCCTTCTTCATTTCCTGGTGCGCTAATGGTTGGCATAGTTGGTGCACATTTGGTGGCATGCCCCCCCCCAAGGGAGTGGAACCAATGGCAGGCCTGCTAGGACTTGGCAGTTGCAATGGGTGCTGCACAGGGCTGAGGATGGCAAGTAAGCTTGAAGGTTTGAGGGGAAGGGCTGGAGAAGTGGCCTAGGCCAGGCCCAGAGACAGTAGGGAAGCCATTGTTGCTTCTTGAGCAAAAGAGTAACCTAACATTTTCTTTTTTTAAACCCTCCTCACCTTCTGTCTTGGAATTCGTACTGTGTATCCGTTCCAAGGCAGAAGAGCAGTGAGGGCTAGGCAGTGGGGCTCAAGGGACTTGTCCAGGGTCACACAGCTGGGAAGTGTCTGAGGTCAGATTGGAACCCAGGACCTCCCGTCTCTGGGCCTGCCTGTCAATTCACTGAGCTACCCAGCTGCCCCCTAACATTTTCTTAAAGTGACTGGATGTGCTTTTGGGAGCAGGAAAACCAGTGAGTTCCCTGGCTGGGCTCCACCCTCTTGTGGGTGCTGCCCCATGTGCCCAGCTCCTCCTCAGTTCAGGCGTAACCGGAGCCCTTCCCCCTTTCCCTCACCTTCACTGCCTTTCTGCTGCGCCCCAGTTTCTTTCCCCTTAATTTCCCTTAATTCCTCTGCTGGGGGGACTGTGTTTTGGAGAGGGAGGGGCACGAAACGTCTTTGTAATCCAACTGCACCTCCCGCTGCTGGGCAGAACTGCTCAGCTCTTAGGGAGGACCCCCCCTTCCCTGGCTCTTTCAGCCCCTCTCGTCTCCCCCCTCCCCCCTTCTCTCTCTGGCTCTCGTCCCTCTGTTTCTCTTTCTCTGTGTCTCTCGCTTTCTCCCTATCTCTCTGAATCAGGACGCAAGTGCCCCAGACCCCATCCCTGGCCTCCCCAGCTCTTCGGCCGTCACCCCAGGGGGCTGAGGAGATTCAGGAGACAGTGACTGTGGCACCTGGCTAGGGGCTGGGCCCACAGCACTGACCAATTGTGATCCAGAGATGGAACCCCAAGAGAATCCCACAATTCCATTGGCTGCCTCCCCCCCCAAAGCCTCTGCCTCTCTGTGTCCCTCCTCGAAGGGTCTCCATTTTGTTTGTCACTTCCTCTTAAAGACCCTGACCCGCTGCCTAAGAGTGAGCATCTCCACTGCTGAGTGCTGTAGGGAAGGTGGCTGAGGGGAGCACGGGCATGGGCAGCAATGGGTGGAGGCGACAAGGAGAGATGCGGAGAGACGCAGAGACAGAGGCAGAGACACAGACAGAGACACAGAGACAGAGACACAGAGACAGAGGAGAGACAGACAGAGACACAGAGAGGAGACACAGACAGAGACACAGAGACAGAGGCAGAGACAGAGGAGAGACAGAGAGAGACACAGACAGAGACACAAAGAGACACAGAGACAGAGGCAGAGACAGAGAGGAGAGACGCAGACAGAGACACAGAGGAGAGACACAGACAGAGACACAGAGACAGAGGCAGAGACAGAGGAGAGACAGAGAGAGACACAGACAGAGACACAAAGAGACACAGAGACAGAGGCAGAGACAGAGAGGAGAGACGCAGACAGAGACACAGAGGAGAGACACAGACAGAGACACAGAGACAGAGGCAGAGACAGAGGAGAGACAGAGAGAGACACAGACAGAGACACAAAGAGACACAGAGACAGAGGCAGAGACAGAGAGGAGAGACGCAGACAGAGACACAGAGGAGAGACACAGACAGAGACACAGAGAGGAGACACAGACAGAGACACAGAGACAGAGACACAGAGACAGAGGCAGAGACAGAGGAGAGACAGAGAGAGACACAGACAGAGACACAAAGAGACACAGAGACAGAGGCAGAGACAGAGAGGAGAGACGCAGACAGAGACACAGAGAGGAGCCAGAGACACAGAGAGGAGAGCCGCAGAGACAGAGGCAGAGACAGAGAGGAGAGACACAGACAGAGACACAGAGGAGAGACACAGACAGAGACACAGAGAGGAGACACAGACAGAGACGCAGAGACACAGAGACAGAGGTAGAGACAGAGGAGAGACAGAGAGAGACAGACAGAGACACAGAGAGGAGACACAGACAGAGACACAGAGAGGAAACACAGACAGAGACACAGAGACAGATACACAGAGACAGAGGAGACACAGAGACAGAGAGACAGAGACGGAGACGCAGAGACAGAGACAGACACAGAGGAGACGCAGAGACGGAGACGGAGACGCAGAGACAGAGACAGAGACACAGAGGAGACGCAGAGACAGAGACTGAGACACAGAGAGGAGACACAGACAGAGACACAGAGACAGAGGCAGAGACAGAGGAGAGACAGAGAGAGACACAGACAGAGACACAAAGAGACACAGAGACAGAGGCAGAGACAGAGAGGAGAGACGCAGACAGAGACACAGAGGAGAGACACAGACAGAGACACAGAGAGGAGACACAGACAGAGACACAGAGACAGAGACACAGAGACAGAGGCAGAGACAGAGGAGAGACAGAGAGAGACAGACAGAGACACAGAGAGGAGACACAGACAGAGACACAGAGAGGAAACACAGACAGAGACGCAGAGACACAGAGACAGAGGTAGAGACAGAGGAGAGACAGAGAGAGACAGACAGAGACACAGAGAGGAGACACAGACAGAGACACAGAGAGGAAACACAGACAGAGACACAGAGACAGATACACAGAGACAGAGGAGACACAGAGACAGAGAGACAGAGACGGAGACGCAGAGACAGAGACAGACACAGAGGAGACGCAGAGACGGAGACGGAGACGCAGAGACAGAGACAGAGACACAGAGGAGACGCAGAGACAGAGACTGAGACACAGAGAGGAGACACAGACAGAGACACAGAGACAGAGGCAGAGACAGAGGAGAGACAGAGAGAGACACAGACAGAGACACAAAGAGACACAGAGACAGAGGCAGAGACAGAGAGGAGAGACGCAGACAGAGACACAGAGGAGAGACACAGACAGAGACACAGAGAGGAGACACAGACAGAGACACAGAGACAGAGACACAGAGACAGAGGCAGAGACAGAGGAGAGACAGAGAGAGACACAGACAGAGACACAAAGAGACACAGAGACAGAGGCAGAGACAGAGAGGAGAGACACAGACAGAGACACAGAGGAGAGACACAGACAGAGACACAGAGAGGAGACACAGACAGAGACACAGAGACAGAGACACAGAGACAGAGGCAGAGACAGAGGAGAGACAGAGAGAGACACAGACAGAGACACAAAGAGACACAGAGACAGAGGCAGAGACAGAGAGGAGAGACGCAGACAGAGACACAGAGAGGAGCCAGAGACACAGAGAGGAGAGCCGCAGAGACAGAGGCAGAGACAGAGAGGAGAGACACAGACAGAGACACAGAGGAGAGACACAGACAGAGACACAGAGAGGAGACACAGACAGAGACACAGAGACAGAGACACAGAGACAGAGGCAGAGACAGAGGAGAGACAGAGAGAGACACAGACAGAGACACAAAGAGACACAGAGACAGAGGCAGAGACAGAGAGGAGAGACGCAGACAGAGACACAGAGAGGAGCCAGAGACACAGAGAGGAGAGCCGCAGAGACAGAGGCAGAGACAGAGAGGAGAGACACAGACAGAGACACAGAGGAGAGACACAGACAGAGACACAGAGAGGAGACAGAGACAGAGACGCAGAGACACAGAGACAGAGGTAGAGACAGAGGAGAGACAGAGAGAGACACAGACAGAGACACAAAGAGACACAGAGACAGAGGCAGAGACAGAGAGGAGAGACGCAGACAGAGACACAGAGGAGAGACACAGACAGAGACACAGAGAGGAGACACAGACAGAGACACAGAGACAGAGACACAGAGACAGAGGCAGAGACAGAGGAGAGACAGAGAGAGACACAGACAGAGACACAAAGAGACACAGAGACAGAGGCAGAGACAGAGAGGAGAGACGCAGACAGAGACACAGAGAGGAGACACAGACAGAGACGCAGAGACACAGAGACAGAGGTAGAGACAGAGGAGAGACAGAGAGAGACAGACAGAGACACAGAGAGGAGACACAGACAGAGACACAGAGAGGAAACACAGACAGAGACACAGAGACAGATACACAGAGACAGAGGAGACACAGAGACAGAGAGACAGAGACGGAGACGCAGAGACAGAGACAGACACAGAGGAGACGCAGAGACGGAGACGGAGACGCAGAGACAGAGACAGAGACACAGAGGAGACGCAGAGACAGAGACTGAGACACAGAGAGGAGACACAGACAGAGACACAGAGACAGAGGCAGAGACAGAGGAGAGACAGAGAGAGACACAGACAGAGACACAAAGAGACACAGAGACAGAGACACAGAGACAGAGACACAGAGACAGAGACACAGAGACAGAGGAGACACAGACACAAAGGAGGAGCAGAGACAGAGATAGAGACACAGAGGAGACACAGAGACACAGAGACAGAGACACAGAGACAGACACACAGAGACAGAGGAGACGCAGAGACAGAGACACAGAGACAGAGGAGACGCAGAGACAGAGACACAGAGACAGAGGAGACACAGACACAAAGGAGGAGCACAGACAGAGATAGAGACACAGAGGAGACACAGAGACACAGAGACAGAGACACAGAGACAGAGGAGACGCAGAGACAGACACACAGAGAGGAGACACAGAGACAGACAGAGGCAGAGAGGAGAGACACAGAGACAGAGACACAGACAGAGACACAGAGAGGAGAGACACAGAGACACAGAGACAGAGAGGAGAGACACAGAGACAGAGACACAGAGACAGAGGAGACGCAGAGACAGAGACACAGAGACAGAGGAGACGCAGAGACAGAGACACAGAGACAGAGGAGACACAGACACAAAGGAGGAGCACAGACAGAGATAGAGACACAGAGGAGACACAGAGACACAGAGACAGAGACGCAGAGACAGACACACAGAGAGGAGACACAGAGACAGACAGAGGCAGAGAGGAGAGACACAGAGACAGAGACACAGAGAGGAGACACAGACAGAGACACAGAGAGGAGAGACACAGAGACAGAGACACAGAGACAGAGGAGACGCAGAGACAGAGACACAGAGACAGAGGAGACACAGACACAAAGGAGGAGCACAGACAGAGATAGAGACACAGAGGAGACACAGAGACACAGAGACAGAGACACAGAGACAGAGACACAGAGACAGAGGAGACGCAGAGACAGAGACACAGAGACAGAGACACAGAGACAGAGACACAGAGACAGAGGAGACACAGACACAGAGACAGAGACACAGACACAGAGGAGACACAGAGAGAGAGAGACAGAGGAGACGCAGAGACAGAGACACAGAGACAGAGGAGACGCAGAGACAGAGACACAGAGACAGAGACACAGAGACAGAGACAAAGAGACAGAGGAGACACAGACACAGAGACAGAGACACAGACACAGAGGAGACACAGAGAGAGAGACAGAGGAGACGCAGAGACAGAGACACAGACACAGAGAAGACACAGAGACAGAGACGGAGACGCAGAGACAGAGACACAGACACAGAGAAGACACAGAGACAGAGACGGAGACGCAGAGACAGAGACAGAGGAGACGCAGAGATGGAGACACAGAGACAGAGACACAGAGACAGAGACACAGAGACAGAGGAGACACAGACACAGAGGAGACACAGAGAGAGAGAGACAGAGACGGAGATGCAGAGACAGAGACACAGACACAGAGAAGACACAGAGACAGAGACGGAGACGCAGAGACGGAGACACAGAGACAGAGGAGACACAGAGACAGAGACACAGAGACAGAGGAGACACAGACACAGAGACAGAGACACGGAGACAGAGACACAGAGACAGAGACACAGAGACAGAGGAGACACAGACACAGAGACAGAGACACAGACACAGAGGAGACGCAGAGACAGAGACAGAGACACAGAGACAGAGACACAGAGACAGAGACACAGAGACAGAGACACAGAGACAGAGGAGACACAGACACAGAGACAGAGACACAGACACAGAGGAGACGCAGAGACAGAGACAGAGACACAGAGACAGAGACACAGAGACAGAGACACAGAGACAGAGACACAGACACAGAGGAGACACAGACACAGAGACAGAGACACAGACACAGAGGAGACACAGAGAGAGAGAGACAGAGACGGAGATGTAGAGACAGAGACACAGACACAGAGAAGACACAGAGACAGAGACGGAGACGCAGAGACAGAGACAGAGGAGACGCAGAGACGGAGACACAGAGACAGAGACACAGAGACAGAGACACAGAGACAGAGGAGACACAGACACAGAGGAGACACAGAGAGAGAGAGACAGAGACGGAGATGCAGAGACAGAGACACAGACACAGAGAAGACAGAGAGACAGAGACGGAGACGCAGAGACAGAGACACAGACACAGAGGAGACGCAGAGAAGGAAACACAGAGACAGAGTAGACACAGACACACAGACAGAGACACAGAGACAGAGGAGACACAGAGACAGAGACACAGAGACAGAGGAGACACAGACACACAGACAGAGACACAGAGACAGAGGAGACACATAGACAGAGAGACAGAGACGGAGATGCAGAGACAGAGACACAGACACAGAGAAGACACAGAGACAAAGACGGAGACGCAGAGACAGAGACACAGAGACAGAGGAGATGCAGAGACAGAGACGGAGACGCAGAGACAGAGACACAGAGACAGAGGAGACGCAGAGACAGAGACACAGAGACAGAGGAGACGCAGAGACAGAGACACAGAGACAGAGGAGACGCAGAGACAGAGACACAGAGACAGAGACAGAGACACAGACACAGAGGAGACGCAGAGACGGAGACGCAGAGACAGAGACAGAGACACAGACACAGAGGAGACGCAGAGACGGAGATGGAGACGCAGAGACAGAGACACAGACACAGAGGAGACGCATAGACGGAGACGGAGACACAGAAACAGAGACACAGACACAGAGGAGACGCAGAGACAGAGACACAGACACAGAGACAGAGACACAGAGACAGAGACACAGAGACAGAGACACAGAGACAGAGGAGACACAGACACAGAGACAGAGACACAGACACAGAGACAGAGACACAGAGATAGAGACACAGAGACAGAGACACAGAGACAGAGACACAGAGACAGAGGAGACACAGACACAGAGACAGAGACACGGAGACAGAGACACAGAGACAGAGACACAGAGACAGAGACACAGAGACAGAGGAGACACAGACACAGAGACAGAGACACGGAGACAGAGACACAGAGACAGAGGAGACACAGAGACAGAGAAGACAGACACAGAGACAGAGACACGGAGACAGAGACACAGAGACAGAGACACAGAGACAGAGGAGACAGACACAGAGACAGAGACACGGAGAAAGAGGAGACACAGACACAGAGACAGAGAAGACACAGAGACAGAGACGGAGACGCAGACACAGAGGAGACACAGAGAGAGAGAGACAGAGACGGAGATGCAGAGACAGAGACACAGACACAGAGAAGACACAGAGACAGAGACACAGAGACAGAGGCAGAGACAGAGGAGAGACAGAGAGAGACACAGACAGAGACACAAAGAGACACAGAGACAGAGGCAGAGACAGAGAGGAGAGACGCAGACAGAGACACAGAGGAGAGACACAGACAGAGACACAGAGAGGAGACACAGACAGAGACACAGAGACAGAGACACAGAGACAGAGGCAGAGACAGAGGAGAGACAGAGAGAGACAGACAGAGACACAGAGAGGAGACACAGACAGAGACACAGAGAGGAAACACAGACAGAGACGCAGAGACACAGAGACAGAGGTAGAGACAGAGGAGAGACAGAGAGAGACAGACAGAGACACAGAGAGGAGACACAGACAGAGACACAGAGAGGAAACACAGACAGAGACACAGAGACAGATACACAGAGACAGAGGAGACACAGAGACAGAGAGACAGAGACGGAGACGCAGAGACAGAGACAGACACAGAGGAGACGCAGAGACGGAGACGGAGACGCAGAGACAGAGACAGAGACACAGAGGAGACGCAGAGACAGAGACTGAGACACAGAGAGGAGACACAGACAGAGACACAGAGACAGAGGCAGAGACAGAGGAGAGACAGAGAGAGACACAGACAGAGACACAAAGAGACACAGAGACAGAGGCAGAGACAGAGAGGAGAGACGCAGACAGAGACACAGAGGAGAGACACAGACAGAGACACAGAGAGGAGACACAGACAGAGACACAGAGACAGAGACACAGAGACAGAGGCAGAGACAGAGGAGAGACAGAGAGAGACACAGACAGAGACACAAAGAGACACAGAGACAGAGGCAGAGACAGAGAGGAGAGACGCAGACAGAGACACAGAGAGGAGCCAGAGACACAGAGAGGAGAGCCGCAGAGACAGAGGCAGAGACAGAGAGGAGAGACACAGACAGAGACACAGAGGAGAGACACAGACAGAGACACAGAGAGGAGACACAGACAGAGACACAGAGACAGAGACACAGAGACAGAGGCAGAGACAGAGGAGAGACAGAGAGAGACACAGACAGAGACACAAAGAGACACAGAGACAGAGGCAGAGACAGAGAGGAGAGACGCAGACAGAGACACAGAGAGGAGCCAGAGACACAGAGAGGAGAGCCGCAGAGACAGAGGCAGAGACAGAGAGGAGAGACACAGACAGAGACACAGAGGAGAGACACAGACAGAGACACAGAGAGGAGACAGAGACAGAGACGCAGAGACACAGAGACAGAGGTAGAGACAGAGGAGAGACAGAGAGAGACACAGACAGAGACACAAAGAGACACAGAGACAGAGGCAGAGACAGAGAGGAGAGACGCAGACAGAGACACAGAGGAGAGACACAGACAGAGACACAGAGAGGAGACACAGACAGAGACACAGAGACAGAGACACAGAGACAGAGGCAGAGACAGAGGAGAGACAGAGAGAGACACAGACAGAGACACAAAGAGACACAGAGACAGAGGCAGAGACAGAGAGGAGAGACGCAGACAGAGACACAGAGAGGAGACACAGACAGAGACGCAGAGACACAGAGACAGAGGTAGAGACAGAGGAGAGACAGAGAGAGACAGACAGAGACACAGAGAGGAGACACAGACAGAGACACAGAGAGGAAACACAGACAGAGACACAGAGACAGATACACAGAGACAGAGGAGACACAGAGACAGAGAGACAGAGACGGAGACGCAGAGACAGAGACAGACACAGAGGAGACGCAGAGACGGAGACGGAGACGCAGAGACAGAGACAGAGACACAGAGGAGACGCAGAGACAGAGACTGAGACACAGAGAGGAGACACAGACAGAGACACAGAGACAGAGGCAGAGACAGAGGAGAGACAGAGAGAGACACAGACAGAGACACAAAGAGACACAGAGACAGAGACACAGAGACAGAGACACAGAGACAGAGACACAGAGACAGAGGAGACACAGACACAAAGGAGGAGCAGAGACAGAGATAGAGACACAGAGGAGACACAGAGACACAGAGACAGAGACACAGAGACAGACACACAGAGACAGAGGAGACGCAGAGACAGAGACACAGAGACAGAGGAGACGCAGAGACAGAGACACAGAGACAGAGGAGACACAGACACAAAGGAGGAGCACAGACAGAGATAGAGACACAGAGGAGACACAGAGACACAGAGACAGAGACACAGAGACAGAGGAGACGCAGAGACAGACACACAGAGAGGAGACACAGAGACAGACAGAGGCAGAGAGGAGAGACACAGAGACAGAGACACAGACAGAGACACAGAGAGGAGAGACACAGAGACACAGAGACAGAGAGGAGAGACACAGAGACAGAGACACAGAGACAGAGGAGACGCAGAGACAGAGACACAGAGACAGAGGAGACGCAGAGACAGAGACACAGAGACAGAGGAGACGCAGAGACAGAGACACAGAGACAGAGGAGACACAGACACAAAGGAGGAGCACAGACAGAGATAGAGACACAGAGGAGACACAGAGACACAGAGACAGAGACGCAGAGACAGACACACAGAGAGGAGACACAGAGACAGACAGAGGCAGAGAGGAGAGACACAGAGACAGAGACACAGAGAGGAGACACAGACAGAGACACAGAGAGGAGAGACACAGAGACAGAGACACAGAGACAGAGGAGACGCAGAGACAGAGACACAGAGACAGAGGAGACACAGACACAAAGGAGGAGCACAGACAGAGATAGAGACACAGAGGAGACACAGAGACACAGAGACAGAGACACAGAGACAGAGACACAGAGACAGAGGAGACGCAGAGACAGAGACACAGAGACAGAGACACAGAGACAGAGACACAGAGACAGAGGAGACACAGACACAGAGACAGAGACACAGACACAGAGGAGACACAGAGAGAGAGAGACAGAGGAGACGCAGAGACAGAGACACAGAGACAGAGGAGACGCAGAGACAGAGACACAGAGACAGAGACACAGAGACAGAGACAAAGAGACAGAGGAGACACAGACACAGAGACAGAGACACAGACACAGAGGAGACACAGAGAGAGAGACAGAGGAGACGCAGAGACAGAGACACAGACACAGAGAAGACACAGAGACAGAGACGGAGACGCAGAGACAGAGACACAGACACAGAGAAGACACAGAGACAGAGACGGAGACGCAGAGACAGAGACAGAGGAGACGCAGAGATGGAGACACAGAGACAGAGACACAGAGACAGAGACACAGAGACAGAGGAGACACAGACACAGAGGAGACACAGAGAGAGAGAGACAGAGACGGAGATGCAGAGACAGAGACACAGACACAGAGAAGACACAGAGACAGAGACGGAGACGCAGAGACGGAGACACAGAGACAGAGGAGACACAGAGACAGAGACACAGAGACAGAGGAGACACAGACACAGAGACAGAGACACGGAGACAGAGACACAGAGACAGAGACACAGAGACAGAGGAGACACAGACACAGAGACAGAGACACAGACACAGAGGAGACGCAGAGACAGAGACAGAGACACAGAGACAGAGACACAGAGACAGAGACACAGAGACAGAGACACAGAGACAGAGACACAGAGACAGAGGAGACACAGACACAGAGACAGAGACACAGACACAGAGGAGACGCAGAGACAGAGACAGAGACACAGAGACAGAGACACAGAGACAGAGACACAGAGACAGAGACACAGAGACAGAGGAGACACAGACACAGAGACAGAGACACAGACACAGAGGAGACGCAGAGACAGAGACAGAGACACAGAGACAGAGACACAGAGACAGAGACACAGAGACAGAGACACAGACACAGAGGAGACACAGACACAGAGACAGAGACACAGACACAGAGGAGACACAGAGAGAGAGAGACAGAGACGGAGATGTAGAGACAGAGACACAGACACAGAGAAGACACAGAGACAGAGACGGAGACGCAGAGACAGAGACAGAGGAGACGCAGAGACGGAGACACAGAGACAGAGACACAGAGACAGAGACACAGAGACAGAGGAGACACAGACACAGAGGAGACACAGAGAGAGAGAGACAGAGACGGAGATGCAGAGACAGAGACACAGACACAGAGAAGACAGAGAGACAGAGACGGAGACGCAGAGACAGAGACACAGACACAGAGGAGACGCAGAGAAGGAAACACAGAGACAGAGTAGACACAGACACACAGACAGAGACACAGAGACAGAGGAGACACATAGACAGAGAGACAGAGACGGAGATGCAGAGACAGAGACACAGACACAGAGAAGACACAGAGACAAAGACGGAGACGCAGAGACAGAGACACAGAGACAGAGGAGATGCAGAGACAGAGACGGAGACGCAGAGACAGAGACACAGAGACAGAGGAGACGCAGAGACAGAGACACAGAGACAGAGGAGACGCAGAGACAGAGACACAGAGACAGAGGAGACGCAGAGACAGAGACACAGAGACAGAGACAGAGACACAGACACAGAGGAGACGCAGAGACGGAGACGCAGAGACAGAGACAGAGACACAGACACAGAGGAGACGCAGAGACGGAGATGGAGACGCAGAGACAGAGACACAGACACAGAGGAGACGCATAGACGGAGACGGAGACACAGAAACAGAGACACAGACACAGAGGAGACGCAGAGACAGAGACACAGACACAGAGACAGAGACACAGAGACAGAGACACAGAGACAGAGACACAGAGACAGAGGAGACACAGACACAGAGACAGAGACACAGACACAGAGACAGAGACACAGAGATAGAGACACAGAGACAGAGACACAGAGACAGAGACACAGAGACAGAGGAGACACAGACACAGAGACAGAGACACGGAGACAGAGACACAGAGACAGAGACACAGAGACAGAGACACAGAGACAGAGGAGACACAGACACAGAGACAGAGACACGGAGACAGAGACACAGAGACAGAGGAGACACAGAGACAGAGAAGACAGACACAGAGACAGAGACACGGAGACAGAGACACAGAGACAGAGACACAGAGACAGAGGAGACAGACACAGAGACAGAGACACGGAGAAAGAGGAGACACAGACACAGAGACAGAGAAGACACAGAGACAGAGACGGAGACGCAGACACAGAGGAGACACAGAGAGAGAGAGACAGAGACGGAGATGCAGAGACAGAGACACAGACACAGAGAAGACACAGAGACAGAGACGGAGACGCAGAGACTGAGACAGAGGAGACGCAGAGACGGAGACACAGAGACAGAGGAGACACAGAGACAGAGACAGAAACACAGACACAGAGGAGACACAGAGACAGAGACGGAGACGCAGAGACAGAGGAGACACAGAGACAGAGACGGAGACGCAGAGACAGAGAAGACACAGACACAGAGGAGACACAGAGACGGAGGCGCAGAGACAGAGACAGAGACACAGACACAGAGGAGACGCATAGACGGAGACGGAGACACAGAGACAGAGACACAGAGACAGAAGAGACACAGAGACAGAGACACAGAGACAGAGGAGACAGAGACGGAGACACAGACACAGAGACACAGAGACAGAGACAGAGGAGACACAGAGACAGAGACACAGAGACAGAGACACAGAGACAGAGGAGACACAGACACAGAGACACAGAGACAGAGACACAGAGACAGAGGAGAGACAGAGACACAGAGACAGAGACACGGAGACAGAGGAGACACAGAGACAGAGACGGAAACGCAGAGACACAGACACAGACACAGAGGAGACGCAGAGAGAGAGACGGAACACAGAGACAGAGACACAGAGACAGAGGATAACCAGAGACACAGAGACAGAGACACAGAGACAGAGACACAGAGACAGAGGATAACCAGAGACACAGAGACAGAGACACAGAGACAGAGGAGACGCAGAGACAATGACACAGAGACAGAGAAGACACAGAGACAGAGGAGACACAGAGACAGAGACGCAGAGACAGAGACAGAGACACAGAGAAGACACAGAGATAGAGACACAGAGACAGAGGAGACACAGACACAGAGACACAGAGACAGAGACGCGGAGACAGAGGAGAGACAGAGACACAGAGACAGAGGAGACGCAGAGACAGAGACACAGAGACAGAGAAGACACAGAGACAGAGACGGAAACGCAGAGACACAGACACAGACACAGAGGAGACGCAGAGACAGAGACGGAACACAGAGACAGAGACAGAGGAGACACAGAGACACAGAGACAGAGACACAGAGACAGAGGATAACCAGAGACACAGAGACAGAGACACAGAGACAGAGGAGACACAGACACAGAGACACAGAGACAGAGGAGACACAGAGACAGAGAAGACACAGACACAGAGACAGAGACACAGAGACAGAGACACAGAGACAGAGGAGACACAGACACAGAGACACAGACACAGACACAGAGACACAGAGACAGAGACACAGAGACAGAGGAGACACAGACACAGAGACACAGAGACAGAGACACGGAGACAAAGGAGAGACAGAGACACAGAGACAGAAACGGACACGCAGAGACAGAGACACAGAGACAGAACACAGAGACAGAGGAGACAGACACAGAGACACAGAGACAGAGGAGACGCAGAGACAGAGACACAGAGACAGAGAAGACACAGACACAGAGACACAGAGACAGAGACACGGAGACAGAGGAGAGACAGAGACACAGAGACAGAGACACAGAGACAGAGGAGACACAGACACAGAGACACAGAGACAGAGACACGGAGACAGAGGAGAGACAGAGACACAGAGACAGAGACACAGAGACAGAGGACACACAGACACAGAGACACAGACAGAGAGACAAAGACACAGAGACACAGAGACAGAGGAGAAGCAGAGACAGAGACACAGAGACAGAGACACAGAGACAGAGACACAGAGACAGAGGAGACACAGACACAGAGACACAGAGACAGAGACACAGACACAGAGACACAGACACAGACACAGAGACACAGACACAGAGACACAGACACAGAGACACAGACACAGAGACACAGAGACACAGACACAGAGACAGAGGAGACAGAGACACAGAGACAGAGACAGAGACACAGAGACAGAGGAGACACAGAGAGGAGACACAGACAAGGAGAGGAGACAGAGAGACAGAGACAGAGGCAGAGAGGAGAGACACAGACAGAGACGTAGAGAGGAGACACAGACACAGAGGAGGAGCAGAGACAGAGATAGAGACACAGAGACAGAGACACAGAGACAGAAGAGACGCAGAGACAGAGACACAGAGACAGAAGAGACAAAGAGACAGAGACACAAAGACAGAGGAGACACAGACAGAGACACAGAGACAGAGACACAGACACAGAGACAGAGACACAGACACAGAGGAGACGCAGAGACAGAGACAGAGACTCAGAGACAGAGACACAGAGACACAGAGACAGAGACAGAGGAGACACAGACACAGAGACACAGAGACAGAGAGAGAGGAGACACAGAGACAGAGACAGAGGAGACACAGACACAGAGGAGACGCAGAGACTGAGTCGGAGACACAGAGACAGAGACACAGACACAGAGGAGACGCAGAGACAGAGAGAGGAGACGCAGAGACAGAGACACAGAGGAGATGCAGAGACAGAGGAGACACAGCGGAGACGCAGAGACACAGACACAGAGGAGACGCAGAGACAGAGACACAGACACAGAGGAGACGCAGAGACTGAGTCGGAGACACAGAGACAGAGACACAGACACAGAGGAGACGCAGAGACAGAGACACAGACACAGAGGAGACGCAGAGACAGAGACTGAGACACAGAGAGGAGACGCAGAGACAGAAACACAGACACAGAGGAGATGCAGAGACAGAGACACAGAGGAGACGCAGAGACAGAGACACAGAGACAGAGAAGACACAGAGACAGAGACACAGACACAGACACAGAGAAGACACAGACACAGAGGAGACGCAGAGACTGAGTCGGAGACACAGAGACAGAGACACAGACACAGAGGAGACGCAGAGACAGAGAGAGGAGACGCAGAGACAGAGACAGAGACACAGAGACGACACAGAGACAGAAACGGAGAAGCAGAGACAGAGACACAGAGACAGAGGAGACGCAGAGACAGAGACACAGATACAGAGACACAGAGACAGAGACACAGAGACAGAGACACAGAGGAGAAGCAGAGACAGAGACAGAGGAGACACAGAGGAGACGCAGAGACACAGACACAGAGGAGACGCAGAGACAGAGACAGAGACACAGAGGAGACGCAGAGACAGAGACACAGAGACAGAGACACAGAGACAGAGACACAGAGGAGAAGCAGAGACAGAGACCGAGGAGACACAGAGGAGACGCAGAGACAGAGACACAGAGGAGACGCAGAGACAGAGACAGAGACACAGAGGAGACGCAGAGACAGAGACACAGAGGAGACACAGAGACTGAGACAGAGACGCAGAGACAGAGAAGACACAGAGACAAAGACACAGACAGGGACACACAGACAGAGGATACCGTGAGACAGAGACAGAGACCCAGAGACAGAGGAGACGCAGAGACAGAGACACAGAGGAGACACAGACACAGAGGAGACGCAGAGACAGAGACAGAGACACAGAGGAGACGCAGAGACTGAGACGGAGACACAGAGACAGAGACACAGACACAGAGGAGACGCAGAGACAGAGAGAGGAGACGCAGAGACAGAGACAGAGACACAGAGAAGACACAGAGACAGAAACGGAGAAGCAGAGACAGAGACACAGAGACAGAGGAGACGCAGAGACAGAGACACAGAGACAGAGACACAGAGACAGAGACACAGAGACAGAGACACAGAGGAGAAGCAGAGACAGAGACAGAGGAGACACAGAGGAGACGCAGAGACACAGACACAGAGGAGACGCAGAGAGAGAGACAGAGACACAGAGGAGACGCAGAGACAGAGACACAGAGACAGAGACACAGAGACAGAGACACAGAGGAGAAGCAGAGACAGAGACAGAGGAGACACAGAGGAGACGCAGAGACAGAGACACAGAGGAGACGCAGAGACAGAGACAGAGACACAGAGGAGACGCAGAGACAGAGACACAGAGGAGACACAGAGACTGAGACAGAGACGCAGAGACAGAGAAGACACAGAGACAAAGACACAGACAGGGACACACAGACAGAGGATACCGTGAGACAGAGACAGAGACCCAGAGACAGAGGAGACGCAGAGACAGAGACACAGAGGAGACACAGACACAGAGGAGACGCAGAGACAGAGACAGAGACACAGAGGAGACGCAGAGACTGAGACGGAGACACAGAGACAGAGACACAGACACAGAGGAGACACAGAGACACAAACACAGAGGAGACGCAGAGACTGAGACGGAGACACAGAGGAGACGCAGAGACAGAGACACAGACAGAGACACAGAGAGAGGATTACCAGAGACAGAGACAGAGACACAGAGAGGAGACACAGACACATAGGAGACGCAGAGGACATGCGGAGACAGAGACACAGAGGAGACGCAGAGACAGAGATGGAGATGCAGTGGAGACACAGAGGAGACACAGAGACAGAGACTGAGACACAGAGAGGAGACGCAGAGACAGACACACAGAGGAGATGCAGAGACAGAGACACAGAGACAGAGGAGATGCAGAGACAGAGACACAGAGACAGAGGAGACACAGAGGAGACGCAGAGACACAGACACAGAGGAGACGCAGAGACTGAGTCGGAGACACAGAGACAGAGACACAGACACAGAGGAGACGCAGAGACAGAGACACAGACACAGAGGAGACGCAGAGACAGAGACTGAGACACAGAGAGAGGAGACGCAGAGACAGAAACACAGACACAGAGGAGACGCAGAGACAGAAACACAGACACAGAGGAGACGCAGAGACAGAGACACAGAGGAGACGCAGAGACAGAGACACAGAGACAGAGAAGACACAGAGACAGAGACACAGACACAGACACAGAGAAGACACAGACACAGAGGAGACGCAGAGACTGAGTCGGAGACACAGAGACAGAGACACAGACACAGAGGAGACGCAGAGACAGAGAGAGGAGACGCAGAGACAGAGACAGAGACACAGAGAAGACACAGAGACAGAAACGGAGAAGCAGAGACAGAGACACAGAGACAGAGGAGACGCAGAGACAGAGACACAGATACAGAGACACAGAGACAGAGACACAGAGACAGAGACACAGAGGAGAAGCAGAGACAGAGACAGAGGAGACGCAGAGACAGAGACACAGAGGAGAAGCAGAGACAGAGACAGAGGAGACACAGAGGAGACTCAGAGACACAGACACAGAGGAGACGCAGAGACAGAGACAGAGACACAGAGGAGACGCAGAGACAGAGACACAGAGGAGACACAGACACAGAGGAGACGCAGAGACTGAGACGGAGACACAGACACAGAGACGCAGAGACAGAGACACAGACAGAGACACAGAGAGAGGATTACCAGAGACAGAGACAGAGACACAGAGAGGAGACACAGACACATAGGAGACGCAGAGGACATGCGGAGACAGAGACACAGAGGAGACGCAGAGACAGAGATGGAGATGCAGTGGAGACACAGAGACAGAGACTGAGACACAGAGAGGAGACGCAGAGACAGACACACAGAGGAGATGCAGAGACAGAGACACAGAGGAGACGCAGAGACTGAGTCGGAGACACAGAGACAGAGACACAGACACAGAGGAGACGCAGAGACTGAGTCGGAGACACAGAGACAGAGACACAGACACAGAGGAGACGCAGAGACAGAGACACAGACACAGAGGAGACGCAGAGACAGAGACTGAGACACAGAGAGGAGACGCAGAGACAGAAACACAGACACAGAGGAGACGCAGAGACAGAGACACAGAGCAGAAGCAGAGACAGAGACACAGAGGAGATGCAGAGACAGACACAGAGGAGACACAGACACAGAGACACAGAGGAGACGCAGAGACAGAGACAGAGACAGAGAGGAGACACAGAGACAGAGACACAGAGGAGACGCAGAGACTGAGACAGAGAGGAGACACAGACACAGAGGAGACGCAGAGACAGAGACAGAGACACAGAGGAGACACAGACACAGAGGAGACGCAGAGACACAGACACAGAGGAGATGCAGAGACAGACACAGAGGAGACACAGACACAGAGACACAGAGGAGACGCAGAGACAGAGACAGAGACAGAGAGGAGACACAGAGACAGAGACACAGAGGAGACGCAGAGACTGAGACAGAGAGGAGACACAGACACAGAGGAGACGCAGAGACAGAGACAGAGACACAGAGGAGACACAGACACAGAGGAGACGCAGAGACAGAGACAGAGACACAGAGGAGACGCAGAGGCAGAGACACAGAGGAGACGCAGAGACTGAGACAGAGACGCAGAGACAGAGAAGACACAGAGACAAAGACACAGACAGAGACACACAGACAGAGGATACTGAGAGACAGAGACAGAGACCCAGAGACAGAGGAGACGCAGAGACAGAGACACAGAGGAGACACAGACACAGAGGAGACGCAGAGACAGAGACAGAGACACAGAGGAGACACAGACACAGAGGAGACGCAGAGACTGAGACGGAGACACAGAGGAGACGCAGAGACAGAGACACAGACAGAGACACAGAGAGAGGATTACCAGAGACAGAGACAGAGACACAGAGAGGAGACACAGACACATAGGAGACGCAGAGGACATGCGGAGACAGAGACACAGAGGAGACGCAGAGACAGAGATGGAGATGCAGTGGAGACACAGAGACAGAGACTGAGACACAGAGAGGAGACGCAGAGACAGACACACAGAGGAGATGCAGAGACACAGACACAGAGGAGACGCAGAGACTGAGTCGGAGACACAGAGACAGAGACACAGACACAGAGGAGACGCAGAGACAGAGACAGAGGAGACACAGAGGAGACGCAGAGACACAGACACAGAGGAGACGCAGAGACAGAGACAGAGACACAGAGGAGACGCAGAGACAGAGACACAGAGACAGAGACACAGAGACAGAGACACAGAGGAGAAGCAGAGACAGAGACAGAGGAGACACAGAGGAGACGCAGAGACAGAGACACAGAGGAGACGCAGAGACAGAGACAGAGGAGACACAGAGGAGACGCAGAGACAGAGACACAGAGGAGAAGCAGACACAGAGACAGAGACACAGAGACAGAGACACAGAGGAGAAGCAGAGACAGAGACAGAGGAGACACAGAGGAGACGCAGAGACAGAGACACAGAGGAGACGCAGAGACAGAGACAGAGACACAGAGGAGACGCAGAGACAGAGACACAGAGGAGACACAGAGACTGAGACAGAGACGCAGAGACAGAGAAGACACAGAGACAAAGACACAGACAGGGACACACAGACAGAGGATACCGTGAGACAGAGACAGAGACCCAGAGACAGAGGAGACGCAGAGACAGAGACACAGAGGAGACACAGACACAGAGGAGACGCAGAGACAGAGACAGAGACACAGAGGAGACACAGAGACTGAGACGGAGACACAGAGACAGAGACACAGACACAGAGGAGACACAGAGACACAAACACAGAGGAGACGCAGAGACTGAGACGGAGACACAGAGGAGACGCAGAGACAGAGACACAGACAGAGACACAGAGAGAGGATTACCAGAGACAGAGACAGAGACACAGAGAGGAGACACAGACACATAGGAGACGCAGAGGACACGCGGAGAGAGAGACACAGAGGAGACGCAGAGACAGAGATGGAGATGCAGTGGAGACACAGAGGAGACACAGAGACAGAGACTGAGACACAGAGGAGACGCAGAGACACAGACACAGAGGAGACGCAGAGACTGAGTCGGAGACGCAGAGACAGAGACACAGACACAGAGGAGACGCAGAGACAGAGACTGAGACACAGAGAGGAGACGCAGAGACAGAAACACAGACACAGAGGAGACGCAGAGACAGAGACACAGAGGAGACGCAGAGACAGAGACACAGAGACAGAGAAGACACAGAGACAGAGACACAGACACAGACACAGAGAAGACACAGACACAGAGGAGACGCAGAGACTGAGTCGGAGACACAGAGACAGAGACACAGACACAGATGAGACGCAGAGACAGAGAGAGGAGACGCAGAGACAGAGACAGAGACACAGAGACGACACAGAGACAGAAACGGAGAAGCAGAGACAGAGACACAGAGACAGAGGAGACGCAGAGACAGAGACACAGATACAGAGACACAGAGACAGAGACACAGAGACAGAGACACAGAGGAGAAGCAGAGACAGAGACAGAGGAGACACAGAGGAGACGCAGAGACACAGACACAGAGGAGACGCAGAGACAGAGACAGAGACACAGAGGAGACGCAGAGACAGAGACACAGAGACAGAGACACAGAGACAGAGACACAGAGGAGAAGCAGAGACAGAGACTGAGGAGACACAGAGGAGACGCAGAGACAGAGACACAGAGGAGACGCAGAGACAGAGACAGAGACACAGAGGAGACGCAGAGACAGAGACACAGAGGAGACACAGAGACAGAGACAGAGACACAGAGGAGACACAGAGACTGAGACAGAGACGCAGAGACAGAGAAGACACAGAGACAAAGACACAGACAGGGACACACAGACAGAGGATACCGAGAGACAGAGACAGAGACCCAGAGACAGAGGAGACGCAGAGACAGAGACACAGAGGAGACACAGACACAGAGGAGACGCAGAGACAGAGACAGAGACACAGAGGAGACGCAGAGACTGAGACGGAGACACAGAGACAGAGACACAGACACAGAGGAGACGCAGAGACAGAGAGAGGAGACGCAGAGACAGAGACAGAGACACAGAGAAGACACAGAGACAGAAACGGAGAAGCAGAGACAGAGACACAGAGACAGAGGAGACGCAGAGACAGAGACACAGAGACAGAGACACAGAGACAGAGACACAGAGACAGAGACACAGAGGAGAAGCAGAGACAGAGACAGAGGAGACACAGAGGAGACGCAGAGACACAGACACAGAGGAGACGCAGAGAGAGAGACAGAGACACAGAGGAGACGCAGAGACAGAGACACAGAGACAGAGACACAGAGACAGAGACACAGAGGAGAAGCAGAGACAGAGACAGAGGAGACACAGAGGAGACGCAGAGACAGAGACACAGAGGAGACGCAGAGACAGAGACAGAGACACAGAGGAGACGCAGAGACAGAGACACAGAGGAGACACAGAGACTGAGACAGAGACGCAGAGACAGAGAAGACACAGAGACAAAGACACAGACAGGGACACACAGACAGAGGATACCGTGAGACAGAGACAGAGACCCAGAGACAGAGGAGACGCAGAGACAGAGACACAGAGGAGACACAGACACAGAGGAGACGCAGAGACAGAGACAGAGACACAGAGGAGACGCAGAGACTGAGACGGAGACACAGAGACAGAGACACAGACACAGAGGAGACACAGAGACACAAACACAGAGGAGACGCAGAGACTGAGACGGAGACACAGAGGAGACGCAGAGACAGAGACACAGACAGAGACACAGAGAGAGGATTACCAGAGACAGAGACAGAGACACAGAGAGGAGACACAGACACATAGGAGACGCAGAGGACATGCGGAGACAGAGACACAGAGGAGACGCAGAGACAGAGATGGAGATGCAGTGGAGACACAGAGGAGACACAGAGACAGAGACTGAGACACAGAGAGGAGACGCAGAGACAGACACACTGAGGAGATGCAGAGACAGAGACACAGAGACAGAGGAGATGCAGAGACAGAGACACAGAGACAGAGGAGACACAGAGGAGACGCAGAGACACAGACACAGAGGAGATGCAGAGACTGAGTCGGAGACACAGAGACAGAGACACAGACACAGAGGAGACGCAGAGACAGAGAGAGGAGACGCAGAGACAGAGACAGAGACACAGAGAAGACACAGAGACAGAAACGGAGAAGCAGAGACAGAGACACAGAGACAGAGGAGACGCAGAGACAGAGACACAGATACAGAGACACAGATACAGAGACACAGAGACACAGACACAGACACAGAGAAGACACAGACACAGAGGAGACGCAGAGACTGAGTCGGAGACACAGAGACAGAGACACAGACACAGAGGAGACGCAGAGACAGAGAGAGGAGACGCAGAGACAGAGACAGAGACACAGAGAAGACACAGAGACAGAAACGGAGAAGCAGAGACAGAGACACAGAGACAGAGGAGACGCAGAGACAGAGACACAGATACAGAGACACAGAGACAGAGACACAGAGACAGAGACACAGAGGAGAAGCAGAGACAGAGACAGAGGAGACGCAGAGACAGAGACACAGAGGAGAAGCAGAGACAGAGACAGAGGAGACACAGAGGAGACTCAGAGACACAGACACAGAGGAGACGCAGAGACAGAGACAGAGACACAGAGGAGACGCAGAGACAGAGACACAGAGGAGACACAGAGACTGAGACACAGAGGAGACACAGAGACACAGACACAGAGGAGACGCAGAGACAGAGACAGAGACACAGAGGAGACGCAGAGACAGAGACACAGAGGAGACACAGAGACTGAGACACAGAGGAGACTCAGAGACACAGACACAGAGGAGACGCAGAGACAGAGACAGAGACACAGAGGAGACGCAGAGACAGAGACACAGAGGAGACACAGAGACTGAGACACAGAGGAGACACAGAGACTGAGACAGAGACGCAGAGACAGAGAAGACACAGAGACAAAGACACAGACAGAGACACACAGACAGAGGATACCGTGAGACAGAGACAGAGACCCAGAGACAGAGGAGACGCAGAGACAGAGACACAGAGGAGACACAGACACAGAGGAGACGCAGAGACAGAGACAGAGACACAGAGGAGACGCAGAGACAGAGACACAGAGGACATGCAGAGACTGAGACGGAGACACAGAGACAGAGACACAGACACAGAGGAGACACAGAGACAGAGACAGAGACACAGAGGAGACACAGAGACACAAACACAGAGGAGACGCAGAGACTGAGACGGAGACACAGACACAGAGACGCAGAGACAGAGACACAGACAGAGACACAGAGAGAGGATTACCAGAGACAGAGACAGAGACACAGAGAGGAGACACAGACACATAGGAGACGCAGAGGACATGCGGAGACAGAGACACAGAGGAGACGCAGAGACAGAGATGGAGATGCAGTGGAGACACAGAGACAGAGACTGAGACACAGAGAGGAGACGCAGAGACAGACACACAGAGGAGATGCAGAGACAGAGACACAGAGGAGACGCAGAGACTGAGTCGGAGACACAGAGACAGAGACACAGACACAGAGGAGACGCAGAGACTGAGTCGGAGACACAGAGACAGAGACACAGACACAGAGGAGACGCAGAGACAGAGACACAGACACAGAGGAGACGCAGAGACAGAGACTGAGACACAGAGAGGAGACGCAGAGACAGAGACACAGAGCAGAAGCAGAGACAGAGACAGAGGAGACACAGAGGAGACGCAGAGACACAGACACAGAGGAGACGCAGAGACAGAGACACAGACACAGAGGAGACGCAGAGACAGAGACACAGAGGAGATGCAGAGACAGACACAGAGGAGACACAGACACAGAGACACAGAGGAGACGCAGAGACAGAGACAGAGACAGAGAGGAGACACAGAGACAGAGACACAGAGGAGACGCAGAGACTGAGACAGAGAGGAGACACAGACACAGAGGAGACGCAGAGACAGAGACAGAGACACAGAGGAGACACAGACACAGAGGAGACGCAGAGACAGAGACAGAGACACAGAGGAGACGCAGAGGCAGAGACACAGAGGAGACACAGAGACTGAGACAGAGACGCAGAGACAGAGAAGACACAGAGACAAAGACACAGACACAGAGGAGACACAGAGACAGAGACAGAGACACAGAGGAGACACAGAGACACAAACACAGAGGAGACGCAGAGACTGAGACGGAGACACAGACACAGAGACGCAGAGACAGAGACACAGACAGAGACACAGAGAGAGGATTACCAGAGACAGAGACAGAGACACAGAGAGGAGACACAGACACATAGGAGACGCAGAGGACATGCGGAGACAGAGACACAGAGGAGACGCAGAGACAGAGATGGAGATGCAGTGGAGACACAGAGACAGAGACTGAGACACAGAGAGGAGACGCAGAGACAGACACACAGAGGAGATGCAGAGACAGAGACACAGAGGAGACGCAGAGACTGAGTCGGAGACACAGAGACAGAGACACAGACACAGAGGAGACGCAGAGACTGAGTCGGAGACACAGAGACAGAGACACAGACACAGAGGAGACGCAGAGACAGAGACACAGACACAGAGGAGACGCAGAGACAGAGACTGAGACACAGAGAGGAGACGCAGAGACAGAGACACAGAGCAGAAGCAGAGACAGAGACAGAGGAGACACAGAGGAGACGCAGAGACACAGACACAGAGGAGACGCAGAGACAGAGACACAGACACAGAGGAGACGCAGAGACAGAGACACAGAGGAGATGCAGAGACAGACACAGAGGAGACACAGACACAGAGACACAGAGGAGACGCAGAGACAGAGACAGAGACAGAGAGGAGACACAGAGACAGAGACACAGAGGAGACGCAGAGACTGAGACAGAGAGGAGACACAGACACAGAGGAGACGCAGAGACAGAGACAGAGACACAGAGGAGACACAGACACAGAGGAGACGCAGAGACAGAGACAGAGACACAGAGGAGACGCAGAGACAGAGACAGAGACACAGAGGAGACACAGAGACTGAGACAGAGACGCAGAGACAGAGAAGACACAGAGACAAAGACACAGACAGAGACACACAGACAGAGGATACCGAGAGACAGAGACAGAGACCCAGAGACAGAGGAGACGCAGAGACAGAGACACAGAGGAGACACAGACACAGAGGAGACGCAGAGACAGAGACAGAGACACAGAGGAGACACAGACACAGAGGAGACGCAGAGACTGAGACGGAGACACAGAGGAGACGCAGAGACAGAGACACAGACAGAGACACAGAGAGAGGATTACCAGAGACAGAGACAGAGACACAGAGAGGAGACACAGACACAAAGGAGACGCAGAGGACACGCGGAGACAGAGACACAGAGGAGACGCAGAGACAGAGATGGAGATGCAGTGGTGACACAGAGGAGACACAGAGACAGAGACTGAGACACAGAGGAGACGCAGAGACAGAGACAGAGACAGAGACACAGAGGAGACGCAGAGACTGAGACAGAGAGGAGACACAGACACAGAGGAGACGCAGAGACAGAGACAGAGACACAGAGGAGACACAGACACAGAGGAGACGCAGAGACAGAGACAGAGACACAGAGGAGACGCAGAGGCAGAGACACAGAGGAGACACAGAGACTGAGACAGAGACGCAGAGACAGAGAAGACACAGAGACAAAGACACAGACAGAGACACACAGACAGAGGATACCGAGAGACAGAGACAGAGACCCAGAGACAGAGGAGACGCAGAGACAGAGACACAGAGGAGACACAGACACAGAGGAGACGCAGAGACAGAGACAGAGACACAGAGGAGACACAGACACAGAGGAGACGCAGAGACAGAGACAGAGACACAGAGGAGACGCAGAGGCAGAGACACAGAGGAGACACAGAGACTGAGACAGAGACACAGAGACAGAGAAGACACAGAGACAAAGACACAGACAGAGACACACAGACAGAGGATACCGAGAGACAGAGACAGAGACCCAGAGACAGAGGAGACGCAGAGACAGAGACACAGAGGAGACACAGACACAGAGGAGACGCAGAGACAGAGACAGAGACACAGAGGAGACACAGACACAGAGGAGACGCAGAGACAGAGACAGAGACACAGAGGAGACGCAGAGGCAGAGACACAGAGGAGACACAGAGACTGAGACAGAGACGCAGAGACAGAGAAGACACAGAGACAAAGACACAGACAGAGACACACAGACAGAGGATACCGAGAGACAGAGACAGAGACCCAGAGACAGAGGAGACGCAGAGACAGAGACACAGAGGAGACACAGACACAGAGGAGACGCAGAGACAGAGACAGAGACACAGAGGAGACACAGACACAGAGGAGACGCAGAGACTGAGACGGAGACACAGAGGAGACGCAGAGACAGAGACACAGACAGAGACACAGAGAGAGGATTACCAGAGACAGAGACAGAGACACAGAGAGGAGACACAGACACATAGGAGACGCAGAGGACACGCGGAGAGAGAGACACAGAGGAGACGCAGAGACAGAGATGGAGATGCAGTGGAGACACAGAGGAGACACAGAGACAGAGACTGAGACACAGAGGAGACGCAGAGACAGAGACACAGAGGAGATGCAGAGACAGAGGAGACACAGCGGAGACGCAGAGACACAGACACAGAGGAGACGCAGAGACAGAGACACAGAGGAGACGCAGAGACAGAGACACAGAGGAGACACAGAGACTGAGACAGACATGCAGAGACAGAGACACAGACACCGAGAAGACACAGAGACAGAGACACAGACACAGAGAAGACACAGAGAGAGAGACACAGAGGAGACGCAGAGACAGAGAGTGAGATGCAGAGACAGAGACTGAGATGCCGAGACAGAGACACAGAGGAGATGCAGAGACAGAGACACAGAGACAGAGGAGATGCAGAGACAGAGACACAGAGACAGAGGAGACACAGAGGAGACGCAGAGACACAGACACAGAGGAGACGCAGAGACTGAGTCGGAGACACAGAGACGGAGACGCAGAGACAGAGACACAGACACAGAGGAGACGCAGAGACAGAGACTGAGACACAGAGAGGAGACGCAGAGACAGAAACACAGACACAGAGGAGACGCAGAGACAGAGACACAGAGGAGACGCAGAGACAGAGACACAGAGACAGAGAAGACACAGAGACAGAGACACAGACACAGACACAGAGAAGACACAGACACAGAGGAGACGCAGAGACTGAGTCGGAGACACAGAGACAGAGACACAGACACAGAGGAGACGCAGAGACAGAGAGAGGAGACGCAGAGACAGAGACAGAGACACAGAGAAGACACAGAGACAGAAACGGAGAAGCAGAGACAGAGACACAGAGACAGAGGAGACGCAGAGACAGAGACACAGATACAGAGACACAGAGACAGAGACACAGAGACAGAGACACAGAGGAGAAGCAGAGACAGAGACAGAGGAGACGCAGAGACAGAGACACAGAGGAGAAGCAGAGACAGAGACAGAGGAGACACAGAGGAGACTCAGAGACACAGACACAGAGGAGACGCAGAGACAGAGACAGAGACACAGAGGAGACGCAGAGACAGAGACACAGAGGAGACACAGAGACTGAGACACAGAGGAGACACAGAGACACAGACACAGAGGAGACGCAGAGACAGAGACAGAGACACAGAGGAGACGCAGAGACAGAGACACAGAGGAGACACAGAGACTGAGACACAGAGGAGACTCAGAGACACAGACACAGAGGAGACGCAGAGACAGAGACAGAGACACAGAGGAGACGCAGAGACAGAGACACAGAGGAGACACAGAGACTGAGACACAGAGGAGACACAGAGACTGAGATAGAGACGCAGAGACAGAGAAGACACAGAGACAAAGACACAGACAGAGACACACAGACAGAGGATACCGTGAGACAGAGACAGAGACCCAGAGACAGAGGAGACGCAGAGACAGAGACACAGAGGAGACACAGACACAGAGGAGACGCAGAGACAGAGACAGAGACACAGAGGAGACGCAGAGACAGAGACACAGAGGACATGCAGAGACTGAGACGGAGACACAGAGACAGAGACACAGACACAGAGGAGACACAGAGACAGAGACAGAGACACAGAGGAGACACAGAGACACAAACACAGAGGAGACGCAGAGACTGAGACGGAGACACAGACACAGAGACGCAGAGACAGAGACACAGACAGAGACACAGAGAGAGGATTACCAGAGACAGAGACAGAGACACAGAGAGGAGACACAGACACATAGGAGACGCAGAGGACATGCGGAGACAGAGACACAGAGGAGACGCAGAGACAGAGATGGAGATGCAGTGGAGACACAGAGACAGAGACTGAGACACAGAGAGGAGACGCAGAGACAGACACACAGAGGAGATGCAGAGACAGAGACACAGAGGAGACGCAGAGACTGAGTCGGAGACACAGAGACAGAGACACAGACACAGAGGAGACGCAGAGACTGAGTCGGAGACACAGAGACAGAGACACAGACACAGAGGAGACGCAGAGACAGAGACACAGACACAGAGGAGACGCAGAGACAGAGACTGAGACACAGAGAGGAGACGCAGAGACAGAGACACAGAGCAGAAGCAGAGACAGAGACAGAGGAGACACAGAGGAGACGCAGAGACACAGACACAGAGGAGACGCAGAGACAGAGACACAGACACAGAGGAGACGCAGAGACAGAGACACAGAGGAGATGCAGAGACAGACACAGAGGAGACACAGACACAGAGACACAGAGGAGACGCAGAGACAGAGACAGAGACAGAGAGGAGACACAGAGACAGAGACACAGAGGAGACGCAGAGACTGAGACAGAGAGGAGACACAGACACAGAGGAGACGCAGAGACAGAGACAGAGACACAGAGGAGACACAGACACAGAGGAGACGCAGAGACAGAGACAGAGACACAGAGGAGACGCAGAGACAGAGACAGAGACACAGAGGAGACACAGAGACTGAGACAGAGACGCAGAGACAGAGAAGACACAGAGACAAAGACACAGACAGAGACACACAGACAGAGGATACCGAGAGACAGAGACAGAGACCCAGAGACAGAGGAGACGCAGAGACAGAGACACAGAGGAGACACAGACACAGAGGAGACGCAGAGACAGAGACAGAGACACAGAGGAGACACAGACACAGAGGAGACGCAGAGACAGAGACAGAGACACAGAGGAGACGCAGAGGCAGAGACACAGAGGAGACACAGAGACTGAGACAGAGACGCAGAGACAGAGAAGACACAGAGACAAAGACACAGACAGAGACACACAGACAGAGGATACCGAGAGACAGAGACAGAGACCCAGAGACAGAGGAGACGCAGAGACAGAGACACAGAGGAGACACAGACACAGAGGAGACGCAGAGACAGAGACAGAGACACAGAGGAGACACAGAGACTGAGACGGAGACACAGAGACAGAGACACAGACAGAGACACACAGACAGAGGATACCGAGAGACAGAGACAGAGACCCAGAGACAGAGGAGACGCAGAGACAGAGACACAGAGGAGACACAGACACAGAGGAGACGCAGAGACAGAGACAGAGACACAGAGGAGACGCAGAGACAGAGACACAGACAGAGACACAGAGAGAGGATTACCAGAGACAGAGACAGAGACACAGAGAGGAGACACAGACACATAGGAGACGCAGAGGACACGCGGAGACAGAGACACAGAGGAGACGCAGAGACAGAGATGGAGATGCAGTGGAGACACAGAGGAGACACAGAGACAGAGACTGAGACACAGAGGAGACGCAGAGACAGAGACAGAGACAGAGAGGAGACACAGAGACAGAGACACAGAGGAGACGCAGAGACTGAGACAGAGAGGAGACACAGACACAGAGGAGACGCAGAGACAGAGACAGAGACACAGAGGAGACACAGACACAGAGGAGACGCAGAGACAGAGACAGAGACACAGAGGAGACGCAGAGGCAGAGACACAGAGGAGACACAGAGACTGAGACAGAGACGCAGAGACAGAGAAGACACAGAGACAAAGACACAGACAGAGACACACAGACAGAGGATACCGAGAGACAGAGACAGAGACCCAGAGACAGAGGAGACGCAGAGACAGAGACACAGAGGAGACACAGACACAGAGGAGACGCAGAGACAGAGACAGAGACACAGAGGAGACACAGACACAGAGGAGACGCAGAGACAGAGACAGAGACACAGAGGAGACGCAGAGGCAGAGACACAGAGGAGACACAGAGACTGAGACAGAGACGCAGAGACAGAGAAGACACAGAGACAAAGACACAGACAGAGACACACAGACAGAGGATACCGAGAGACAGAGACAGAGACCCAGAGACAGAGGAGACGCAGAGACAGAGACACAGAGGAGACACAGACACAGAGGAGACGCAGAGACAGAGACAGAGACACAGAGGAGACACAGACACAGAGGAGACGCAGAGACTGAGACGGAGACACAGAGGAGACGCAGAGACAGAGACACAGACAGAGACACAGAGAGAGGATTACCAGAGACAGAGACAGAGACACAGAGAGGAGACACAGACACATAGGAGACGCAGAGGACACGCGGAGAGAGAGACACAGAGGAGACGCAGAGACAGAGATGGAGATGCAGTGGAGACACAGAGGAGACACAGAGACAGAGACTGAGACACAGAGGAGACGCAGAGACAGAGACACAGAGGAGATGCAGAGACAGAGGAGACACAGCGGAGACGCAGAGACACAGACACAGAGGAGACGCAGAGACAGAGACACAGAGGAGACGCAGAGACAGAGACACAGAGGAGACACAGAGACTGAGACAGACATGCAGAGACAGAGACACAGACACCGAGAAGACACAGAGACAGAGACACAGACACAGAGAAGACACAGAGAGAGAGACACAGAGGAGACGCAGAGACAGAGAGTGAGATGCAGAGACAGAGACTGAGATGCCGAGACAGAGACACAGAGGAGATGCAGAGACAGAGACACAGAGACAGAGGAGATGCAGAGACAGAGACACAGAGACAGAGGAGACACAGAGGAGACGCAGAGACACAGACACAGAGGAGACGCAGAGACTGAGTCGGAGACACAGAGACGGAGACGCAGAGACAGAGACACAGACACAGAGGAGACGCAGAGACAGAGACACAGACACAGAGGAGACGCAGAGACAGAGACTGAGACACAGAGAGGAGACGCAGAGACAGAAACACAGACACAGAGGAGACGCAGAGACAGAGACACAGAGGAGACGCAGAGACAGAGACACAGAGACAGAGAAGACACAGAGACAGAGACACAGACACAGACACAGAGAAGACACAGACACAGAGGAGACGCAGAGACTGAGTCGGAGACACAGAGACAGAGACACAGACACAGAGGAGACGCAGAGACAGAGAGAGGAGACGCAGAGACAGAGACAGAGACACAGAGAAGACACAGAGACAGAAACGGAGAAGCAGAGACAGAGACACAGAGACAGAGGAGACGCAGAGACAGAGACACAGATACAGAGACACAGAGACAGAGACACAGAGACAGAGACACAGAGGAGAAGCAGAGACAGAGACAGAGGAGACGCAGAGACAGAGACACAGAGGAGAAGCAGAGACAGAGACAGAGGAGACACAGAGGAGACTCAGAGACACAGACACAGAGGAGACGCAGAGACAGAGACAGAGACACAGAGGAGACGCAGAGACAGAGACACAGAGGAGACACAGAGACTGAGACACAGAGGAGACACAGAGACACAGACACAGAGGAGACGCAGAGACAGAGACAGAGACACAGAGGAGACGCAGAGACAGAGACACAGAGGAGACACAGAGACTGAGACACAGAGGAGACACAGAGACTGAGATAGAGACGCAGAGACAGAGAAGACACAGAGACAAAGACACAGACAGAGACACACAGACAGAGGATACCGTGAGACAGAGACAGAGACCCAGAGACAGAGGAGACGCAGAGACAGAGACACAGAGGAGACACAGACACAGAGGAGACGCAGAGACAGAGACAGAGACACAGAGGAGACGCAGAGACAGAGACACAGAGGACATGCAGAGACTGAGACGGAGACACAGAGACAGAGACACAGACACAGAGGAGACACAGAGACAGAGACAGAGACACAGAGGAGACACAGAGACACAAACACAGAGGAGACGCAGAGACTGAGACGGAGACACAGACACAGAGACGCAGAGACAGAGACACAGACAGAGACACAGAGAGAGGATTACCAGAGACAGAGACAGAGACACAGAGAGGAGACACAGACACATAGGAGACGCAGAGGACATGCGGAGACAGAGACACAGAGGAGACGCAGAGACAGAGATGGAGATGCAGTGGAGACACAGAGACAGAGACTGAGACACAGAGAGGAGACGCAGAGACAGACACACAGAGGAGATGCAGAGACAGAGACACAGAGGAGACGCAGAGACTGAGTCGGAGACACAGAGACAGAGACACAGACACAGAGGAGACGCAGAGACTGAGTCGGAGACACAGAGACAGAGACACAGACACAGAGGAGACGCAGAGACAGAGACACAGACACAGAGGAGACGCAGAGACAGAGACTGAGACACAGAGAGGAGACGCAGAGACAGAGACACAGAGCAGAAGCAGAGACAGAGACAGAGGAGACACAGAGGAGACGCAGAGACACAGACACAGAGGAGACGCAGAGACAGAGACACAGACACAGAGGAGACGCAGAGACAGAGACACAGAGGAGATGCAGAGACAGACACAGAGGAGACACAGACACAGAGACACAGAGGAGACGCAGAGACAGAGACAGAGACAGAGAGGAGACACAGAGACAGAGACACAGAGGAGACGCAGAGACTGAGACAGAGAGGAGACACAGACACAGAGGAGACGCAGAGACAGAGACAGAGACACAGAGGAGACACAGACACAGAGGAGACGCAGAGACAGAGACAGAGACACAGAGGAGACGCAGAGGCAGAGACACAGAGGAGACACAGAGACTGAGACAGAGACGCAGAGACAGAGAAGACACAGAGACAAAGACACAGACAGAGACACACAGACAGAGGATACCGAGAGACAGAGACAGAGACCCAGAGACAGAGGAGACGCAGAGACAGAGACACAGAGGAGACACAGACACAGAGGAGACGCAGAGACAGAGACAGAGACAGAGAGGAGACACAGAGACAGAGACACAGAGGAGACGCAGAGACTGAGACAGAGAGGAGACACAGACACAGAGGAGACGCAGAGACAGAGACAGAGACACAGAGGAGACACAGACACAGAGGAGACGCAGAGACAGAGACAGAGACACAGAGGAGACGCAGAGACAGAGACAGAGACACAGAGGAGACACAGAGACTGAGACAGAGACGCAGAGACAGAGAAGACACAGAGACAAAGACACAGACAGAGACACACAGACAGAGGATACCGAGAGACAGAGACAGAGACCCAGAGACAGAGGAGACGCAGAGACAGAGACACAGAGGAGACACAGACACAGAGGAGACGCAGAGACAGAGACAGAGACACAGAGGAGACACAGACACAGAGGAGACGCAGAGACTGAGACGGAGACACAGAGGAGACGCAGAGACAGAGACACAGACAGAGACACAGAGAGAGGATTACCAGAGACAGAGACAGAGACACAGAGAGGAGACACAGACACAAAGGAGACGCAGAGGACACGCGGAGACAGAGACACAGAGGAGACGCAGAGACAGAGATGGAGATGCAGTGGTGACACAGAGGAGACACAGAGACAGAGACTGAGACACAGAGGAGACGCAGAGACAGAGACAGAGACAGAGACACAGAGGAGACGCAGAGACTGAGACAGAGAGGAGACACAGACACAGAGGAGACGCAGAGACAGAGACAGAGACACAGAGGAGACACAGACACAGAGGAGACGCAGAGACAGAGACAGAGACACAGAGGAGACGCAGAGGCAGAGACACAGAGGAGACACAGAGACTGAGACAGAGACGCAGAGACAGAGAAGACACAGAGACAAAGACACAGACAGAGACACACAGACAGAGGATACCGAGAGACAGAGACAGAGACCCAGAGACAGAGGAGACGCAGAGACAGAGACACAGAGGAGACACAGACACAGAGGAGACGCAGAGACAGAGACAGAGACACAGAGGAGACACAGAGACTGAGACGGAGACACAGAGACAGAGACACAGACAGAGACACACAGACAGAGGATACCGAGAGACAGAGACAGAGACCCAGAGACAGAGGAGACGCAGAGACAGAGACACAGAGGAGACACAGACACAGAGGAGACGCAGAGACAGAGACAGAGACACAGAGGAGACACAGACACAGAGGAGACGCAGAGACTGAGACGGAGACACAGAGGAGACGCAGAGACAGAGACACAGACAGAGACACAGAGAGAGGATTACCAGAGACAGAGACAGAGACACAGAGAGGAGACACAGACACAAAGGAGACGCAGAGGACACGCGGAGACAGAGACACAGAGGAGACGCAGAGACAGAGATGGAGATGCAGTGGAGACACAGAGGAGACACAGAGACAGAGACTGAGACACAGAGGAGACGCAGAGACAGAGACAGAGACAGAGACACAGAGGAGACGCAGAGACTGAGACAGAGAGGAGACACAGACACAGAGGAGACGCAGAGACAGAGACAGAGACACAGAGGAGACACAGACACAGAGGAGACGCAGAGACAGAGACAGAGACACAGAGGAGACGCAGAGGCAGAGACACAGAGGAGACACAGAGACTGAGACAGAGACGCAGAGACAGAGAAGACACAGAGACAAAGACACAGACAGAGACACACAGACAGAGGATACCGAGAGACAGAGACAGAGACCCAGAGACAGAGGAGACGCAGAGACAGAGACACAGAGGAGACACAGACACAGAGGAGACGCAGAGACAGAGACAGAGACACAGAGGAGACACAGACACAGAGGAGACGCAGAGACAGAGACAGAGACACAGAGGAGACGCAGAGGCAGAGACACAGAGGAGACACAGAGACTGAGACAGAGACGCAGAGACAGAGAAGACACAGAGACAAAGACACAGACAGAGACACACAGACAGAGGATACCGAGAGACAGAGACAGAGACCCAGAGACAGAGGAGACGCAGAGACAGAGACACAGAGGAGACACAGACACAGAGGAGACGCAGAGACAGAGACAGAGACACAGAGGAGACACAGACACAGAGGAGACGCAGAGACAGAGACACAGACACAGAGGAGACGCAGAGGCAGAGACACAGAGGAGACACAGAGACTGAGACAGAGACGCAGAGACAGAGAAGACACAGAGACAAAGACACAGACAGAGACACACAGACAGAGGATACCGAGAGACAGAGACAGAGACCCAGAGACAGAGGAGACGCAGAGACAGAGACACAGAGGAGACACAGACACAGAGGAGACGCAGAGACAGAGACAGAGACACAGAGGAGACACAGACACAGAGGAGACGCAGAGACTGAGACGGAGACACAGAGGAGACGCAGAGACAGAGACACAGACAGAGACACAGAGAGAGGATTACCAGAGACAGAGACAGAGACACAGAGAGGAGACACAGACACATAGGAGACGCAGAGGACACGCGGAGAGAGAGACACAGAGGAGACGCAGAGACAGAGATGGAGATGCAGTGGAGACACAGAGGAGACACAGAGACAGAGACTGAGACACAGAGGAGACGCAGAGACAGAGACACAGAGGAGATGCAGAGACAGAGGAGACACAGTGGAGACGCAGAGACACAGACACAGAGGAGACGCAGAGACAGAGACACAGAGGAGACGCAGAGACAGAGACACAGAGGAGACAGAGAGACTGAGACAGACATGCAGAGACAGAGACACAGACACCGAGAAGACACAGAGACAGAGACACAGACACAGAGAAGACACAGAGAGAGAGACACAGAGGAGACGCAGAGACAGAGAGTGAGATGCAGAGACAGAGACTGAGATGCCGAGACAGAGACACAGAGACAGAGATAGAGACACAGAGACAGACACAGAGAAGAGACACAGACACAGAGGAGACGCAGAGACAGAGACGGAGAGACAGAGAAGAGACAAAGAGACAGAGATAGAGACGCAGAGACAGAGAGCAGACACAGAGGACGTGCAGAGACAGAGACAGAGACATAGAGGAGATGCAGAAACAGAGAAAGACAGGCAGAATGTAAAGACAGACTGAGAGACAGAAACACACAGAGACAAAGAGACAGAGACAGAGACTGAGAGACACAGAGACAGAATGATAGAAACAGAGACACAGAGAAAGACAAGGCAAGTAGAGGCAGACAGGGACTAGATAGAGATAAAGGAGAGGGGGAGAGAAACCAAGACAGAGGACAGAAAGAGACAAGACCTGCAGAGAAGAGATAGAGAGGGAGTGGGAGAGACAGACACAGAGAGAAGAGAGATGAAGAGAAGAGAGACAGAGAAAGAAGAGAGACAAACAGAAAGGACAGAAAGAAATAGGCAGACACAGAGAGAGGGATAGAGACAGAGAGACAGAAAGAGAGAATGAAGAAGGGAAAGAGAGACAGAGAAACAAAGGCAGGGGCAGAGAGAGAGATTGAGGCAGGGAGAGAGACAGAGAGGTCTGAGACCAAGACAAAGAGGGCCGAAGCAGAGAACAGACAGAGCAAAGGACCAGTAGCGACCAGCTGGCTCCATAGACCAGGAACCTCTCCGGTCCTTTCTGGTGGTGGCCGAGATGCCAAGGCCCGATGATACTGAGATAGAAGCACCTTCTCTGCAATTTCAGAGCTTGGAGAGGTGCCAGGAGCCCTGAGAACTGGAATCGCCTGCCCAGGGGCCACGGCCGGGGGCGGTCAGAGGCAGGACCGGTATGGAAGCAGTATCCTTCAGTACTGTCCAGTAGAATGCGTCCTGCCGGTGTGTGAGGACACAGGGCCTCACTACATCACCATGGAGTCATGTGACCTCAATATCAGACTGTCTGAATCCTGAAGTTACCAATGCTTTCTTAGTGGCTAGATCTGATCTCCCTCTCTCCTTTCCTCTCTCCTCTTTTCTCTCTGTCTGTCTCTTTCTCCCCCCATCTCTCTTCCCCCCTTCCTCCCTCTCTCCGTCTCTCTCTCCCTTTCCCCTCTGTCTCCTTCCCTCTCTTTCTCCCTTCCTTCTCCCCCTCTTGTCTCCTCTCCTTCCTCCTCCTTTTCCTCTTCTCGCTCCCCCTCCCTTCCTCTCCCTTAGCCCTCTTCTGCATTCTCCTTTGTCTCTCCCTCTCACCTCCTAAGCTCCGTCCCTGTGCCAACAGCTCCTAGCTGTGGAGATCCTGGCCCAGGCCAGCCATCAGTCCTTCCACCCAGTGTCCTGCTGGATATTTCCAAGTGGCCTTCTCTGAGGTCCCCAGGCTGGACTGTGCCTCCCCCACGCCCTCCTCTGCTCCGCGAGGGCCGGCCCCAACCTTCCCCCGCAAGTGTCTCACTTAACCATTTTGGATTCCTCTCTTTGAGACTCCTGCTGCAGGCGTGTACAGGGTGTCCCCAAAGTCTTAGTGCGCAGCTAACCTAGGAAGGCTCCAGGCCGCACATATACGTGTCTCCCTTCTCCTGCCCACCAAGCAGTCCTGGGGGCGGGGGCCAGGGCAGCCCCGCTTGAGGAGGAGACTCATCGAGCGACATAGTCTCAGCAGACTGGGTTGCCGTTGTTTCGGTTGCCCAGTGGCACACGTGCCTTCTTTGCTTTTAGCCTCTCAAGGCTTGGCACTAAGCAGTTATTGGCCCAGTTTTACACAGTGTGCCCAGGCAGGATTGGCTCCACAGTCAGTGAGAAGTCCATTTCATTTGGAGTGAGATCTCAATGCACAGACTGCTGAACCCTGGAGTCAGGAAGACACTTCCAGAGGTGCCTCACAGGCCAGCCAGCTGTGTGACCCTGGGTAAGTCACCTAAGCTCTGTCTTCCTTGGTTTCCTCATGTGAGAAGTGGGGATCATAATAGCACCTACTTTGAGGTTTGAGTGAGTTAATAATTATAAAAATGCTTGGCCTAGAATATAGGGTCACCCAGCTATTAAGTGTCTGAGTCTAGATTGGAACCCAGGACCTCCCATCTTTAGATTCAACTCAAGCAGTTTCCCTGTTAACCATTAATTTTTTTAAACTCTTACTTTCTGTCTTAGAATCAATATTATTTATGTTGGTTCCAAGGCAGGAGAGTGGTAAGGGCTAGGCATTGGGGGTTAAATGACTTGCCCAGGGTCACACAGCTCAGAAGTGTCTGAGGTCACACTGGAACCCAGGACTTCCTGACTCCAGCCCCAACAGTCTATCTACTTCACCGCTTAGCTGCCCATATTTGCTCTTGCTTATATTTACTAGATAAGAAAGGACCTTTTATTGATGTTGAGTCATTCCCAAATCATTTCTCTGTGTACAATCAGATTAATGGGAAGGAAGGAAGGAAGGAAGGAAGGAAGGAAGGAAGGAAGGAAGGAAGGAAGGAAGGAAGGAAGGAAGGAAGGAAGGAAGGAAGGGAGGGAGGAAAGAAGGGAGGGGAGGAAGGAGGGAGGGAAAGAAGGAAGGAAGGAAAAGGGAGGAAGGAAGGAAATAAAAGGGGAAGGAAAGGAGGAAGGAAGGAGGAAAAGAAGAGAAGGAGGGAAGGAAAGAAGGAGGAAGGAAGGAAGAAGGGAGGGGAGGAAGAGAGGAAGGAAGGAGGGAGGGAGATAGAGGGAGGAAGGAGGGAAAGAAGGAACGAGAGGGAAAAGGGAAGAAGGAAGAAAGGGAGAGGAGGGAGAAAGAAGGAAAGGAAGAAGGGAGGGGAGGGAGGAAGGGAAGGGAGGGAGGGAGGAAGGAAGGAAGGAGTGAAGGAAGGAAAAGAGGAAGGAGGGAAGGAAGTAAAGAAGGAAGGAAGGAAGGAAGGAGGGAAGGAAGGAAAGAAGGAAGGAAGGAAGGAAGGAAGGAAGGAAGGAAGGAAGGAAGGAAGGAAATGTGTATTTATTAAGGGCCCAGAAGTGCCACACATTTTACAAATCTGATCCCATTTGATCCTTGGAAGTAGGTGCTAGCAGTATCCCCATTTTACAGATGAGGTGTAAAGAGGGAGACATAGGCTCTGCAGATGCCTTTGCCATTACCATCAGGTCTGAGTCCAAGTTGAAAGGGAAGTACCTGTGGATAGTGAGAACTTTTATTTTTATTTATTTATTTATTTTAACCCCTCACCTTCCATCTTGGAATCAATACTGTGGATTGGTTCCAAGGCAGAGAGCGTTAAGGGCTAGGCCATGGGGGTCAAGTGACTTGCCCAGGGTCACTCAGCTGGGAAGTATCTAAGGTCAGATTTGAACCCAGGACCTCCCTCCAGGCCTGGCTCTCTATCCACTGAGCCACCCAGCTGCCCCCTTGATGGCCTTTTAGTGATTGCCTCAAAGCCCAGAAGGCCCCAGTGACCATCCAGCTGTTTGACCATTGCCCAGATGTTGTTATGGAGAAGCGAGCCATTGGGATGTGAAATTCAGATGCTGCTCGTGGGCAGTGAGTTGAGCCCAGTTGAATGAATAGGAAACGGGTCGCCTTTGGGAAATCGCCCAGTTCTGGTGAGGAGCCCAAGCTATTTCCCTGAGGTGAAGGCCCACCCACTGGCTCTCAGTACCGCTCTTCTGGAGCTGTTCTGCCTGCAAAGAAGGGCAAGTGAACTGCACCCAAGGGGGCAAAGCGGAGGGAGGCACCTGGGGCTGTCGCAAGGCTGGAACACAGTACCAGTGAGAAGCTCAAAGAGGAAAAGCTGGCGCCCAAGAAATAGACAACTGACAAAAGAAGCTTGCCTGCTAGCCAGGGTGAAACTGAGGCAGGTGCTCCTGGGGAGCATCTGGGAGGACAGGGACAGGCCAGAGAGACAGAGAAGCATTGTGGCCCGTACCACTGCAGTGAATCTTGAGTTCAGATTTGGCCTCAGACACTTCCCAGCTGGGTGACCCTGGCCGAGTCCCTTCCCCCCCATTGCCTAGCCCTTCCCACTCTTCCACCTAGGAGCCAATACACAGTATTGATTCTACGAAGGGAAGGGTTTAAAAATTAAATATGAAAAATAAAGTATATCAGTTCCAGGGCTGGAAATGGGGGGGAGTCCTGAGTTCAAATGTGGCCTCAGACAGTTCCTAGTTGAATGACCCTGGACAAGTCACTTTATCTTGTTTGTCTCAGTTTCCTTATTCATAAAATGAACTGGAGAAGGAGGTGGCAAAACTCTCCAGGATCTCTGCCAAGAAAACAACCCCCTCCAGGGTCGTGGAGAATGAGACAAGACTGGAAAACGACTGAATGGCACAGAGAGGAAAAAGGCATTGTGGGAAACAGCTTAGACTTCCTGATTCAGCATGAGAGGTGGAAGGAGTACAGGATTGAGGGCTAGGAGTGAGTTTAGAGGCCCCAGAGGAGGAAGCAGGCTTATGGAGGAGGTAAGTGACTTGTCCAAAGTCACCCAGTCTGCCCATTTTAGTGATGGAGAAGTGAGTCCTTATCCCTGTGGCCTGGGTTGGTACTTGCCCAGCCCCTCCCCCTCTCCCATCCTCTGGGGCTGGGGTTTACTGGAGCCGGATAATGGGTAGCCAGGGGCGGGGGCTTACGTCTCCTAGCCTGTCTGGACAAGAGCTTCCCTCTGCACCAGGCAGGAAGCAAGGCCTTTGCCCATTGTTCTCCTCCTCCTGGCCTTTGGGCTTGGGAGACAGAAGGGGATGGGTGGGACCACGGCCGAGGTCTCAGCTCTTCCCTAGGAAGGAGGGTCAGGTGGGAGGGGGCCTGGCCTTCTTAAAGACGTTTAGAGCCCTTCTCTTCTGTTTAGGGCCCAGACTGTGTGAATGGGAAGGACTGGGCAATGGGGGTCAAGTGACCTGCCCAGGGTCACCCAGCTAGGAAATGTATGAGGCCAGATTGGAACTCAGGACCTCCCATCTCCAGGCCTGGCTCTCCATCCACTGAGCCAGCTGATGCTCTGAAATAATATATTTTTAACCCCTTCCCTTCCATCTTAGCACCAATACTATGCATTAGTTCCAGGGCAGAAGAGCGGTAAGGGCTGGGCAGTGGGGGTGAAGTGACCTGCCCAGGGTCACCCAGCTAGGAAGGGTCTGAGGCCAGATTTGAACTCAGGGTCTGGATGCTGCAGCCTAGCCTCAGTGCTGTCTGCCCCCACCCCCATGCACACGCCTTTGCCTGTCACTCCCAGCCCAGGCGGAGCCCCTTGGCTGGTGGACGGCATTGGAAGCAGTGATTCCGCGGGGGCAGGGCCTCCCCTGGAACAGCCCAGGCCGCTCCTGCCCATATGGGCTGGAAGCATGGGAAGCCTGCAGCCCTTTTGTGGGCCAGCTTCTCCCTTCACCAGCAGAGGACAAACAACCCCTGCCTTGAGGGCGGGGCAGGGCGGGCAGGAATAGAGCAGAACATGTTCACCCTGAAACACACGCATGCACACACACGCGCCCAGAGTGTTCCAAAAGTCATTAAGCTTTAAGAGCTTGAACAATTAAGAGTCTTGAAGGCAGCCAGCTGGGCGGCTCAGTGGATGGAGAGCCAGGCCTAGAGACAGCAGGTCCTGAGTTCCAATCCGGCCTCAGGCACTTCCTAGCTGGGTGACCCTGGGCAAGTCCCTTAACCCCCATTGCCTAGCCCTTACCACTCTTCTGCCTTGGCACTGCTCCCTATGGTCAATTCTAAGACAGATGGCAAGGGTCTCAGTACATCTTGTGTACAGAGACTGAGCTGTCTCTCTGTCTCTCTCTTTCTCTCTCCATCTGTCCTGTCTGCTAGTATCTTGAAAGGAAATAACCAGTGATTTGGGGGGGGGATATTAACAAGTTGGGGCATCCGGAAAGGCTTCCTGAAGGAGGTGGTACTTGAGCTGAGCCTGGAAGGGAGCTCTAGGGGTTCTAGAGGTGAGGAGGGAAAGGATTCCAGGTGTAGGTCATAGCCTGGGCTAAGGCCTGGAGCCTAGAGATGAAATGTCTTATATAGTGAACAGCAAATAGGAAGGCCCCTTTGTCTAGAGCTGCAACATCTGCCTGGAGACAAACTGGAGCTCAATTGTAAAGGGCTTCCAGTGCTAAACCAGGGAGTTGGAATTCAATTCTAAGGCCCAAGGACACAGGGAGTCACTGGAGCTTTCTAAGCAGGGCCATGTCACAGTGAGCTCTGTCCCTTAGGAGGATCAGTTTGTCAAGGATCAGGTGGTTTCTGGGCCCCCTGGGGGGGTACCTTCAGAGGTGGATGAGTTGGTACAAGACATTACTCTGTCCATTGCTATGAGATTTTCCCTGGTGCTTGTGTGCCAGGGAGTTGAGGAAGGCCACAACAGAAGCAGAGGGTCTCCCAGGGCCAAGGCAGGAAGAAGGTGCTTCTCATGGCTCCACAATCCCAAAATGGCAGGGATGGAAGGACCTTTAGCTCATCTGGGCCAACCACCTCCCTTTATAAGGGACAGAACCAAGGCCCCGAGATAGAAGGTCACACAGGTCCAGATGGCCTAGTTTCAACAGTTTCTGGGACCTGTGTCTATCCCAGAACCCCAGAAGATAGTGGGCTGGCTTGCTGAGTCTTCCAGGAAGCAGACATCACTCCCTCTCTTCGTCATCCCATCCCTTATATCCCTTCCCCCATATCCCCACCATCCCATTTACCCGACACAAACTTCCCCTGCCTGTGGGATCCGTGTACAGGCAGAAAGGGAGATTGTGGGAGCTGGAGGGCAGACCTGCTCCATCCTGCCCCATTCTGGCCTGTTCCCCAGCCCCAGTTGGCGAGGAGGGAGCTGGCAGACCAGTTCAGTGAGGTCTCAGGGAGTGGGTGGCAAGCAAGGCTGTTCAGCCAGAAGCTCGGGATCCAGCTGGACCTGTAGCACCTCGAAGGCTGCCGTGCCCTCCCCTTCGGCCTGGCAAGAGGCAGGAGCCCTGAGGGCTCAGGGGGTGTAGTGAAGCCATAGCTGGGCCCAAGTGGGAACAAGTGATGGAGGGAGGAGATGGATAGAAGGTCCCATAGAAGCTGTGGAGGCCAAGCTTCTTCTTCTAGAGAAGGGGAAACTGAGCCCTAGACTGGGGAGTGACTTAGCCAGTCCCAAGCACTGGTCAGTGGCAGAGCAAGGGCAGAACTTTAAAGCTGTAAAAGGCCCCAGATGCCATCTAGTTAAACTCCCTGACTTTACATAGGAAGAAACTGAGATCCAGGGAGGGGAAGGAACTTGCCCAAGGTCACATAGGGAATAAGTAACACCAGAGGCAAGATTTACACCCAGCCACTTCCTGCCCTGGCTCTGGCCATTTCCTGCCCTTTGGCCTCCTTCCACTGAGGGGTGGCTGGCCTGCCTGGGACTCTTTCCTTGCCTAGAGCCTGGCAGCCAGTCTAGGCTGGGGCCTCTTGGCATCCTGCTGGTCCCCAGCCTGCTTAAAGGAGCCTCCTCTTTGCAGGGAGAAGGCCACCGAGAAAACCTTGTTCCTCCGGTCTCGTTTGAGAGCCACAGTCAGGCCTGAGAGCTTTGGCTCTCTGGGCAAGGCCCTTCCCTTCTCTTGGCCTCAGGTTCTTCTGCTGTAAAATGGGGATTGGGGTGGGACTTAATGATCCCCAGGGCCCCTTCCAGCCTAGATCTGAGATCCTGTGGGTGACCCTGGCAGGTCACTCCCTCCAGCTTCCTATCCCCTGGCTTCCTCTTCTATTAAAATGACGGTGTTGGGGGCAGCTGGGTGACTCAGTGGCTAGAGAGCCAGGCCCAGAGACGGGAGGTCCTGGGTTCCAGTCTGGCCTCAGACACTTCCCAGCTCAGTGACCCTGGGCAAGTCACTGAACCCCATTGCCTAGTCCTTGCCGCTCTTCTGCTTTGGCAGTGATACAGTTTTGATTGTAACATGGAAGGTGAGGCCTCTAAAAGCAGCCATGGCCAAGGCCCTCTCTGGCCTCATGGTAGGGCGCCACGCCTGCACCTGCCCTTGGGGAGCATCTGACCTAGGATATGCTGCAAGCTGTGTGGATTAGGGAAAGCACTGTGGGCCGGGAGAGGCAGGACTTGGAACAGCGATCACCTCCCATGGTGACGCCTCCATTCCCCAGTCTGTAAAATGGGACCAATGACATGTGGCCAGAATATTATGTACCCGCCATCTTCCCCCAGCTTCCCCCAGTCTTTCCCTTCGGCTCCCCAAGGCCCAGCTCGCACGCAGTCCCGGCACTTCATAGGTGCCCGTTAACAGCTGTCCAGTGAATGCCTGACCACCAGCCTCTCCAGGTGGGCCTCGAGGAGTCAGTCTTCCCACTTCCTGTTGGAACCCTGTTTGGGGCCTGGAAGGGACCCCGGGGAGGAGGGAGAGGCCTGAATGGGCTCCAGTGCTCAGGAGGCGTTTTGGACAGGGGCAGCCCTCCAGCCCCTTTGCAGGGGCCACCCTGCCCTCCCACCTTTCTGCCTTCAATTTGTCTCTTGGTTCTTTAACCTTTTATTTGTTGATTTGAAAGCCTTTGCTTTCCATCCCAGAACCAATAGTGTGTGTCCGGTCCAGCGGTGGTGGGGAAGTGACTTGGCCAGGGTCACCCAACTAGCAAATGTCTCAGGGTCAGATTGGAATCCAGGACCTAGGTCTGGCTCTCTAGCCACTGAGCGCTGTCTCAGTTCCTTTAATAAATGACAAGCTTCTCCTTGCTGTGGGAACCTGGGTCCCAGCCCTGGGGAGCTTGGGGAACTAAGGAAGTGGCAGATTTTGAGGGTGAAAACCAACTGAAGAGGGGGCAGCTGGGTGGCTCAGTGGATGGAGAGTCAGGCCTAGAGATGGGAGGTCCTGGGTTCCAATCTGGCCTGAGACACTTCCCAGCTGTGTGACCCTGGGCAAGTCACTTCATTCCCCCCCCCCCAAAGGAATGGTGTGTCTTGGGTTAGGTAGTGAGTTCCCTGTCACTGGAGGTATTCACGCAGAGGCTGAGCTTTCCCTCCTTGGAGAAGTCAGAAAGGAGCAATTGGACTGGATGGCCATCAGTGCCTTGGGCTGGGGGGGGGGGGGGCAGCCACAGATGGTAAACTGTGGTCTAGATTGTGTCCAGCAGAGGGCAGTGGTGTGACACTTACTTGCTGGCAGCCTCAGCCCTCTCTGTCTGTGGGGGCCGCAGGGCCTGGCATCTTCTCCCAGGCGCAGCCCTCTTTGGTCTCCCAGGCTGCCCTGCCTGACGGCCTGCTCTGTCTGGCACTATGCCTGGCCAGCTCTCCACAGGATGACGACAGGCCCTTTGGATGGGGGTGGCAGGCATCCCCTAGTAGACTCCCCGTGGGTCGCTGATCCCTTGGCTTTGTGGACCACCTTTGGGGGCCATCTGCATCCCCTGGAACCTCAGCCAAAGTTGGAGGACAGGATGGCTGAAGGGACATTCATTCGGAGGGGAGCCTATTGGGAGAGCTTAGGCCAGAGGTGCTGGATTCGAGAGAGAAAAAGAAAGTAGGTGGGAATACCCAGCCTGTTTGGACGGACACAGGGCCGGAGAGAAAGGTTAATGGAGGCAGGGCACGCGTGGTCTGAGATATTGGGGCAAGGCGGCGCGATTTAACTTTAGTCTTATAAAGTTAAGAACTGAGTAGATAAATTAATTTAACTTGTAACACTTTTTAACCCCTCACCTTCCATCTTGGAGTCAGTACTGTGTACTGGTTCCGAGGCAGAAGAGAGGTAAGGGCTAGGCAATGGGGGTCAAGGGACTTGCCCAGGGTCACCCAGCTAGGAAGTGTCTGAGGCCAGACTGGAAACCAGGACCTCCTGTGTCTAGGTCTGTAGCTCTTTTTGTAGAGTCCAGATTTGAACCCAGGATCGCCCATCTCCAGGCCTGGCTCTCAATCCACTAAGCCACCCAGCTGCCCCCTGTATCATCCATGGACCACACTTTTTAGTGGCTCCCCATTTGATGGGCGTCCATGTTGTGATTCCCAGTTGTGGCAGAAGTGTCACCATGGGGCATCTTCCCATCTGTCCTCTGCCAGGCTCTTATTGTAGCCCCGTCTCCTCCTGGAGCTTCCTGCCTTGAGCAGGGCTGGCTTTGGGTTGGGGGGCCGCCACTGAGTAGCCACCATATGGAGATCGTGAGGCTCACATGGCCCCCTCCCAGGGTTTGCGGAAGGAAAGCACTTTTTCGCCCTTCTAGTGCTGGCAAAATGTGAGTGATTTCCTGCCTTCCTGCCTAGCCAGCTTAGCAGCCGAGATTCTGCTCAGGAGAAACAATGACTGACATTTGGGCAGGACAAAATGATTACATGGGTTTCAACAGAACTTCCTAATGGCCCTGGTAAGAACAGAGAGTTGAGGGGCAGCTGGATTGAGAGCCAGGCCTAGAGATGGGAGGTCCTGCGTTCAAATGTGGCCTCAGACACTTTCTAGCTGGGTGACCCTGGCCAAGTCACTTCACCCCCACTGTTTAGCTCTTTTACCTTTTTTATGCAGTTCTGCTTATTTGCTATTGTACCATTTACACCGAGGGTGTCTTTGTCAGTAGATCGTGCAGCCGTGTACAAGATAGCATTTTACCCTGGTAGGAGTCCACGTGAATTCTGCTAGAATAAAGTCAAACTAGCCAGTCTCCGTGTACTCGTCCTCAATTGCCCCAGCAGGAATCATTTCCTTCCTGCAACTGGCTTTCTGGACAGCATCCTCTGAAAGTAAGTTCAGAGAGTAAAAAACCCTTTAGGGACTCCTTGGGGTCCCCCAGCGAATGGAGGGTTAGAGTAGGCAGGGGGTGCCCAGGGTGGCCTCACGGGCTGCCAGCCTACAGAGAAGGAACATAATAGTCAGCTGGCAGATGGGCACATGGCACTGCAGGATCTTTAGGAGGAAGGTCATGCCATCCATTAGGGGCAATCAGGTCAGAAACTGGGCCAAGGCACTGATGGAAATGCACTTCCTCAGCCTGTAGTAACATGAAGAGATCGAGCAGCCCCTGGCTCTAGTGTGTACTTGGTTGAGGCTCTGGAAACACTAACTGAGGCCTTGCTCAGCCCCAAGATGGATTTGTGGCCTTGAAGAGGTCACTTGGCCTCTCTCCTTTGCACAGTAAGGTAACTGGACTTAGTGCTCTCCAGAGTCCCTCCCACTCTCACTCACATCCGGGGTTCAAAGGGCCTTTCCAGCTCTATTTGATGGTCCTTCCAAGCTCTAAATCCAAAGGGCCTATAGTCATGCTTAATCCAAAGGAATGAATCTCTAATGGTGAAATGTCAGGCATGAGTAGATGAGAAAATTGGGAGAGAGAAGGAGAATGGGTAGCCTCTGAATTGTGATGTGTAGGTGACAGAGAGCAGGGAGGGGAGAAAGATACAGAGACAGAGACGGGGAGACAGAGGCATAGATAGAGACAGAGAGACACAGAGAGAGAGGGAGAGAGGTCTTCTGGATGGAGGTATGGATAACCTTGGGCCTGCCCACCTGTCAGGATCATCCACCCCCACCCCAGCTGACTTGAGAAAATCCAGGAAAGCCTAAACAATCAGCCGGGTATCCGGCCCCAGGCCCCAGGGTCCCACTCTGAGCTCTCCTGCCCACCGAAGGACGCCCAATTTTAGAAGCTCATTGTTCCACCAGGGCTTCCAGAGACAGCGCTGGGTCACTCGGGCCGCCATCTGGGGAATGGATCTCGGGTCTGTCTTTATTGTAGGGGCGGGAGGGGCCCGGAGTGCCGGGACGAGGGGAGGCCGTTCTGGGACCACTCCTGTGGGGCACGCACGGAACATCGGGTGGTGGTGGTGGTAGTGATGGAAAGGGCCTGGGGATGCAGGACGTCAGGGCTGCTTAGCGTCTTAGAACAGGGACTGTTTGACCTAGAAGGAACCCTAAAGCACGAGAGCAAATGTCTGTTTGCTTTTTAATCCCTTCCCTTCCTTCTTAGACTCAATGCAGTGCATGGGTTCCTAGGCAGAAGAGTGGTAAGGGCTAGGCAGTGGGGTGACGTGACTTGCCCAGGGTCACCCAGCTGGGAAGTGGCTGAGGCCAGCTTTGAACTCAGGACCTCCCGTCTCTAGGCCTGGTGCTCTATCCACTGAGTCACTCAGCTGCCCCCATGAATGAATGTTTTTGATACAGAGAAGCAGGATCACTGAATGGATAGAGTGCTAACTTGGGAATCAGGAAGACCAGAGTTCAAGTCCTGCCGCAAACACATGCAGACTGTGTGTTCCTGGACAAGTCACTTAAACTCCCTCCAGTCTGGGCAGCTCTCCCAGATTGCAAGTTTAAGAGAAGGTGCTGCTATGCACTTGTGTGGCAGTGTGGAGCTTTTCCTTGCTCTGCTGATGACATCTCAGATTCCATCCAAAGAAAAATCACCACAAAAATTGAGGACTTGCCCAGCACCTTAATTGACATGCTCCCGTGTGATCCTCGCCCCAAACTGGTGAGGCACAAAGGTTGCTGTTCTCATTCCCATTTCACAGCTGAAGAAACCAAGGCTCAGAGACGGTGTGTGATTTGTCTGTGGTCACGTAGCTATTCTGTGTCAGAGGCAGGATTCAAACTCGGTTTCTCCTGACTGTCTCCAAGTTCAGCATGCTATCTCTCCCCCTTCCCCCTATTATGGCATTTCAGAGCCCCCCAAATTGTACCTTCTTCCCCTGCCCTAGTCTGATCAGAGCTGAGGGAGGAATTGGCTGCTTAGGCAGAGAACCATTTCCACATCCTAAATGTGGTCAGGTAGTAAACATTGGGAGGGACTTTTGAGATCATCTAGTCTAATCCCCAATCCCTAAGGATTTCCTTGAAAAGGAAACTGGAGACCTTAGAAAGGAAGTGACTTGCTCAAGGTCCCACAGAAAGTTTGTGGCAGTTGTGGGTCTGAACCCAGCTCAAGAATGGATTTGGTCTAAGGATCCTAAGGCACCTGGAAGGAAGGAAGGCCTCACACATGGAGCACCAGGTCCTGGGCTAAGTGCTGGGGATACACATATGAGCAAAATGAAAGACAGCTCCTGTCCTCCAGGGGCTCATAGCTAAGAGGGGCAATGAAGGCTGGCTACCAGAGAGCCCTCCCCCAAATAGAGGCTCCAAGAGGAACTCACTAATGTGGAGGGGAGTGGGGAAGTCCAGCCTGCTGGAGGGATGGGCCTGGCCAGGAAGACCTAGGGGGATAAAGGGTGGACCAGAGAGGGAGGACCTCAGGGAATAAGAGATGTTCTAGGCCAGTGATGATGGTGAACCTATGGCACAGGTGCCAAAGATGGCATGCAGAATGCTCCCTCCCTGCCCCACAGAGTTCATCACTAGAAAGGCAGAGGGACTCAGGCAGAGCTGCTCCCCTCTCCCTCTCCACATGTGCCTGAGGACATTTCTCACGTGACCCACCCCTCTGCCCAGCACCCCAGTGGGAGCACACATGGAGTAAGGTGGGGGGCTCACAGGTGGCAGAGCTGGAGGGAAGCAGATCACTTGGGCTACTTCCTTCCCCCTCTCCACACTCATTGAGGACATTCCTCACTTCACCTACCCCTCTGCCCAGCAGCCCAATGGGCTGTGTGGGGTAAGGGGGGAAGCACTGAGCACACCTGGCACTTGTTCACCATCACTGTTCTAGGGTGAGGAAGCCTCAAGAGCTGAGGGAGGTTCCAGGGTGAGACTCCAGTTGAGACTCTGGATTGATGTCAGAAATACAGGCAAGAGGAGGGGCTTAAGATCTTCTGGGCCTCAGTTTCTCTCTCTAAAAAACTAGACTAGGTAGCCTCTGAGGTTTTTGGTCTCAGCTTCTATGTATCCACCAGACAGGAATTTCTTGCTCCAGGGCTGTCTAGTGCAACCTCTTCATTTTATAGATGATTAAGCTGAATCCCAGAGAAGGGAAATGACTTGCCCCGGGTCAAAGAGCTAACGAACATGCCCTCCGATCCCAGTGCCAGGGCTCTTGCCAAGTCTTATCTTGTCGGGTGACTTGGTGTCTGCTTTCAGACTGCCCTCCCAGCTGGGTGGTGGAAACTCGGCGTCATGGCAAACGCCCCAGCCTGGGCATCCTGAGATAGCTAGGGTATAGTCCTGGCTGTACCACTGGATCTCTGTGGGAGCTTGGCCAAGCTGCCCTTCCTGGGTCTCTCCTGTAAAGTGTACCAGTTGGATTTGATGATCTCTAAAGGCGCTCCTTGTTCTGGCATTCGAGGCTCAAAGGTTCCCTCTGCTTTGATTACTGTCTGTGTCCTAAGGCCCTTCCCAGCCCTGCCATTTGGTTATCTAAACCCCTTCTAGCTGTAGTGTGGCTGCCTTTATGCTTCTGAGTGTTGTGTGCTCCCGAGACTTCTATCTGCTGACGGGGAGGGCTTCGGTGGCCCCCTTTGGACCAAAGAATGTGAGCCGGAGGGGCAGCCAGGCTTCTCGCCTTTGTCTGAGAGCTATTCCAGGCACCGGGAGGAAATGCATCTGTTGGAGCAGGCAGGACTGAGGGCAGAGGCCACTGGGGCGGGGTGGAGAGGGGGTGAGGGAGCGGCACTTGGGATGGGGAAGGGTCCAGGCTTTCCGAAGGAACAACAGAGATAGGACGAGACATTCTTCGGGTTTGAGGTCGGCTGGGAGGGCCGGGCCACATTTCTATTGCATTCTGGGCCATCCGTGTGGATTATTCAAAGCCTACCTCAGATAACTCCTATAGACCCAGTGGGACCAAGCTCTGTCGGTCCAGCTCGCCGATGGCTGAGGCCTCCAGGTTGGTGATCTTCTCAAGGTGAACCGCCAAGCACGCTTCCCTCCTGGGCCAGGGGGATGCCACCCTTTATTCTGGAGCCCATTTCATTCTCTTCTCTGCCTGCTAGGTATTCGGGACTGTGTCCTCACAGCTGTCCTGATCTTCTGGAGAACTTACAGATCGAGTTGTTTGGCATCTGCGCTATCTTCAGGCCCGAGCCAAGCGGAAAGCAGGTGTTGAATTCATGCCACTTCTTTTAACTAATTCTTTAGTCTATTGATTTGTTTGTTGGGTACACGAAAATCCCCAGGGATCTCCCTCCCTCTCCTGTGTGCGTTATTAGAGAAGGCCCTGCGTGACCAGCAAATTATACATATACGCTCTATAGATGAGCTGTGTCTTTCACGTTTCTCTGCATCGGTTCTTTCTCTGGAGGTCGACATCCACAAGTCATTCTTCAAACATCAATTCGATAGCTCTATGTGATGTTCTCTTGGTTCTACTCATTTTGTTTTTCATAATTTAAAAAGTTAACCTGTTCATCCTTCCTCACAGCCCAGTAGTGTTCCATTACAATCATATGCCACAACTTGTTTAGCCACTCCCAAATTGATAGGCACTCCCTTGATTTCCAGTTCTTTGCCACCACAGAGAGCTGCTCTGAATATTTTAGAACATATAGGCTCTATCCTTTTCCCCCTGAATACCTTGGGATAGAGATCTGACAGTGGTATTGCTTGATCTAAGGGTGTACATAGTTTTATAACTGTCTGGGTATATTTCCCAATTGCTCTCTAAAACTCTCTGATCCAACGATCGGTTCACAGTTCCACCAACAATGTATTAGTGTCCTCATTTTTCCACATGCGAATTCCTGCTTCTTGAATGGAATTGTGTGGCAATAAGAATATACATTTCTCTAGAGCTCAAGAGTTTCCAAAGAGTATTCTCTATGTCATTGCCCAATTGGGTTGGGAAGGGCAAGTCCTGTGATCTCTGTTTGACAGAGGAGGAAACTGAGACTTATCAAGTGCTCAAAGGAAATGAGAAAAGCTGGCAGGATTGTAGATTTGTGACCAACACATTTCCCAAAAGCTACTCTCTAGTTTTCCCAGAACTTTTGTTCATTAGTCCTGCCTCAAGTTTTGTCCTTGGATTCTTTGAACACTGGACCACTTGGGTAGTCTGTTTCTAGGTCATACTGTTCCATTCACTTCTACAGTTTTGGTCTTTTCTGTATTTGTATATCATCTGCCACTTGCTGTTATTAGGTGCTCTCCATTACTGCCTTCCCCCCCCCAGAAGTTGTTGTTAGCTTTCCTCTCCCATCACCCCTTCCCTAGGTGAGCTCAGGTGAACTGGGAAGCCTCCACCCTGCCTTGCACTCTTCCCTCATCTCCATTCAAAAAGCTGACTAGATGATGGCTTTTCTCATCTTACTTGTCTAGAGACAGATGGTAGGGTCCTGACGGTACTTAGCCTGTGTCTCTCCTTACTTTCTTCCCTCAGTTGCTTCACCTCTCAAGTATGTGGGAGGGTGGATCTCTTCCCTACCTGCCTGAATACCTTTCTGGGACTCAGTTTCCCTCATCTCTGAAATGAGGCTACCCCCTACCAGCTCCAGCATTCTTTGCTCCTCTGCTCTCTCTTTGGCCACACAGGCGTTCTTATTGTATCTCTCGAGGGGCAGCCAGCACTCTGACCGGCCAGAGACCCAGGCCCAAGGCTCTTTGTTTATTTGCTCAGCCCCCTGAGGTGATGGAGTACCTCTGAGGCACAATTCTCCGGGGTCTCCAGGCTGAACCATCTGTTTCCTCTTTCCCTTCTTTTCCAGAGGAGCCCGCTGTGGGCCTCACCATCTTCCTCTTGTGGTCCTTCCTTCTGTCTGGGGCCACCAGTGGCTGGGTTTGGCTCCAGGATCTGCTTCTCCCTCCTGCTGTAGCCTCCTCTTTGGTCTCTGGCTGCGATTTCCACCCCCGACCCCGGCCTGTATTTTGCCTCTTCCTCCCAGCAGGGCCCAACTCAGAACAAGGACAAGGCCTTCATGCTCCCTAAGGCAGTGATGGAAAACTGGACTCCCTGTGGGCTACGGTTCCCCAAAAGGCTTTGAGATTTCCCTGTGACACATAGAACTCAGCTGACCATAAAAGCCAGGCCTGTAGGCCCGAGAACTCCAAATGGAGACCCCCAGACCTGGAAGGGCTCTTAAAAACAAAGATTATATCAAATCCAGCCTCAGATGCCTCCTAGCTGGGTGACCCTGGGCAAGTCACTTCACCCCCATTCCATTGCCTAGCCCTTACTGCTCTTCTGCCTTGGAACCCATACACAGTATTGAGTCTACGATGTAATGTAAGAGTACATATATACTCTCCTGTTGCATCTTAGACTATATATATATGCTGCGTGACCCTGGGCAAGTCCCTTGCCCCTCATTGCATGGCCTTTACTGCTTTTCTGCCTTGGAGCCGGTACATGGCGTTGATTCTAAGAGAGACGGTGAGGGTTTAGGAAGAAAGATTCTGTTCCCTCCAGCTTGGACGTTCTAAGCTCCGATGTGATCGGAAGTGTTTCCCCTCCCCGCCTGATCCATCTCGACCAGCTCTGGCATGCTGTGTCCTCAGACCCCCGAGGCTGTGTGGGCCTTCCTGTCACTGACATCCTGTGCTTTACAAAGTCTGAAGGGCAGTTTCCCAAGCCTCAGGTCCTGAGGGGGGTTCTGGGATTGTAACTCCCTCCAGAAAGGTGAAATCAGGAAGGGTTCCCTGTCGGGGTCCCGGGAGCATCTTCCCCACTGCCCCGTGTGCGTCTGTGTTGGCAAGGCCTTGGGTGGACGTGGCCTCCAGAGGAGGGAAGAGAAACCTTGCTCTCTGACTCTGAGCCCTCCCGATAAAAGGGTTCTTTCTTTTTTGCTTCTAAAACTCTTACCGTCTGTCTTTGAATTGGTACTGAGTATTGATTCCAAGGCAGAATAGCAGCAAGGGCTAATTGCTTGCGGCTAAGTGACTCACCCAGGGTCACCCAGCTAGGAAGTGTCTGAGGCCACATTTGAACCCAGGACCTCCCACCTCCAGGCCTGGCTTTTCATCTGCTGAGCCACCCGGCTGCTCCATGCTATGCTATGACTGCTATTTCTACTGCACTGTCAAGATACTGGTGTCCTGGGAGGGAGGATTCTGGGAGCTTAGGATGTTGTGTTGCATATTTCCCAAGTGTAAGCTGTGTATGTGGCTGCACTTCTGCTCTCTGACCTATATTCCTTTTTTTTCTTCTTCTAAAGGAAATACCTGGCAGTCCATGACCGTAGGACCCTTCACTTGCCATGGAGCCCTTCGACAACTGCCCTGAGGCCCCTTCTGAGCATGCACCCAATGGGTATGCAGGCCTGATTTTAAGCCAGGACAGCACTGAGATAGAAGCAGCTGGGGCGATGGAGCTCAGCAACCTGGAAAACTCTGCTGCAGTGGACGGCCATTCAAAAGAAGAAACAAGCTGGCTCAAGAAGAAAGCCAAAGTCAATAAGATTTGGAATTTTGTCAGCCGGAAGAAAGGGCCTCTGGGACAGGGGAAGAGGCCCCAGTCCATGATTGTCCTCAGCAGCCCCACGAGGCCCTCCGAGACTAAACCGAAAATCACCTTCATGGACCGAATGAAATCCATTAAGAGGCTCCGGTCATCTTCGGGTTTGGGCAAGGGTGCCACTGAGAGGAGTTTCAAAGCCCAGCCCAGCCTCAACTGCCCCGGCGACCAAGAAGAGGGCATTTGGCAGAAAGACCTTTACAGAGTCAGGAGGCCGTTGGATAACCAGAGGCTGTTTCGTCACTCCTATGCAGGGCACACGGAGGGCCTGGAAGACTGTTTCGGAGATGTAGAGTTCAACATACCAGTCCCTGAGTTGGAAGCCAGTGATGGGAAAGGCTCCCGGGATCTTGACATACAGACAAACGAAGAAGACCAGGAAGGAATCGGGCCTCTAGAGGTCGAGGACCCCCAAAACGACAATGAGAATGTTGCATCCCAGGTGCTGAGGGCCTCCCAGGACTGCCGGAAGCGGTGCCAGACCCTCCCGCAGGAGAACCGCCGCAGGAGGACCTCTGACGTGTGGAGCTATCTGAAAGGGATCTCCTTGGCAAACCGAGACAATTCCAAGACCACCGAGGCAGAGCCAGAGAGCAACTTCCGAGGCATGGAAAATGCAGCGAGGAACTCCACTCTGTTTTTGGGCTTTGAGTCAGGCCATGAAGAAAGCTCTAGACAAATGAGAAGGGGTAGCAGCACCAACAAGGCCACACACTTTGGGGGCGTCTTCAGATTCTTCACCAACATGGCGGAAGCAGCCAGGAAGTGGCGAGGGTCTTCCAGGACACCCTTTCCAGAAGAACCCAAATCTTCGTCTAAGAGACACCCACTCCAGCTGCTGGAGGTGCCAGGGGAAAACCGTGTCCCAGCTTCCTTCCTGATGAGGCTGTCACTTCAATCTCCCGATATCTGGGATCACTCACATATTCAGACTTCTACGTGGAGAAATGATAGACTGCAGAACCACAACACAGAATCTATTCATGTTACTTATTCTTTGGAATTGAACAGTAAGAGCCAAAGCTTGGGCCAGGTCATTTGCTCCCAACCTGACATCTCTATGCTCTCTCTCCCAACCCTTCAAGGGGAGGGTCAGATTTCACCAGCCCCCCTGGCCCAGCCCCCACCTCGTGGACTCTCCGAGGCTCAGCCTCCTTCTCCAGGCTTCCCCGAACAGCTCGAAACAACTGGCGGCTGCCTAGGAGAGAAGGAACACCGCGGCGGCAGATGCTCTCAACTGAACGAGGAGGCTGCTGGGGCCGAGCAGTCTACGAGCGAATTGACCTCTAAAAAAAGACCTACTTATATCAAAGAAGAGGAGGAGAAGGAGGACGAAGAAGAGGGAGAGGAGGAAAGTGGCTCCATTCAGGTTGAAGAACAAGACTCTTTCGAGCTCCTGGATGAAACAAGCCATTCCAAGTACAGTCCCAAGTGCCACCCCTTTCAGATGAGCCTATGTACCATCGTGTCCCTCACTGAAATTAACAGCAGGAAGGTAAGATGACTGACTGACTTCTCCTTCTACCCTCTGAGACCATGTCTAGGCCTATTTTCAGGTGCCCTCCTAGTGCTACCATTCCATGGCAGCATCAAGATCCCTGCCAGGCCTCACCTTTCTGGTCTGCCATCTTTTCTGACTCTGTTTCCCCACGTGTCCCATCCCCAGCATCCAATCCCTTGATGATCCCGACCCTGCAAAGCTTTTGAAACCTCAGCATGAGCTCCTAGGCATCCTCCCACTCCCATTCTGCTCAGTCTTCCCAACCCTGGCCATTTGCTAATATTTGGGGCCCTCGAAGGGCCTTCTGGAGGCCATCAATTTCTTCCCCTACCTTTTGTCAGCAATGCCCCCAAGTCATCCTAAATGAGGAGTTTTCTTCCTCTCAGAAATCCAGTTCAACCATTCAGAACTGGCTGGTTCCATGTCCATCCACCCTGTGCCCCGCTTCACGTTAGGCTATGTAGTGAGGGAAACGACTAATTTTTCAATCCAAGAGTTGGCAGGTCTATTCAGCTGGAGGTCAGGAAGGCATCTGTGAGGAGCGGGGAGAAGCTAAACTCGTGGGTGAGTGTTGAATGAGCCAATTAGATTGTGGTAGTAGAACTGTGGGTATTTCAAAAGCGGGCGAGCAGAAGGGTCAGCCTGAAGCATGATTACTGGGCAGCTTTCCCCATGTGTCTGCCCATCCTTGTGCATGACAGTCTTCTGCATCCGTCCCGGATTTGCTCTGCCTGGAGTCTTAGGGGCGGGGCCCACCAAAGGGCTGTGGTGGTGGTGGTTGTCATTCTTGTCCCCTTGGGCATTCCGGAGTCTCTTGTCCCGTTAAACAAAGAAGACCCGTTCCCCTCAGATGCCCACAAACGGAACAATGAAAAAGAAGCAGGAAGGGAACTAGACACACGTTCCCAATGAGTGGTAGGAGCTCTTAGAGGAGGAAGAAAGAGATCACTGAAAGAAAGGAGACATGGAGGAGGTGGGGACTAGAGCGAAAGCTTCAAGCACAGGGACACCTTGGGGAGGAGATGGGGAAATGCTAAGGCATCTGCTGACCTGGGGTGTTTGTGAGGGATCTGAATGTGGGTATCTCCTCCCCTGAAGACTGGAGGGAGCAAGTGGTGCATGGATGCACCTATTATTGCCATTGGCCCTGCCCGCATTGTGGCCTTCCTTTATGAATAGAACAAGGAATCAGCCATGAACCTTAGAACAACAGGCGAGGTGGTGGCTTTGGATGCAGCTGATTGTTATAAATGAAGTGTGATTGACTCAGAATCTGGAAAGGACCCCAAAGGTTCTGCAGTCAAGTCTCCACACCTGACAATCAGGCGCCCGGCCACAAGACCTCCAACAAGGGAAGTCCTCCCTCCCCAGGTAGCCAGGTGGTGCAGGGGATAAGAGCACTGAAGAACTGAGATAAAATTTTATGTCAGTTACTGGCTGTGTGACCCTAGGTAAGTCACTTCACTCTGTTTGCCTCTTCTGTAAAATGAGCTGGAGAAGGAAAAGGCAAACCCCTCCAAGTAGCCCTGCCAAAACAACCCCAATGGGGTCACCAAGTGAGTCAGACACAACCGAAATGTCTCAGCAATAACTACTACTACCCTAGTCAACCCCTACCCATTTCCAAGAGTTCTTGTCATCCTGAGATCGAACCAGAATATACTTCCCCATATCTTGCGCCCACTGGTTCTAGCTCAGCCCTCTGGGGTCAGTCAGTACTTAACTCATCCCTCTTTCACACGACAACCCTCCCAATATTTGAAGAGAGCTCTCTTTTGCCCTCTGAATTTTCTCTTCTCCAGCCTAAAAATTCCCAGTTCTTCAGCTGAACTGTGTGTGGCATGGCTTCCATTCCCAGAAATATCCTGGTCGTCCCTCCTCTAGACAGGTGCCCGCTGGTCAATGGCCTTCCTGAGATACTATTGCCCCAAACTGAAACCAGGGCGGCTCCACATGAACTCAGATTTCCCTGACGCCACGCCCAGGGGCTCAAGCAACTGTACCACCAAATTGGCAACTTTGGGAATTTCTAAGTCTTCAAGAACTACCTAGGTGTGTACTGAGTTCAGTGATTACACAGTGCATGTTCAAGGCATGATTTGAACACAGGTCCTCTGACTCCAGAAGCAAAGTTTTTTCTGAACCATGCTTCTGACGAGAAAAACAAGCAAGGCTTCTTGGAAGAGGTGTCATTTGACTAGGCCTTTGGCAGGTAGGCAGGAATTTGGGCAGAGAGGAGGGACAAAATTCCAGGCATAGGGGACAGTATGAGCAAAGTCAGGGTGGTTGGAGGGCCTAGAGCAGTGATGGTGAACCTTTGGCATGAGGGCCAAAGATGGCATACAGAGTGCTCTCTATGGGCACACAGCTGCTCTCCCCCACCTCCCGAGTTCATGACTAGAAAGGCAGAGGGCCTTGGATGGAGCTGCTCCCTTTTTTCACTTCACCAGCCCCTCTGCCCAGCAGCCCAATGGGAGCACTTTCTCTCTCCCCTGTGTGGGGTGAGGGGAAGCAGGGTGCGACTGGCACTCGGATAGGGGTCGGGGTGGGGCACGGCACACAGTCTCTAAAAGGTTTGTTGTCACTGGCCTAGAGCATATTCAGAGGTTTGGAACAAGTTCTACTTTGTCTTCAGTGTGAGGAGATAATGCTGGAAAAGTCCTAATTTCAATCTTTGTTCCAGTCACATGTGACACCTTGGCAATGATCCTGGAGTGGTTTGCCATTTCCTTCTCCAGCTTACAGATGAGGAAACTGAGGCAAACAGAGTGAAGTGACTCACCTAGGGTCAAGTAGCTAGACAGTATCTGAGGTCAGATTTGGGGACCCCATTTGGGGTTTTTCTGGCAAAGATCCTGGAATGTTTGTCATTTCCTTCTCCAGTTCATTTTACAGATGAGGAAACTGAGGCAAAGAGGGTGAAGAGACTTGCCCATGCTCACACTGCTAGTATATGAGTTGGGATTTGGACTCATGAAAATGATTATGCCCAATTCCAAACCCAGTGCTCTCTCCATTGCGCCACCTAGCTAACCTCTGTTTAATTACAGCCTCCCCCAAATGCCCCCCTGTGGTGTTTGACATTTAGCTAACCCTCTTGTAGTCAGTAAAGCAGTCTAGTTCTGCCATCTACTGGCTGCCCGAGAAACTTCATGGGTTGTCGATAATGGGTAATGGCGGAAGAAAGGAGGACAGGGCATTTGTCTCTCCGTTCTTCTCAGGATGCTAAGCCCTCCTTGGCAGGACCAAGGGTCAAACGCAGAAAAGGTGAGTTCCAATGAAGCCAGTGGTCTGGATTGGGAGCTATGCAACAACCAAAAAATGACAGGGGAAAAAATACAAACAGCTAACAAAGAACAAAACCCTTGTAATTAATATGCACAGCTGAGCAAAACTGGTTCCTACCAAAAAATGAATGGCTTTTCCTGCCCTTGAGTTCATCCCATGTGTCTGTTTTCAGGTGACTGGAGAGCTCCCTGTGCATCCACACCCTCTCAGTGACCTTCCATTTTCCTTCCTTATCAGAACTGTTTCTCTCTGTATCTTCAGAATTTAATTCCCCAGAGCTGCCCATTCCTTCTGGACTAATGCCCTCTCTAGGTTCTGTCCTGGGAGATCCCTCCAAGCCTTTCTCTGGATGCTTTAAATCTGCTCTCCCTAAATCTTGGGACTGTGGACAGACAGAAGAAGGCTTTCTCCTCCTCTGTCCAAGACTCCACACTTGAGTGTGCGTTCCCCGCCCCCAGGCTTCTCATTGTTTCTACTTCCTCAGTTTCCCCTCGTTAATAATAATCAGAGCCAGGATACCTGTTCCCCTCACTGACAATGCAATTTTCAATAAGGAGGGGAGGTATATTTCAACATCTGTTGTTGTAGTGAACATCAAAATTATTTTAAATCTGTGTTGGAGAAGGTATGGCACACATGCCAGAGGGAACTGCTTGGTTCCTCCTCTCTACTGCCCCTGGGTTCAGTTTTCACATGCACCACCCCTCTGTCTAGCATCCCAGTGTGAGCACTTCCTCCCTTCACTCTCTGGGGTAATGTGGGGGGCTCATGGGTAGCTTGAAGATGCAGTTTGGGCACACGATCTCTAAAAGGTTCTCCAATGCTGCTTTAAATGATAGCATCTATATTGTTTTCCTGGTTTTGTTTGCTTGCTAGTGCAAACTGATAGAAATCTTCCCAAATTTCTCTGGTTTCTTCCCATTCATCATTTCTTATAGTGCTCTAATGTTTCATTTTACCTATTCATCCATTTTCCAGTTGATGAGCTTCTAATCTGCTTCTAATCCATTGCTACCACTACAAGTGCTACCCTGAATATTTTGGAGTGTTTGGAATCTCTTTTTCCATCTATATTCCTTGGGGTAGTTTATGCAAGTCATGGGATCTTTGTCTTATGGTAGGAAAATTTTTAGTAATTTTTCTTCCCATGATTCCAAATTCTTTTTCTGAGGCTTGTTAGCATTCGCAGTTCCACCAATGATGTATTAAACAAACCTTTCCACTACCTGTCCCGTGCCAACTTTTTAAAAAATCTTTACCTTCTGTCTCAGAATTAATAACATAAATTTGTTGTTAAAATAAAATAAATTGATTTTTAAACTTTTTAAAAAAGAATTAATACTATCAGTTCCAAGACAGAACAGTAAGGGCTAGGCAATTGAGATGAAGTGACTTGCCCAGTGACAGAGGCCAGATTTCCAACAATGAGTCTTACCATCTTTTGTTCTCTTTGCCAATTTGATGGGTATGAGGTGAAACCTCAGAATTGTTCTAATTTGCATCGTGCCTTATCATGAGCAATTGTGAACAAGTTTTCATATATTGTTTCCAGTTCTTCTTTTTAAAAAACTTTGTGTTAGAGGGCGGCTAGGTGTCTCAGTGGATTGAGAGCCAGGTCTAGAGATGGAAGGTTCAGGTCTAGCCTCAGACCCTTACTAGCTGTGTGACCCTGGGCAAGTCACTTGACCCCCATTGCCTAGCCCTTACTGCTTTTCTGCCTTGGAACCAAGACACAGTATTGATTCTAAGATGGAAAGTGAGGGTTTAAAAAAAGGGATTGCCTCTCCCCCAGCCATGGTTATTAAAGGCCCTTCCTTCTGCTCTCCTCCATTTTTTTATGATGCAACTTTTTATAAGGGCAAGTCTGTTTGGAACTCATAGTAATAATGGCTGACATTTCCCTACTGTTCTGAGGGTTATAACATGTGCTTTGCATACTTTAGCTTGTTTGAGCCTCGTGATACCTTGGGAGAAAGATTCTTAATATTATTTTCCCATTTGGGAAGTTTATGTTCATAGTGGTTAAATGACTTGCCTGGGGTCACACAGCAAGGTCAAGATTTGAACCCAAATCTTTCTGACTCAGTGCTCTATCCTGTCCTTTATGTCATGCCAAATTTTTCTCTGCCGTTTGTCTCCGTCCTTCTCCCTTTTTTAAATGTCCTGTTCCTTTTGAATTTAAAAAATATATATATTTAGTTTTTTATCAGAAAAAATCTGATTTTTAACCCCCAACACACACACACACACACACACACACACACACACACACACACACACACACACACACACACAAGAACGAAAGAATAACAAATCCCATTACAAATGTCTATAGTCAATTAAATTTCCTCATTCAGAAGAAAGAGCTAGAGCAGTGACATTGGCTATTAAAAAAAGTCTCAGACTGAACTCTGAGCCAATTACCTCTCGACTTGTCGGTGGGCAGCCCGTTTCATTATGACTCCTCCGGAATTGTGGTGGGTCTTTGTGCTGAGCATAATTTCTAAGGCTTTCAGAGTTGTTTCTCCGCCATTTTGTTATCACTGTATGTCATTCTCCTGATTCAGCTCACTTGTCTTTGTTCATACAAGTCTCCCAGGTTTCTCTGAGGTTGTTCCCTTCATTTCGTATGGCCCCGTAGTATTCCTTCACATTCGTATGCCACAACTTGTGTTTAGCCATTCCCTACCAATGGGTACCCTCTCAAGATTACAATTCCTTGCCACCTCAAAAACAGCTACAAATATTGTTCTGCATCCTTTATTTGTTTTGCTTACATCTCGTTTCTTTGGGAAAACTGCGCCCTTCCTAAACTACAGTCCACTCGTGCCTCTAAGAATCATGGACGTGTCTGAGGACAGATTTCCCACCTTGCATTTGGATGCTTTGTTTTGGGAATTTGGGCACAGATGCATGAACCCGTGGGCTTCAGACTTGGCTTCTTTCTTGGACGTTTGTCTCCTGTGGCCTTTTGGCTATCTTCTCCGGCATTCCTAGTTTGATGGCTATTCGGATATAGTTGCGTTCCTATCTCTCTTTCCTCTTTAAAGATTCTTGAATCCTATTGGCCCAATTCCAGGAATGCCCATCCCTTGTTAGTTGCACTCTGCCTCTGGTAGGAGTGGATGATATGGCTAAGATTCCAAAATCTGAGTGTCCTTCCCAGATGGCATCTTCTTTTCCACCCATTGCACTGAATTTTGGCCTCTTGGGTGAAGAAGAACAGATCTTAGTCCTTTTCTGCATGACAGTCCTACAAATACTAGAAGGCTGATCTCACGTCACTCCACGTATCTTATGTATTCTAAGCAAAACATTGCCAATTCCTTTCACTAAACCTCATATAACATGGAATTGAGACCCTTGAAAACAATGACTTTTTGGTATCTGAGGACCTGAGTTCAAATCTTATCTCTATTGCTTGCTATCTGAGTGACCCTGGGCAAGTCTCTCTCCATCCCTGGACCTCAGTTTCCTACTCTGTAAAATGAAGGATTTGGACTAGGTGGCTGCTGAGGGTTCTTCCAGCTCTTGATTTAGAGTCTCCTGATCCTTCTGCCATCTTGGTCATCCTCCTCAGGATGTTCTCCATCTTATCAATGTTCTTCTTAAGTTGTGGAACCTAGAACCTAGAACTGAACATAGTACTCCATCTAGATTGAAGCTGGGAGAGTCCTTCAAATGCAGAATGTCAGAGCTTCTCCCAGATTTTCAGTGTTAAGGGAGTTCAGAGAAGGAAGAGCTAGTGCAGTGACACCGACTAGATGTGAGACTTTGACCAACTCCTGGTCTCAGTTTCTTCATCTGTAAAATAGAAGGATACACCAGGTAATAGTCAATGATGAAGGCTTTGAAGGCTGGATGGCAATTAATAATCATAATCATAGTAATAAAGAACTTATTTCTTCAGCTAACCTCAAGGTTGGCTCAATGCTTGATCTCACCATAGCCCCATGAGGTAAGGAACATAACTATTTATATAGTCATCCAGGACGGTGCAGCAGATAGCGTTCTAGATTTGGGGGTCAAATTGTGTCTCGGAGATCTTAGTTGCTGTGGGACCTTGGATGCCACCACTGTGAGTCTGTTTTCTCAATCTGGAAATCGGAGCTAATAATTACCCAATAGACTCCCAAGGCCATTGTAAGAATCAAATGTGATGGTATGTGTCACGTGCTTTGCAAACCCATACAGGATGTCCCAGAAGTCTTTGCTGTCGTTAGCCATTATTGCTCGTGACTGCACTAAGACCTTTGGTACGTCCCATAGAAATCAGAGTGGCTCTTTTGTGACTGGTCCAAGATTGCACAGAAATGGAGATTTGAGCCCAGGTGTCCTGATTCCCAGTCAAGTTATTGTTGCCATGAAGGTGGTTGCCACTGCCCTACACAGCGAGAGCTCCCTGCTTGCTGTTGACTACAAAATGAGCCCTGGGGCTAGGACCGCAGAGTGAGACAAGTCACACTTCCCTTCACTTATGCAGCTCCTAATGTCATTAGGCCCGATGCCGAGAGGAGCCAGACGGGTCTTTCACTTGGGTGAGGAGGAGTTCATTAAGGAAGTTGATCACATCAAGCGGTCTTGCTGGGCATTGTGGCCAAGGCCTGTCTCCAGTGGATGGAGTCAGAGGATGGCAGCCCTGGAAAGGTCCTTAGGACACAGAATGGAAAACCGCCAAATTGCAGAACTTTCTTGTTGCTGGAAGAAGTGATGCAGACACTGCCTAGTTCAACCCTTCTAGCGTACCACCCAAAGCACTTGCCCAGTCTCTGCCCAAAGGCCCCTGGGGCCTGATTCACCCAGAAATCAAAGCACCATCTCCCTCCCTGGACCTTCCATGAAGTGTTCTTAGATCGTAGGTCTGTTGCTGCTAGGGGCCTCAATGAGCAGCTACTCTCCCAACCCATCCTCTTTCATTTTTACAGAGGAGGAAACTGAGGCCCAGGGAGAGGACTATAGATGCGTACACTCTCCCAGGCAGTAAGTGTCCAAGGATGGATTTGAACACCAGTCCTCTGCCTTTAGAACCAGAGATCTGTCCCCAAATGGAAACCAGTGCCAAAGGGTCACCAGAATTGAGCGTGGAATGGAGAGAAAAAATAGACCTCCTTCCCTTTTCAGAGGTGGAGAACTATGGGTGCAGAACACTGCATACACTGCCCCACACGGTTGGCATGTTTTGCTAAACTTGAATATTTTTCTCTGACTTACAAAAGGTTGGCTCACTGGAGGGATAGATTCAGAAATGAACGTGGACATCTAGATGACTTAGGCCTAGAGATGGAGGGGGCAGGGAGGGAGGTCCTCAGTTCAAATGTGACCTCAGACACTTCTTAGCTGAGTGACCCTGGGTAAGTCACTTGACTGCCATTGCCTAGCCCTTCCTGCTCCTCTGCCTTGGAACTAATACTAATACTAAAATACTAACTAAAATCCTAAGTATTGATCCTAAGAAGATATGGACTTAAAAATAAAAAGAACATGGGGCAGCTGGGCGGCTCAGTGGATTGAGAGCCAGGCCTAGAGACAGGAGGTCCTCAGACACTTCCCAGCTGTGTGACCCTGGGCAGGTCACTTGACCCCCATTGCCTAGCCCTTATGGAACCAATACACAGTACTGATGCTAAGATGGAAGGTGAAGGGTTAACAAAAAGAAAAGAAAAAGAACAGAATGAAGATGACACAAACCTAAAAAAGAAGTCATCGGTAAAAATAAGATTAAAACTAAGGAGAGTTTACACACCCAGTGACTTACAGTCTACACTGGATATAGGGTGCTGGATAGTGGAAAGAGCTCTGCCTTTGGAGTCGGGGATCCCAAGGGAGATGGAAGCTCTAGTAGTCTCTAGCTCTGTGACTTTGGACAAATTGTCTCTGAATCCCATTTCCACATCTGTGAAATGGGTTGATGCTATTTGGAGCACCCATTCCGAGGGCAAGCTGTTCTGCACATCTTTATAATGTTGCCAACAGAAAGCCCTGGGATTTGTCATGCTCTGGATCCCTAACCCTGAGAGGTGAGCAAGAGGCATTGGGGCACGGGCTGTCGAGATTCCCCCTGGCTTCCCAAGTCTAGGCCCCATGAGGCAAGGAGGCCGGAAGAGCTCAGTGGGAAGGCTTTCTTAGAGGCCAGGAGGCCTCAACTGGTGTTGTAGGAGACTGACTAATAATCGAATCTGTTGTTGGGCTGCCTCTACTTGGCTAAGAGGCGAGTAGCCCCCCAGCTGGGTTAACAGGAAGCCACGTGGCAGTCTGGGGCCTAGCGTTGAATCCTTACTGAGGCGGACAAGTCATTCCCTGACTCTGGGCCTTGAGGCAAGGCTCACCTCTGTGAATGGGAGACAATAAGCCTGGGATTTTGTGGAAAGCAGAAGAGATGATGGATGCCAGCAAGCTTTGAGAATCGAGAGGGATGCTGATCGGACCTGCGGTTGCTTTGATAGAAGGAAGGCACTCCCAGGGAGGAGATGCCCTTCTCTCTTGCAGTCTCTACCTTCTCTGCAAATTACTTTGAGTTGCCTAAAGGGAGTTCTTTGAGTCACTGAGTTCAGTGACTTGCCTAGGGTCACACAGCCAGCTCTGTTTATTACACGATCCTGCCTCGCACATCTATACAGAATCGAAATCGAAAATAGGTCCAGATATAAGTGATAAGGATGGAGAACCAGATGGTACGCTGGAGCTCATCAATCCTACTCCACTCTCATGCCTGGGAAGCTGGTGAGCTACCCAACCAAGGGATGGAACCCTGGGCTTTAAACCCAGACCCCGGACTTCAAAATCCAGAGCTCATTCGCTCTAGCAGGCTGGGTCCCCTCCTCCTCTTTCTGCCCCCCAAAAAGCCTTTCACACCCACCCCAAGTGGAAGCAAATCAATAACTGGGATGTCCTTCCTTTCTAGGCTTCTTGTCATCCTAGTCATCCATCACCGTCACCCCCACCCTTCAAGGTCCTGGATCGATGCCGGTCTTTGCCCCTCTCTCAGAGCACCCCCATGGGTTTGGACCAGGTGGGCTGGAGGAGACGCTTGCTTCTCAACCCAGGTGGGTTCCCTCAGGTACTGGTGCTCTGGACACTGTGCTTGGTGGGCCAAGATGGGGCCTGAGGTATGAGAAGGAGGGTCCCGGCCTTCCCCAAGTAAGTTCTCATTCAGTCATGTCTGATTCTTGGTGACCCCCCATTTGGGGTTTTCTTGGCAGAGATCCTGGAGCAGTTTGCCATTTCCTTTTCCGGCTCATTTTCCAGAGGAGGAAACCAAGGCAAATGGGGTGAAGTGACTTGTCCAGAGACTCACAGCTAGGAAGTGTCTGAGACAAGATTTGAACTCCGGAAAATGAGTCTTCCTGACTCCTGACCGTGGTCCTTTATCCAGTGTAGCACCAACTACCTGCCCTCCCCAAATAATTATGGTGATGGCTAACATTAGTACCCACTATGTGCCAGACACTGTGCTAAGTAAGCACTTTACAAATTTGATCTGTTTTCTTTCTTTTTTTGAACCCATATCTTCTGTGTTAGAATTGATGCTAATAAGTATTAATTAGTTCTAAGGCAGAAGGGTGGTACGGGCTGGGCAGTGGGGGTCAAGTGACTTGCCCAGGGTCACCCAGCTGGGAAGTGTCTGAGGCCACATTTGAACTCAGTACCTCCCATCTCTAGGCCTGGCTCTCAATCCACTGAGCCACCCGGCTGCCCCATGTTCTCTGTTTTAAGTTCCATTCTAATGCTAACGTTCTTCCAATTCCAATTTCCCCAGTCAGCAGGCATGTTCCCCACATGGACCCAAGGAGAGGAAGAGACTGCTCTAGTATTTGGTCAGCCCCAATGGGCCCTGGTGGAGGGCCCAGTAGGGATGGAGTTAATCCCCCTCCTCCAAGGAGGGGGCACTATTTATAGGTCTGGGGTGAGATATGTGCCCCTGGGAGCCAGCAGACCCTGCCACCATCACCATCACCATCACCACCCACCACCATCTCTATCACCATCACAGCTTGCTTTCACCTTGAGGATATAAATGGCTCCCACGTAGCAGCTTCCCTTCTCGAGGTCCCAGTCAGACACCCTTGGCTAAAAATAATACTGGGGTGGAGGCTGACATCAGGACTCTATTTGGGAGGTGAGTTTTCCTCAGCTCCTCCTTCCGCAGGCCAGCTTCCCACAAGGTGAGGTGGGTAAGTGGCCACACCCAGTCACTGTGGAGCCTTCCAGGCCACGTGCCACGCAGTTGTCGGGATGATCATTAATTGCTGTGCCTGTCCCTAATGATACCATTGATCACTGATGTGTTGTTAATATTCATTGTCTTGGCTGTGGTCGTTATTTGTGCCATAATAATCATTATTATAATAATTGTATCACGCCGCGTTTCTGGAGCCCTCGAAGGCCCACGATACCCTTTTCACACACCAACTCCATGAGATAAATAGTGGCAGGCCTTCTTTGCTCCATTTAGAAGACGTACCACAGGCCTTGAGAGCTGGAAGGGACCTCGGGGGACATCTGGTCCAACCCTTCCCCAGAAGGAATGTCCTCGATTACATCCCTGACAAGGAAGCCCCAGCAGCCCGTTCACCGTGGGGCCAAGGCTCATCCACACAAAGCTGTGCCCATTGAGCAAGAGTTCTCTTCCCTGAAATTTCCACCCGCAGCTCCTTGGATAATCCCTCATCCACTTGACAGCCCTTTCCCCAAGGGTTCCAAGTAGTACCCTCAACGTGGAGCACGGCTTTTGTTCCCCTTTATCCTGACCGCCCTCTACTAGGTGCGCTTGGATATCCACAAGAGAACCCAGTGCTCTACTCCAAGGCCAAGTGATTGAAGCTCTCACTAGGGTTCTTAGCTGCCACATAACATTGCTGGCTCCTGTGGGGCTTGCGGTCCACTAAGTACCCCAGATTTTTTTTCAAATCAACCAACATCTAAGCATGTTTCTCATTTTGCATCTGTGAAGTCACTTTCAAGAACCCAGGAACAAGACTTTGCCTTGACCGCTACTGCTTCATTTAATTAGATTCAGCTCAATTCGCCAGCCTGTCAAGATCTTTTTGGATCCTGCGTCCGCCATCCTGGTATCTCTCCCTTCCACCTTTGTCGGCTGCAGTTTTGATGAGGCTGCCCGCTCAGCCATGCCTTTATCCAAAGCGTGGCTGTACATGTTAAATAGCTCAGAGCCCACAGCCCACATCCTTGGGACATTCCATTGGCTACCTCCTGCCAGGCCGCCATTGCACTTTTGATAATTACTCTTTGCACATCCATGCGCCCCATCTCACTGAACTTATGCTGAGCCCCGCCACTCCATCTTTCGCACCACAATGGCACGGGATAAAGTTTTGTTCAAGGCTTGGCTTTGACTGCCTTCCTCCAATTGGCTGGCCCAGTCTCCAGCATCTCTGGCCTCCATTTGAGGGCCCAAACAGGCCCTGAACTTGGAGTCAGAAAGGTGTGAGTTCAGATACGATCAGTTCACTGACCCCTGGCAAGTCATTCCCCCTCCCCAGGCCTCAGTTTCCTTCGGTGTAGAATGAAAACGTTGGTCTAGATAGTTCTGGCCCCAAATCTAGGATTTTCTGACCCTCTGACTTAGAGTTAAAGGTATAACTAAGAATGTTTTCCACCTGGGACAAAGACAACTGACTGACTCTCAACCTTCTCTAGTTGCCCTCAGGGAGATGGGGTGGAACTTCAGCATCCTAAAGCCTCTGCAGGGAGGAGGTGTGTTTCTCAGGCAGGAGGGCCAGATCCCCGTAGTGCCTAGCACAGTGCTTGGCACTTAAGGGATAATTCCTAAATCCTTCATGGCTTGGTCGAAGGCCAGATTCTCTTACCGCCCAGCTCCTACCTAGCTCTTCAGATTGATTGTGACTCCCTCCCTTCCTTGCCCTCTCCAGTTCACCCACAGTGGCCTTCGTACTATCCTCTCTCTTTCCCCTCCATGTTTCTTTGTAGGCTCTGCCCCTAATCCTGCAATGGCCATCTTCCTCGCCCGGCCCCTTGTTGCTACTCGGTCATTTCGGTCTTGTCCGACTCTTGATCCTACTTGGGGTTTTCCTGGCAAAGATACTTCAGTGGTTTGCCGTTTCCTTCTCTGGCTCCTTCTTTTACAGAAGAGGAAGCTGAGGCCAACAGGGCTAAGTGACTTCTTGCCCAGGGTCACCCAGCAAGTAAGTGTCTGAAGGCAGATTTGAACTCAGGAGGCCGAGCGTTCTTGGCTCCAGGCCCGGTGCTCTAGCCACTGTGCCAGCTAGCTGCCTGCCCTTCCTGGCCTCTTGGACTCCCTAGTTTTCTTCGCATCTCAGTTCCAGTCCTCGATCTGTGAAGGCCTTCCGTGCCTCCGCCAAACAGCCTTGTGTTGACTCGGTCTACATTTCTTTTGGCGTGTGTCTCCCCAGTAAAATGGGAGCTCCCTGAGGTGGGAACTGTTTGGGTTTGCCTTTTCTGTCTCTAGTCCTCAGCAAAGCACTGTCCATAGTCCCAGTGGAAGCCATGCTCATGGAAAGATTGGAGCCCAAAGGCCTGGCCTTGTGCTTGGCTCCCAGCAAGGGGGCGCCTGACGAGTGATTGCCCTCCTTGGGGCCTTCGTTTTCTCCCGGGCACAGTGAGGGGGCTGGCCTCCCTGGTGGGCCTCTGTGGTCCCTTCCCACCCTAGTTCTGCGATCCAGTGGTTCCCAGAGCCTCAGTTGGCCTAGGCGACTCAGCTGGGCCTGGCCTGGATCTCCTCCAACCGGCTCTCTCTGCTCTGTCTCCACAGCAAGCACAGCTCTAAACTCCAAGACCCTGGAATCTCGGAGAGAAAGCCAAAGGAAGAAAAAAGCCAGCAAGCCCCGACAACCCGGAGCCGAACAAGTCTTCATTAACAAAGTAAGGCCTCACTGCGCGTTCCCGGGACACCTTTTACGTACGAGCTGGAGGCTTTCCTCTGGCTGCCTTCTTTCTGGGTGCTGCTGTGGGGGCGATTTGGAGGTTCTGGGTGGTTACAAGGAGACATCAAAGCTTTGGGGGCTTTGCTTTGGTCGGAGACTCATTTCTCCCAGAGGTAAGTCAAGGGCCTTTTCTGGGCTCCACACAGCGCACTGCTGCTGCCCTTGACTTTGGCCACCTGCCCCAAACAGATGGGACAACTCTGGTGGCTTTTAGCACATCCTTTGGGCTCCTGGCTGTCCTCAGCCCCCTCTGCTGACACGTCTCTGGGGAGCTTGTTCCACAGATATCATGGCAAGCCAGAGGCCCTGATGCCGATGTCGGCAGGACTCTGGATGTGTGTACATGTCTGCCTATAGGCTCATGTATGTTTTCATGTCTATGTGTCTGTTGTCTGGGACTGCATGGAAGAAGCCCCATGCCAATAGGAAACAGTACTTTCTCTGAAAGCAAGGGATCTGAGTTCAAATCCTGATTTTATCACTAACCAATTATTTTGGCTCTTTGGGATTCTTCCTCGGTATAATGAAGGCTTTGGACTAGCTGGCCTATGAAGTTCCTCCCTCCTAGCTCTATATCTGGGAGCCTCTGAGAATGTGTGTACATACATGTGTGTGTGTGTGCATGTGTGTGCACACATGTATGCCCTCATGTAGGCTTTTCTCAACCTTTGTTCCTAGCAGTCTCCATGTGCCTGTCTGTCTGTTTTCTGCATACATGTGGGCCTTTCCATGAGCATTCGTACATAGAGACTTGTATGCCTAGAGGCAGCTGGGTGGCTCAGTAGATAGAGAGCTGGGCCTGGAGATGGGAAAGCATTGGCCTGGGTTCCAATCAGGCCTCAGATACTTCCAAGCTGTGTGACCCTGGGCAAGTCACTCGCCCCCTATTGCCTCGGCCTTACTGCTTGTCTGCCTTACAACTGATACTTACTTTTGGTTCCTTTTTTAAAATGATATTTTATTTTTTCCCCTATTATAAGTAAAAACAGTGTCTTTAACATTCACTTTTTTAAAGTTCTGAGTTCCAAATTCGCCCCTTCTTCTGACCCTCCTTCCTTGTCCTCCCCACTCCCTGAGGTAAACAATCTGAGTTGGACTTAGTATTGATTCTAAGATAGAAGGTAAGGGTTAAAAAATAGAAGTAAGTCAGTGACCCAAGAAGGGGATAAATCGAGGGGAGCCCCAAGGATTCAGTCACAGAATCTGAAGATTGAGCAGTGGTGGGGGACTTGGAGTCCACTGGATTAAATTCATGTTTGACAAAAGAGGAAACCGAGGCCTACTTGGGGTGAAGTCACGTATCCAAGCCCTGTAGCTGGTGACTGTTGGCATTTGAATCCAATCCCTGGAGGCCTGGCTCCTGTGATCTTTGCTTTCTAATGCTCTGAACTGTGTTAGGATGTTGGCTTCCCCTCTCCCCACTGAGACTGGGGCAACAGCCAAAGCTCACTGTCTTCACAGACATCTCAGTTGCTTACTGACCTGGGAGCTAGGAACCATCTCTCTCCTGCTCCAGGCCTTAGTTTCCTTTGCTGCCCAGTGACGGTTTGGGGCTGGCTGCTGTCCATCTCTACATCCCACGCTCCCAGATTCTCCAGACTCCTTCGGCAAACAGAGGCAGAGAAGTCAATTTAGGCTGGATGTTGAGGGCCAAAACTCCCTGATAGGTAGACCCGGCCCAAAGTAGAATAGGTTGGCACTGGAGATCTTCAAGTACATGCCTGGAAAGTGGGAAAGGGCACCTCTAGGGTCCATGCCCCACATCCCAAGTTCTAGCGAATCACAGCCAGGGCCGTGGCACTGTGGGAAAGTCTCAGTGATGCCCGAGGTCACCAGGCTGCTAAGGACCGAGAAGTTAATATGTATCCGAGGGAGGACCTCGTCCCCAGAGCCTCTGAACTCCAAACCTGCAGTTGGAGAAGGTCTTTACAGTGCTTGAACTTTTTTTAAGTTGTATTTTATTGATGATTAATTCAGAATATTTTTCCGTGGTTCCATGATTCATGTTCTTTCCCTCCCCTCCTCCCACCCCTTCCCTCCTCCCACGTGCAATTCCACTGGGTTTTACATGTATCCTTGATTAAGACCTATTTCCATATTATTGATGTGTGCACTAGGGTGATCCTTTAGAGTCTACATCCCTGATCATATCCCCATCGATCCACGTGGTCAATAGTGCTTAAACTTTTGTTGTTCAGCCATTTTTCTCCTTGTTCTGACCCCATTCTGGGGTTTCTTGGCAGAGATACTAGAGTGGTCGGTCATTCCTTCTCTAGCTCATTTTGTATGTGGGGAAACTGAGTCAAAACAGGGTGAAGTGACTTGCCCAGGGTCACACAGCTAGGAAGTGTCCGAGACAGGATTTGAATTCACTTCCTCCTGACTTTAGACTGAGTGCTCTATCCACTGTACCGCCTGGCTGCCCCAATGCTTATTTAAAGAAGCTAGTATCAAAATTAGGTGTGCTGATGTTCTTTCTTGATGTAAGTGAAAGGAGATGGGTTGGAGTCTGCTGACAAAGGGCCGTTCCCAATGGGGCTGGGGAAGGATCCAGGAAGGTTTCCAAGAGGAGACGGAATATAAGCTGGCCTTTAAAGGAGGGCAGGAAGGAATTCAACAGCAGAATCCTCCTCATATCCTAGCTCTAGTCAAAGGGACCTCAGAGACCAGCAAGTCCAAACCCCCTTATCTGACAAAAGAGGAAACTGAGACCCAGAGAGGTTGCAGGGTCCAAGACCTAGTGTTGACAAGGATCTCAGAGGTCTAGTTTAGCCCTTAGTTTACAGAGGAGGAAGCCAAAGGCCAGAGAGATTTGCCCAAGACCACAGAGAGAACTGGAGATATATATGGGTCCCTTGAGTAGAGGCCATTAGGGCCAACCCATTCAGGTTACAGATAAAACCACTAAGGTACAAAGAGATAAGTGGTGTGCCCGGGGTTTAGATCTAGTTGAGGTCGGAGGCAGGAATTGAACCCGTGTTCCCAACCCCCAAGTTCAGGTAATAAACCACCATTCTGACCCTCAGTGGTGCCCCCAAGCAAGGGGAAGGGGCAATGGAATCTCATAGGGACAAATAAAATAGCCTCAGATACCCAAAAGACAGTGTAGGTGACACTTCAGGAGATTCCACCCTCCCCTCACTTCTCCCCAGTCTCTGGCCCTTGCAGAAGTAGGGGAGGACAACAGTTTTTCCCACATATCCCCTTTCCCTTCTAAGAAGTGCCAAACCAACCCAAACTTATCCCCACCCCTCAAGAAGTTAAAATTAGCCCAGCTTCTCTCCTCTCTGGTGCTAGGCTGAGAAAATATTTTAAAAAGCTAATTCATTAATTACTTGGTAACTGTAAAGTGCCTGAGAGGAATGGGGTGGGGGGTGAAATTCTAAATCTGGCCCCTAAGCCACTGGCTGAGCACCTGACTGCATGCAGCCACCTCTTTGGGTCCCTGTGGGGTGGGCTGGCTGGCCCGCCAAAGTGGAGCTCAAAATAAACGCCACTCCCTCCCTTTACAGTGGGAGGATTTGAGCTTTTCTGACCTCTTTCATTCTCTAAGCCTCCCCCCAATGCTGTGAAGTGACATTGGGGGCAGGTGAACCACTTCCCCTATCCTTATGTGTAGAGTGAGGGGCCTGAACTGTAAGAAGCTCCTTATAAGTGGAGGTTCAAGATTTAGTGTAGATTTCAAGAAAAAACTTCCTAATCATTTGATGAAGGTGGTAGTGAGTTCCCCATCCCGGGAGGTCTGCAAGCAGAAATTGAATGCTCAGTATTATTGGAGAGCATCATTGATCAGGTGTTGTTTAACCAAGGAGGTCCTTTCCAACTTAGATGCCACAATTCTACTGTTTTTTTTCCCCTCTGTCATTACTGAAAGGAAGGGTGGTACCATGGATAAGATACTAGGCTTGGATTCAGGGAAACTTGGGTTCATATCTTGTCCTGAAAACTTGGGTTCATATCTTGTCCTGAAAACTTTCCACCTGGGTGACACTGGTCAACTTAATGAAGTGTGCTGCCTCAGTTTCCTCCTCTGTCGAATGAGGGTTTGGGGCCCCTCCAGATCTATAGACTTGTGACCTTGAAGGTTTCAGTGTCTTAAAGTGGGGAGAAGATTCAGCTTTGCAGCAGATTCCTCTGCCTATAAAAGTGGCCTCTTCCAAGGCCTGGGGGTGGGAGGTGTGGAGGGAATAGTAGATCTGTCCAAAGAGTCTGGAGGGGTAACAATGACTTGTGGTTCTAACGTCCTTTAAGATTTACAGAGCACTTTCCCCCAACACCTGGGGGGGCTGTTAAGGATTATTGACTCTATGAAATAGGGAACTGAAGCTTAGAAGAAATGACTTACCCAGGATGATGCTTCCAGTGGGCAGTGATTGCAATGAAAACCCCCAAGTTCAGGGCTGTTTGTCACACAGCGATGACTAATGATTCATTCATCAGTGGCTACACTTTGGGGCAATCTTCTGACTTGGGAGACTGAGGACATCACAGGTGATGCAGCAGTGAATGGGTGGTCAGATATTTGGGGTCTGGTCCTAACTCTTACCATTTTTGGCCTGTGTGACCCTGGGCCTTTGGCTTCTCCTTCCCCTCCAGAGGGGTCAGACTTGGTGATTTCTGAGGTCCCTTTTGTCTCGGGATTCCACAGTAGGTGATGGAATCCTTCTCCAATGGTTTGGGGAAGTGAACTCATCTTTCTTGCCACAACCACTCTGAACCTTGGTTTCCTGATCTATTAAATAGGTATGATGAGAATTATACTTGAAGTGCCTGCCTCAGAGCAGGCGTGTTGGGGGGCTAAAACAAGCACTGCCTGCAGTTTCCCAGAATCCTTCACTTCCTGTGTCACCCTAGCTCCCACCCTCCCTAGGACAAAGGGATCGAATTCTATATTTGTAAAGTAAATGTTTAAGGAATGGGTCTTCCCTTCCCTTATTGAGTGGGACTAGGATTTGGGGTGTGGGGAGCTCCAGACTTCCTGGCCTCCCGGAATCCCCTGTGTAGGCAACCTGCTCAAGCAGAGAGAGGGGGATTCTGTCCTCACCATGGAGGAGAGTGTTGGCAGAAATGGTCCGGGATAAGCCTGAGCTTGTCAGCTGCACTTTGGCACTGAGCATCTTGGCACTGGGGACAGCCTAGAATTTGGAAGCAGGGGGTTCTGAGTTCATATTTGGTCTCTTCTGTTGTCTAGCAGCATGAACTTGGGCAAGTCCTTTGAACTTTGGTTACCCCTTCTGCAAAATAAAACATCTAGGGCTAGATCATCCCCAAGGGCTCTTCCAGCCTTGAATCAATTAATGAATGACTGATAAATATGGTACAGTAGAAAGAGCCCCAGCTCTGGAGTCCAAGGACCCAAGTTCAAATCCCACACCTGACATTGCCTGTGAGGCCTTGAGCAAATTCCTCCCCCTCCCTTGGCCTCAGTTTCCCCTTCTGTGAAATGAATGGATTTGGGCTTGGTGGCTTCTGACCACCCTCCCAGCTCTACACCTATGCAGGAGACCTTCATTAAGCACCTACTATGTGCCAGACATTGTGCTGAGCATCAGGTCTAGTCATGGGAAAGAGAGAGTGGAGAAGGCTGAAGTTGGTTTTGATGGTGGGCTCCATTGGAGCCCATTCCATATCCAACTGAAGAGCAGAGGCTGTCATGTCGGCTGCCAGCTAGGAGCTGTCCAATGTCCTGGCCAGTACTCCCACAATTGATTGACTTTGCTGGGACTCCGAGGTCCTGGGAAGCTTAAGAAGCCCACTGGTGCCAGGTGGAGGGGGGCGTGATTCCTGGAATTCTGTGTCCCTCATGTCCTAATTGTGCCTTTCATCTGTTGCCAGGTGGGCACGGGGGCTGTGTCTTGACAGGGCGACAGGCTTGACTGTGGGGTCTAGTAGGAAGTTAGCCCCGGGTGGGAATGGGAAGCAGAACTCCCCGTGCTAGATTGATGACTGTTCTCGCTGCCTCCCTGCCCCCCCTCCCCCTCCCCCTCCCCCTCCCCCTCCCCAGAAGGCCTTTCGGCTTTCTGTCTAGTTCCTTGCCTCTCTGCTTCCTTCTCTTTCTCTCTGATCTTGTCTCTGGCTTAGTCAATCTGCTCATCACTTCAACGGGCCTCTGGACCCCCTCTGAATTTTTTCTCCTTGATTCTTCGTCATCTTTTCACTTTGACTTAAATCATTCCCCTACCCCGTTTCTCCCTCCCTTCTTCCCCTGCTCGGTCCCACTCTTTCCCCCTCCTACCTTCCCACTCGGCCTCCAACCCAACCCCTCCTCCTCCCCTCTTCAGTCCTCCTTCCCGTTTCGCCTCCCTCTTCTCCAGCTCATCCCTCATCTTCCTCCCAACCCCCATCCCCCCTCCAATCTCCCATCCCCTTTCTCCTTTGACTTCCTAGATGCTTCTCTCTCCCTCTCCCCTCAGTCCATTTCCCCCTCCCACCTCTCTCTCCCCTCCTCCTCCTCCCTCCCCCCTCCCTCCTTCCATTCCCTCACCCCCTCATTTCTCCTATCCTCCCAAGCATCCCATTGCCCTCCCCCTCCTTCTCTCATAGACCTCTCTAATCCCCATAACTTTCTCCTTTTCTCTCCCTGGATCCCGCTCCGTTTCTGCTCCGGCATTAGGGCCTGCAGGGCAGAGATTGCGCCCAGAGACAGCCTGCCTGCCTGCCTGCTCACCAGCCAGAACCCCTGCCTGCCTGCCTGCCTGCCTGCCTGCCAGTCCTCTGGGGCCACTTACCAGTACCATCTTGTCTCCTCCCAAGCTCCCCCAGCGCTTGCTTTTGCTTCCATCATGACCTGGGCCATAGCAGAGGATATAGGACCTCTGGGGAGCAGGGTGGGGGGCTCAAGACCAGCCATTCTTCTGGACCTGGCCAGGGAGGGCTAGCCTAGCACCCACCTGGCCTGCAGCAGCTGGGCAGCCAGTGTCTACGCAATGGAATCAGAGGTTCCTTTGAGCACACCTGGGGAGACTTGGGGACCTCTGCAGGGCCCAGCAACCAGTGGGCAAGGCGGGATAAAATGGCCTCGAGCTTTGGAGGAGAAGGCTTCACAATTACTAATGGGGGGGGAGGGCTGAGGGGGGGGAGACCTTTAGCCCTGCCACTCCAGACCAAGGGGGCCTTTGCTTTCTTCTGTTTGGACCCAGGTCCCTTCTGGCCCTGCTTGGCCGATTCTTTGAATTCTCCCAGAGTAGTGTGTTCTAGAACTTACATAACCTCCTTCCCTGGGATTTGTGGTGCCATGGCACCAGCAGAATCCTTAAAGGAGAAGGCCTGTCCCAGCCTGCCCTGGAGACATTGGGAAGTCCCTCGGCCCTAGGTGATCCCCAGCATTCTACCTCCTGATCCCCATGCTCCAGGAGCAGCCCCCACCCTAGGGCTGTGCCTGGCATCTAATGGGAATGGGGGAGGGGCTGGGGAACCTCCATTGCCCTGGAGAAAATGCAGGGGCCTAGCTGACCTTCTAGGAGCCCCGCCTCTCCCCCAAAGAAATGGGCCCGTTAAGAAGACACCACTGATCACCAGTACTAATCACTGGCACTTCCCTCCTGGGGGGTGTCTGCAGCCAGCTCCAGAGCAGCAAGTTCTGGATACAGTCAGATGCTTTCAATGGCTTGGGGCTGGGAGGGGGCTGCTCTGGGGGTTGGCCTTAGCCAGCCGGTTTTCAATTAGGGAGAGCCTTCCTTGAGGCCCTCTAGGCCAACCTGATGCCCATCAGGAATCCCCTCCACAGCAACTGCTAATCTGGCCTCTTGAACACTTCTATTGATGGGGAACTCATTCGTTCCACCAATGGGGAGCTCACTTCCTCCACTGATGGGGAATTCCCTTCCTCTAGACAGCCCATTCTACTCTGGGGCATCTTTAATTATGTTGTTGTGTAAATCTATTCCTCTGAATCCCCCCCCCGCAACACACACACATACACTCTCTCTCTCTCTCTCTCTCTCTCTCTCTCTCTCTCTCTCTCCCTCTCCCTCTCCCTCTCCCTCTCCCTCTCTCTGTCTCTCTCTCCCTCTCTCTCTCTCCCTCTCCCTCTCTCTGTCTCTCTCTCCCTCTCTCTCTCTCTCTCTCTCTCTCTCTCTCTCTCTCTCTCTCTCTCTCTCTCTCTCTCTCTCTCTCTCTCTCTCCCTCTCTCTCTCTCTCTCTCTCCCTCTCTCCCTCTCTCTCTCTCCCTCTCTCTCTCTCTCCTCTCTCTCTCTCTCTCTCTCTCTCTCTCTCTCTCTCTCTCTCTCTCTCTCTCTCTCCTCTCTCTCTCTCTCTCTCTCTCTCTCTCTCTCTCTCTCTCTCTCTCTCTCTCTCTCTCTCTCTCTCTCTCTCTCTCTCTCTCCCTCCCCTGTTTGTAACTTCTGGGACCTTCTGGTCTACTGCTCCATCTCAGACCTTCAGACACTTGAAGACAGCATGAGAAAATGGTGGATCTATTCTATCAGCTGGTGGCAAAATGGAGTGTTCAGATCACCTATGGATTGCAAAGGGTGATACAGTGGCTAGAGATCCCGCCTTAAATCCTGAAAGCCTTGAGGTTCAAATTCTACCCCTGATACAAACTAGCTGTGTGACCCTAGAGGGCAAGAGATTCAAGTGACTTAACCTCTCCAAGTTCTAGGCAACTCTCTCAGATTGGGAGTTTGGGAGATGGTAACAATCTGCATATGGAGAAGGGAATTTCCTTACCTGGGAGCCAGCTAGGTGGCTCAGTGGATTGAGAGCCAGGCCCAGAGTTGAGAGGTCCTGGGTTCCAACTGGGCCTCAGACTCTTCCTAGCTGGGTGACCATGGCCAAGTCACTTTACCTCATTTGCCTCAGTTTCCTCATCTGTAAGATGAGCTGGAGAAGTAATGGCAGACAGCTTCAGTATCTGCCAAGAAGACCACAAATGGGGTCATGAAATCTGGTTTCAGACACTTCTTGCAGTGTGACCAGGGAAAGTCACTTTACCCTGTTTGCCTCAGTTTCCTTATGTGTAAAATGAGCTGGAGAAGGAAATGGCACTACTTCAGTATCTGTGCCAGAAAACCCCAAATGGGGCTGGTCACCAAGAGCCAGACATGGTTGACACGACTCAATAACATTCCCCCTAGGTACCTACTTAATCCCATCCATGCCTCTCCTCCTTCTGAAGTTCTTTGGAGGGAGCTGTGAGCCATGGGCCATGGCAGTCTTCCAAGTATTGCAAATGAATATCACACAGAGGGCAGTGGTGAGACACACAGTGGGTGGCAGCAAGCTACAGCACAGAACCAGTGAGGATGTCATGAGAGAAGTGGGTGAGAGGAAGACCAGATGGTCTGGTCACAGGGTGAGGGTGAGGGATGACAGGCAGATAGACCCAGTGCTTCTCTGGTACCCTTGTCATATCGGGAGAAAATGAGGAAGGTCTTTAGCACCTTGGGGAGCTTAGGGGAGGGACAGGCAGACACATTAGTGGAGGGGCCTCCAAGACCAGGGAGATCTCAGAGGCATCGGAGTAGCTGAACCAGAGGTGGAGGATGGAGGGAGATGTTTAGACCACCTCTAGCCCCAGTAATTCTGCATCTGATCACCAAGAATGACCAAATGCAACTGACACCACCATCTAAGACCTGTTAGCTCTCCTCCTGGCTCTGACCCTCACCAACACTTTGAATAGCCCATTCCCTTTCCCTAGGTCTCAGTTTCTTCAGCAAAATAAGGAACTTGGATCCGATGAAGGCTGATATCCATTCCAACTCTAGTTTGTGTAAAAGTCATGGCCAGATCTCTTATTTTCCCCTTTTCAGGCCCTGACAGTTCCTACCATTCTATGTCCTAAGAGTCTCTGAGCATCATTTTCCAAGGTTCCTTCTTGCCTTGATTTACTGTGCTCATGGTCTTCAGGACCCTTTTGGCTCTCACATTGAATGACTTGGTGCCCCAAGGTCCCCCATGTTCCCTACACCCTCTGTTCCTCTTGATTCTTCATGTTCTGTGTCCTAACTTCTGAGGTCCTCTTCTCTCTGACATGGAGGTTCTAAGGCCATGTCCAGCTCTGGCATGGAGTCCTAGGTAGCATGGCTCGGGGCCAAGAGCCAACCCCAGTATTGTGCACAATAATGACAAGCCAAAGCCCCCAAATGGCAGCAGCTTGCCTGGCAGCCCTCTGGGGAGCTGGCCAGGCCCTCAGAGGTGAGCTTTGTTTAGTCCTCTGAGGGCAGTGTTGCTGGAAAGGACAGGCAGTTCTAGGAGAACTGAACTCTAAGCAGGGGTTCTGGACAAGTGAAGCCTTTCTGAATGAAGAAGCCATGCCATTGACCCCATAGGCTTGGGACTCTGACCCCCCGAGCCCAGGCCCATGTCCTGCTTTGATTAGTCTGACTTCTTTCCCCTCCAAGGTCCTCCCCAGCTGGCAGTAGGAAGGGAGGGAGGTATTGTCTAGCTAGCCTGTGTGAAGGAAAAGAGGCAGGTTTGGGGAATGATTTAAAGTTCTAAGCATTCTGAAAGCCAGGGGTCAGGAGTCCAAGAGAAGACCAGCCCTCATGAGCCTGTGCTGATGAATCCAAGGTAGGATGAGAGGTTTGAGAAGACCAAGACCAAGAAGAAGATGATGATATAGCTCATTCAACAGGTTGGGGAAATAGGAGGGTGGCTGGGGCTCCAGACTTGATAACTGTGAGACCCCAAGAGGGCTCTGGGTTCTTCTTTGTCACTTCACTTCCCTGTGTCTAATCATTCAATCATGCACTTACATTCAGGACCTGTACTGTGTGTTGAGGCTATAAATCCAATGAAGGAATTCATGCCTGCTCAGCAGGAGGGAATATTCTAATGGGGTGACAATGAGGGCACTTATGCATATAAGCAGAACAAATAGAAAAGAAATGAATGCAAATGGATCCCAGGGAATTTTTTTTTAAACAGTGACTTGCCCAGGACCACTAGTCTATATAAGGTAAAGTATATGGTTTTCTGAGGCCATATTTGCTCACAGAGATCCTTTAGTAAAGTTAGTCAAGTAAAGCCCCAGGCAAACTCTACTTGAGTTTGACCCCCCTTTGTTGATTATACCAGGCTCCCTCAAAGACAACAAATAAACAGAAAAGATGCTTCTGACATTACTCCAGCATCTTAGTAGCTCTTGAAAGTCTAACCCAAACCAGTCAGCTCATCTCTGATCTTCAGCCACAGACTTGGACTACCCCAGCCTGACCAGATGACCACAGACCAGACATACCCCAGGTATAAACCAAGTGCATTTCATTGGGCATGTGAAGGAGTATCCCTTTCCAGAAAAACACCTCAGGGCATACATAACCGTATTGACACCTTATGGTCAGGCCAGACTAAGTGATTGAGCCTGGGGCTTCTGACACTTGTGACCATGGGCAAGTCACTTCTCTCTGACCCTCAGTTTCTTCTGTTGTCCAATAGGATAGGTAACACCTACCTGGTGGGAGAAAAGCACTATAAAAATGTGAGTTGTAGCCATTCTCATTTGTCATTCTACACGAACCCCAATATATCAGTGGGGAATGTGGACAGTGTCAACCAGAAGCAGGAAATGGGGTCTCATCACTGTTTGCATCATCATTTGCACCAATTCTCAGGTCGAACTCATCTTGGTAATGGATGCTGCAGCTCAGCTTTGTGTCCTTCTGTTGCCCCTTGAGTGCCTAGTCATTTTGATTCTTCAGAGGAGGTGGCGTTCCATGACTTGTAACCAAATAGCATGACTGCAAGAATATTGGTTTTAAAAAGGTGGGCGGGCTGGGTGACCTCTGAGGTCCCTTTTGAGAGCTCTGAATCTATGATCCTCTGAATTCAGTTTCATGGGGTAACTTGAGGGCATTGAAATCACGGCACAGTCAGCCAACTCTGAGACGAATTTAGTGCCCATTTGCTCTGTCTAAGATATAGGTACCAATTGGCCTAGTCTATGGGTTGGACCGTCCGATGGCACATCAGAGTCTGGCCAATGGGCAATCTTCATCTACTTGGAGGGACAGTTAGCATGAATGTTTAGTGTTAAGGATCTCACTGAAGAGGCTGTGTAGCATAGTGGCTAGAGAGCTGGTCTTGGAAACAGGAAGAGAGACAGAAAAAGAGAAAGGAAAAGACAGAAAAAAACAGACAGAAATAGAGGAGGGAGAGAAAGAGATGGAGAGACAAGAGACAGAGAGATAGCCAGACAGAAAGGGAGATACACAGAGAGACATGGATTTCATTTAGAAGTCTCTGGGGTGTCCCTGGGCTTGCATGTTGTCACCATAAATGAAGACCCCCTGGAGGACCGCATCATTCACAGCGAATCTGCCCTCTTTAACTTGGACTCTGTACCTGGATTCTAGGCATCTTCCATGATAACTTGAATGAACATACCTCTTTCTGCTTTATCCCTTCATTAATATGACTGATTGGAGTTGTCAACACTCTGTGTTTTTCTGCCAAACCCAGAATCCCAGATGATGTTAGCATGTTGTCTGAGTATCCTAAAGGTGGCATTTTGTTCTCCCAGATCAAATTGATTCCCCACCGAACAATAAGCTTGGTAGGATTGTGTATTTTCTGACTCATTCTAGTCAGTTTTGTGACTGGACAAGATGTACTCTGCCGTGGATGACCATTTGGGAAAGTCTTGCCTATTCCTATCTCGTTTCTTCAATACATGTGTAGGTGGTGCTTGTAAAGAATTCCTCGATGTGAGAGAGCAGGCGTACGTAATTGACTGTTATTGATGTCTCAATCAACCTTTTTTCCTTTTTTTTAATTAATAGTAACTGGTTTTCCCCCTAGTCATTTGGGATGTTGGGAATCAATCCTTCAATACCTTCAAAATCATACTGTCTAGCACAGATCTCCTCCGGACACACTTCGTTTGCTCTAGTGGCTCTTTCTATCTTTATTTTCTTCAATAATGTTTCTCCATATTTATGCTGGAAAGGTGGAGGAGTAGAGGAGGAGGGGGAACCATAAAGTTAAGAGTCCAGATGTGTTGACTACACTGTCACTTATGGATAAAATAATTCCTCATAAAAATGTACACTGATCATTTTCTTTTTGGGGGCAGGGGGTCTGCTTTTTGTCCCCTCTCCAGTTTTAGCCTTAGTATCTTAGCTTGTGGTATGATTGAGCTTAATTGAGTCTCACTCCAAGCTTTCTGTAAATATGTATTTCTCTCCATCATTTTGTTTTGTTTTGTTTTAGAAGGTGGTACTGCTTGAAACCTTCCACAGTCTTCTTCTCTAAGATTTTTCACATGTATTTATATTCTTACCTGATGTCACTCTTGGCTGCCATATCTTCTTGTTTGTCTTTGCTGGCAGAGGTGGTTTCTAGGGTTTTTTGGCTTTCGATATCACTTAAACCTTTGTGAGAGACAGTGATAGTCTATATCAATGTTTGTTCTTTTATTCATTTCCCATTTTTCAGCAGCAGCAATAGTGTGTTTAAATCCATGTCAGCCTGACCTATTTCGTTGCAAACCCTGTAATCTCATTTTTCATCATCCTAATCTCATTACCCAAGTGTGTGATCTTTGGTCAAATAAACCGATTGTCTGATTACACACAGAGATAAGTGGAAAATGACTTACATCAGTAACCAGTTGTTAACCTTTGGTTAAGAAATAGTTGATTCATTTTTCCCCGTCTTATGCCATGTCAGGCATCTTTCAGATGACTCCTTGAGGGAATGCATTTTCTGTGTAGTCCACAAACCCTTGGCTCTTTTCACTTAATGATTTGGAGTCACGTTTTCCACTGGCTTTTGGTGTTCCCTACCATGCTCCCCTTGACCGTGAAGACATCATGGGTTGTAAAAGGTATGATGGATTTCCTTTGACGGGTCTAACTGAGTTCTGTGTAGATTTCTTCCACCTTCTTATCTACTGAAATAGCTGCTTGTGCTTAAGCCGCTGCTATCTTCATGGCATTCCTGTTGCTTACAAACACTCTAAGACAAGATGAATCAGTAGACCATGGGATTACAATGTATGTTTCTTCTTGCTTCTGAAGCATGACAAAACCGACCCCGCCATTGGTTTGCCTCTTCAAGGACAACTCATTAGCCAGTCTTCCATTTAACAGCTTGCTTATAGCTTCTGGTTTCATTTATAGTGAAAATGTTCATTTTGATATGACTCAGTTCTTCTAATTAGTAGGTCAACTCAATGGCCGTTGGACAAGGATCTCCTAATCAGTCAGCATGGGGCACACCCATAGATCCAGGATGCAAAAGGAGAAGGGAGGGACCCAGGGCTGAAGGCCATTTGGTGTTCTCCTGTGTTTCATGGCCAATGGTGACCAGTTAAAGGATCACGATCTGGGCTTAGCCAGGCTAATTCTTGGCACTCTGCCAAGTGAGAATCTGCCCCTTCTTGGTCTCTACTGGCATAGCCTTCAGAAGTCACCATCCCCATGCCCCAAGAAGGTGTCAGAAGAGGACTTTTATGGAACATTGAACTTGGACACAGGGCAGGGCTTCATTCCTGATTCTGCTTCAATCCTTTCATACCAACATGAGGAATGTTGTAGAAAGAATTCTGACTCTGGTCTGATTTGAGCAAGATGGCCCTTGAGGGCACCTCCACGCTGAGATTCTAGGATTTGGAAAAGCCATTCCAAGGGAGCCTCAGTTTCCTTATCTGTAAAATGGAGACATTCTCATGAAACCCAAATGGAGACAGAAATCTTTGGAAACTAAAGAACTATGGAAATACATACTCTACTTCTTGTTATAATGGAGACACTTGCTTTTAGCTTAGATAGGAAACAGGTAGAAGAATCTGGTGGCAGCTTGTGGGAGAGAGGGGCTGAGGGGAAAGCAGGCAGGTGGCCAGGGGGCATCTTGGGGAACTCCCAGCCAGAGAAATCTCTTCTGCTGCTGACTCAGCTCTTGCAAAGAGCTCTTTTCTTGATGAAAAAAGAAAGGAAAGGAAATGGGCCTTTCTGCAGTGAGGCTTTTGCTACCTGCTAATAACCTGAGGACAATAAGATAAAATATCCATTATGCCAAATTGGAGTGCTTTCTTCTGTCTGAAGGGCTGGGGAACCCATGATGGGTTCAGACCAACCTGACCTGAAGGAAGGGCTTTGTCATCTGGGGAACTGGAAAATTCAAAAGCAGCTCTTTTCTGTGGCTCAGGATTTTGCCGGGCTACCGTAGGGCCTCTAGGCTTTGGGGGTGCACAAGCGATTGGTGGTCAGGAGAGCTGGTTCCAGCTTTGCTGCTTACTGACTAGCTCTATGACTTTGGGCAAATCATTTGCCTCCGTGGCTCTCAGGATCCATTTCTGGGAACTGGCATCATCCAAGATGATTTTAAAGGTCCCTCCTTTAACCCACTCAATCCAACAAGTGTTTATTAAATGCTTACTATATACTAGGCTCCCTACTAAGTGTTGGAGAACAAAGGCGAAAAGCAAACAATCCCTGCCTTCTGGAGAAATACACCGAGAAAGAAGTCAGGATGAGATCTTATTGTTCAGTCGAGTTGTTTGGGGTTGTCTTGGCAGATACTGGAGTGCTTTACCATTTCCTTCTCCAGCTCATTTGACAGAGGAGGAAACTGAGGCAAACAGGGTAAAGTGATTTGCCCAGGATTGCACAGATAAGAAATGTCTGGGGCTGGATTTTGTGTTGCTAATTGAAGTTTTCTTGGCAGAGATACTGGGATGGTTTGCCATTTTCTTTTCCTTTGACAGAAAAGGAAACCGAGGCAAAGGAGATGAAGTGACCTGCCCAAGGTCACACAGCTAGGAAGTGTCTGAGGCTGGATTTGAGCTCAGAAAGGTGTCTTCTTGATTCCAAACCCAATGCTTTATCCACTGCACCACTGAGCTTTTACAGCCAGAATGGGTAAGGGTATAAAGTGCTCACCATGAAGCTTGGCACCCTATTGGTCAGAGCAGAGCAGATGCCCTTCCAGAGTCTTGTTTCAATCGAACTCAAACACCGACTGATTTTTAGTTCTTTTTACTTGACGCAGCCCTGGCAAAAGTTACAAGCTCCTTCCACGTCCCAGGCACTGTGCTGGGCACAGGGGGACAGATAAAAAAAGACAGCAGTTGGCAAGTGCTGTTCAGTTTTGTCCCAGAGTCCTGACTGGAGTTTCAGATCTGTCAAACGTGCCTTAGTTGACGGAGGGTCTTTCTGTTTAAGGCTTGCAAAAGCCCTGACCAGTGTTGCCTGGTGCTGCCAGGCTGGCAGACACATCCTTGCCATCTGCTCTGGCTCTGCTGAAATGCTTCGTCTGGACCGAGGAGGAAAGAGCTACTGAATGTGGGGCCAAAGGACTCGAGTCTGGAGCTGGGCTCTGACACTTTCATCTCCATGGGCCTTGGCCTCCTCAACTGTAAAATAAGGGGGTAGACATCGGTGGCCTTTGGTGACACAGTAAATAGAGTGGATACTGAGTTCAAATTTGGCCTCAGACCCTGGGTGAGTCCCTTCATTCTATCTGCCTCAGTTTCCTCCTCTATAAAATCAGGATCAGAAAGAAATAGTACCTCCCTTCCAGGGTTGTCATGAGGATCAAATGAGATCATATTTGTAAAGTCCTTAGCACACTGTGTGGCATGTTAGTAAATGCTTGTTTTCTTTCCCTTCCAGCTCTAGACCTTGGACTCCCTTAGGGAAAGTCACGTCTCCTCCTTGGGCCTCAGTTTCCCTGTCTGTAGAATAGGGAGCTCTGATTAGATGGCCTGTGAATTCTCTTCCAGATCTAGATTTGACATATCCCAGTCTCATTCAGGGCGAAGCAGCCATTTCTCAATGGGCCACTTCTGTTGCCAGGCCAGCCTGGTGTCTGGGAGAAGGGATTGGGGCGGCCTGGGCACCGTAGTGACACACTGCTTCCCTCTCCCCCTTCCTCTCCAGCTTTCTCATGTCCAAACACTTAGAAATCCAAAACAGCTACTACGTCTCTAGATGCCAACCGGGGAGGAGAACATGGACACCCTCCAGGAAGGAAGAGGAGTGAGGGGAAGGAGAGAGGGTGGCAAGCCAAGGGGTGCCAAATGGGCCAATTGAACAAGAAAAGGGGGGCAAGGGAGCACCACAGTGCAGACAGAACTGAATTCCAGGAGCAGCTGGGCGGCTCAGTGGACAGGCCTAGGGATGAGAGAACCTGGGTTCAAAATCGGACTCAGGCACTTCCTAGCTATGGCACTTAACCCCCACTGCCCACCCTTACCTCCCTTCTGCTCTGCAAGGGCTTAAGTAACCCCCAAAAAGAAGATAGCATTTCTCAGTTGAGAAGGAAATTGATTAAGCACCGACTGGGGGCCAGGCCAGGCCTGTAGATTCTCTCATTTGCTCCCCCCAGTTACCCGTGAGGAAGGGCTATCATTCCCATTTTACAGATGGGAACCCTGAGCCTCACAGTGTCCCAGGTCCCATTTGAACTTGAGACCCAAAGATCAATCCAATTCATCACGCAGCTGCCTCCCCAGTGAGGCAATTCTACCTCTGCATCGTTATGGTCTTGGAGGGTGGCTTCCTTCCGTGCGCCTCAGTTTCCTCACCTGTAAAATGGGTGGCATACCAGCTCGTGCCTTTCAGGGTGCTGGTGAGCCCCCTCCTCGGGAGTAGGGCAGAGCCCCCCTTCTGGCTGCTTCTTCTTGGATTCTATCTTTACTCCCCAGAGCTTCTTTTTTCAGGGAGGGGATAAAGTCAGCCCCAGGAGCTGGAGCTGGGGCCAACTCCTCCATGGCCTGATTCCTTTCTTTGTTCTCCCTCTGCTGTCACTCAAGGGGGCTTTTATTAAGCTCTGGCTCTGGATTTCTGGGCTTTGTGCTGACTTCTGGGGAGACAAAGGGCAGGACTAAAGAGCCTTGCTAGCAATTTGCATCCCAATGGGAGAGATGGACATGTAAATAACCGGGCATTTACAAGACACTGGGTGCATGGAAGGTAATCCGAGAGGGGACAGCACTAGCCGCGGAGGATTCTGGGAAAGGCCTTTCCTGCCAGGTGGGGCTGGGGCAGAACCCAGGCTGGCTAAGGGGCTCTGCTGTGGAGGCTGCTGTGTGTCTCTGAAACGGAGGACCACCGGAGAAAGCCACGGACACGGGAGATGGAGCGTGGGAGATACAGTTGTGGAACACCCAGAAGCTGGGTTCGGCTGGATCCCAGAGCCCATGGAAGGAAGAAGACGAGTGTAAGAAGGCTGGAGAGGTAGGAAAGGGCCAGATTGTGAAGGGCAGAAACTTTTATATCTGATACAGGAGGTATTAGGGAGCCACTGATGTTTATTGAATAAGGGGTGAGAGGAATCCCAACAGACCTGCACTCCGGGGAAATCCCTCTGGTGGCTGCGTGGAGCCGGGAGACTCCAGGCCAGGAGAACACTGCTGTAGGAGTCCAGGCTGAAGTTGCAGAGGGCCTGCACCAGCGTGGCTGGCAGCTAAGACCGGATAGAGGAGCCTGGGGGATTGGGAGGAGCTTGGATGGGGGAGGGGTCCTCTTCGGGGCCTGTTGGATTGCTCTGGCTTTGGCGGGAGGCCTGGACAGGCTGGATAAAGGGATCTGAGAAGAGAGCAGAACCCGGGAAGCTGACCAGGTCCCCCATGGGAGGATGGAGGGAGAATCAGGAGAGGACTGAGGATGTCACATGCCCGAGGAAGGTCTGGGAGGGCCAGAAGAAGCCCAGAGCACTGGGCTTGGAGTCAGGCAGATTTGGGTTCACCCTGGGCTTGTTCAGACTTCCCCTCTGCCTGCCTCAGTTTCCTTAACTGTCAAGTGCTTAGCACAGGGTCTGGTACATAGTAGGTACTTAATAAATGCTCACTTGTTGCCTTTTCTCCCCTCTGTAACTGTGAAAAAGGTGGGTTTCAAGACTGTGAATTGCCAAAACTGTAGTGTCTTGATTTAAATCAAAAATAAGTGGTCACCATGGGAAAATTCCCAAATAGGAAATACCCAAGTCAGCTGGGTTTTATGGAGATTTTAATTAATATAAATGAAGGAATTAAAGGAAGAGAAAGAGAAAATAGTAGGAAGGGCCTAGGCCAAATGGCCTAGGCCTGAGCCTTAAGAGAGACTAGTCAGTCTTTTATCACTCACCACAAGATTTGTCCCCAGCAAAACTCCAGTCCTTCACTGAAATCCTCAACTCCTGAACTGAGTTCAGAGACCCGGCTCCTCCAACTAACTCCAAACTCCAACCAACTCAAATTCAATAAGTCCCTTCCTTTTAAAGAAATTTTCTCTTATGTCACCTCCCTAAATTTTCACGTCCACCAATCACAGTAGACGCTTTTCCCCAGGACTGCCCATTCTTAGTTCTCTTCTTTGGTTCTCACCTTCTCTGAGTAGACTAAAACTTCAGGCCTCTTTTGTTAAGCTTGCCTTTTGTAAGTTGCTTGACCTTTTAGGTACTAATTTAACCTTTATAGGTGCTGAGCACCTTTTTGTATTAGATCAAAAAATAGACCACCTAGCTTAAGGTTCTAGCTTTACTATAAGTATGAGTTGGGGACTTTTCATTGTTCAATCAGGAGTTTACAACTTCATCTTCCCCTAAGGCACTGTCTGAGCAGGGTGGAGTAATTTTAAAGTTCTCAATACATTCCTGATCAAGTACCTCCATAGTAGAGAATGGGGAATAGCTTAATCAAATCTTCTGAAGTAGAGTCTGAGAAATTTTCAGATTCACACCTCATCCCTGAAGGAGAAGGCCATTGGAGCCAAGAAATCATTGGCTAGATCAGTTTGGGTTGAATGATGAGGCCAGAAGCAAGGCTGGAGAGGGAGGAGAGGGAAAATGGAAGCACCAACTGGAGCCTAAGGGGAGGAAAGATATGGGATGGGTCTGATGGAGCTTTCCCCTTTGATGGTCCTCATTGTATCTATTGTTTTCTTGGTTCTGGCTTCCTCTACAGAGGTCCCTTGTAGTCTCCTAGAGCTCTGAGCTCCCACTCACCTGAGTCCCAGAAGCCCAACTATGTGATCTCTGCCTTAGCTGTTCCATCAGGGTTGGCATTTGTTTAATCCTTTCCCTTCCATCTTAGAATCAATACTGTGTATTGGCTCCAAGACAGAAGAGAGGTAAGGGCTGGGCAATGGGGGTCAAGTGACTTGCCCAGGGTCACCCAGCTGGGAAGTGTCTGAGGACAGATTTGAGCCCAGAACCTCCCATCTCTAGGCCTGGCTCTCCATCCACTGAGCCACCCAGCTGCCCCCAGGGTTGGAATTTTCTGAGCAGTGGGCTGGCCTTAGACATTGCTCACTAAATGGCCTCAGTGATGGGAGCTGTAGCAGAAATGGGATTGTGTCATTGAAAGGAGCCGATATGGAGATTCAAATCAACAGCCCCATTGGGTCCACCCTGACCATCTCTCTCCTTTTCCTCTCCTGTTTTCTAGAATTCAACTCCTCTTGTTCAAGATAATTCTTTTTCCTGCTTTGTCTAGTTATGTGAGCTCTGTACCTTAGTTTCCTCATCTGTGAAATGAGTGGGGCTGGGCCCAATGAGCTCAGCTCTAATTCAGTGCCTCTGAAGTTTGTGTTGTCCCTCCAAGGCCTCCGTGGACACAACTTCTTTAAGCCCAAAGCTACTCCTGCCTCTTCCCTTTCTCCTGAAGGGTGATTTGGCTCCCCACTCCCTCCAGACACCTCATCTGAGCTTTTCTTGGGCAGCCTTGTCTCCCAGAGCTTCCCCCACATGTCGAAGGCAAGTGGGCCATGTATTACCCCCACACCATCTCCCATACCTAGACTGGAATCTTCCTTCCTTGACCATCTCCTCCTACCTCTCATTTCTCCATTTACTCTGGACCTCTGACCTTGACCTCATTCTCCTGTATTCTTTTGGGCCGCTGGGTTGTCCAGTGGTTAGAACACTGGGCTTGGAATTGGGAAGACTCATCTCTGTGAATTCAAATCTGGCCTCATACTAGCTGGGTGACTCTGGGCAAGTCATTTTATCCTGTTGGCCTCAGTTTCCTCCTCTGTCAAATGAGTTGGAGAAGGAAATGGCCAACCACTCCAGGACCTCTGCCATGAGAATCCCCAGAGTAATGGGCTCACAAAGATTGGACAGCAAAAACAACCTAAGTGTTCTCTTCCCCATTGGGGGTTCCCCTTTGCATGTCTAGCTGTGACACATTCCTGGTAAAGACATGGCCATCTATTGCTCTTCCTTGTACCCTGTTGTCTCTCCCACGAAAAGCTAAGCTCCTTGGGCACAGGGCCTGGCTGGCCTGTCTTTATAGCTTTAGGACTCAGCATAGGCTGGCACATAGTCAGTGCTTAATAAAGCAACACATACTCAGTATCTATTTAGGAAGAGGCAGCTAGGTGGCCCAGTGGATAGAGTACCAGGCCTGGAGTCAGGAGGTCCTGGGTTCAAATCTGGCTGTGTGACCCTGGGCAAGTCACTTGACCCCATTTGCCTCATCCTGGTGCTTCTGTCTTAGAATTGTTACTGAGACAGAAAACCAGGGTTTAAGCCTCCCCCCCCCCGCCCCCGCCCCAGTGTCTCTTGAAGAGCTGGGCTACAAAGAGAGCTGAAACAGTCCTTGCCCTCAATGCCTATGGGAAGACATAGTATGTCCAGAAATAGGAGGAGCTGGTCAGGAAATGCTTCATGTAGGAGGAGGCTGAAGAGAGGAGGGAGCAGATTTGGGGCAAGGGGCACAGCTAGTACAAAGGCACAGCGGTGGGACTTTGTGCACAAGGAAGGCCGACTTGACTGGCCTGAAGAGTGTGCGAGGGGGCATGGTGTGTATAGTAAGTAAGATTGCAAAAGTGGATTGGAACCAGGATGTGAAGGGTCTTGGATGGCAAATGGAGGCGATTGTACTCGAACGTCAGAACAATAAGGAACCCTGGAGTTGTGTGGAGCCTGGCCTGGAGAGGAGGGTGGGACTGAAGGCAGGAAGCTCCATCATCAAGCTACCATGATAGTCGTCTCGGTCGCCATGGGGTGAGGAGAGATGGAGCTGGACTGGGAGGGAATGAGGGTGCGAAGCCTGGAGGGTGAGCCTGTGGCTGGGCAGAAATTGGGAAGCAAGTACAGAAGGAGGCAGGGAGCAGCTTTGGGAAGAAAGCTAAGAATGGTGTCTGAGGCCACGGCTTCTTGCTCCCTCCCCGCCACTTCCTCTTTAACTCCGAGAATGGCTCCAACCATCTTTTCCAGCTCTGCATCTCCTGGGCTGAGCAAAGTGCTGCGCACACAGTAGGTGCTTGTAAGCGTCCAGGAAATGAAGAGACCCTGTTAATGGGCACAGCCAATTGGCTGGGGTAGAAGCCACAGGGCTTTTAGGATCACTTTCAGCCTGTCCCTCATTCTCCCACTTTCCTCCCTCCTCATGCTCCAGGCCAGCCTGGGTCCCCCCCCACCCCCTCCCAGGGAGGAGGGAGCAGAGAGGGCCCCAGCCACAGCTCTGCTTGTCCCCAAGACTCCTGCTGCAGGCTGACGCTGGCTGTTTCTCCCCAGAGGCTTAATCAGTATAATATCAGGAAGGAGGAGGCCTGCAATCCATCTGATCCACCAGACGAGCCATTTGCCATCAGGCCGAATTGGTTTCTCGCCCCTGCTGCTTAGATATACAGCTGACTGTGCCGAGCAGCAGAAAGAGGAAAAGGGGCGATTGGAGCAGTTCGTGGGAGGCAGAGAGCAGGGAAAAGAGAAAGAGGAGGATTGTGGGAGCTTTCGTCCTAGTGGGGAGGACTATGAATGGCTCCCAGAAGCACCTGGGAGCCAAGAAGGGTTTCGGGGAAAGGAGAAAGTGAGCCTTCTTGTTTCTCCTTCAATGCCCTGATTTTGCAGAGTGTGGCAGGGGAGTCTGGGAGTGGGGATGGCTCCATTCCACCACTGGGGAAAAGGATGGTCCGAAGGACTGGGCTGGAAGGCTGATTCTAGGCCAGAGAACTTCAGAAGCTTCACACTGGAGGAGGCCAGCCTGGTACCTGAACACAAATCCCACTGTGACCTCCCTTTGTGCTGAATGGTCATCTCTCCAGACCCCTTCCACTTTGAGAAAGCTCCAGTGGGCAGCCAGCTTTTCCTTCTCAGTAGCCCACGCCTCCCTCCCACAGCGCCTGATTTGTACCCTGGGGACAAGGAGAGCCGGGCTGATCCCTCCTCCTCTGGTAGGTAGCCTTGAAGATGGCTAGGATATTCCCACAAGTCTTCTCTTCCTGTTCCTTCAGGCAACTCATGTTTGATTGAACTGAGGTCTTTGACCGTCTCAGTCGCCTTCTCTGGACATTCTCTACCTCATCAATGCCTTGGCTCAGATGCAGTAGCAGGAGCTGAATTTGAGGCTCCCATGTGGCTTGGCCAAGGGCGCAGGCCAGTGGGCCATTCGTTTCCCTAGTCCTGAACTCTGTCTCTCCTCCGCTATAGTCTAGGACCCCAGCCAGTGGTCCTCATCATTCTTTTCCCCCCTTAATTCAAACAGGTCAAATAGCTTCATTAAGAAATCATCAGTATTCATTTAGAAAAAATGAATACTATGGAAATATGCTTTGTGTGCTAATACAGGTAATACCCAGAGAAGGAAATACCCAAAGAAAGAAAAAGAGAGAGGGGGAAAGGAGGAAGAGAGAGATCAAGATTGATTGATTAAAAAAAGAAAGAGAGAGAGAGAGAAAGAAAGAAAGAAAGAAAGAAAGAAAGAAAGAAAGAAAGAAAGAAAGAAAGAGAGAAAGAAAGAAAGAAAGAAGGAAAGAAGGAAGGAAAGAAGAAAGAAGAAAGAAAGAAAGAAGAGAGAGAGAAAGAAAGAACAAAGAGAGAGAAAGAGAAAGAAAGAAAGAGAGAAAGAGAGAGAGAAAGAGAGAAAGAAAGAAAGAAGAAAGAAAGAAATAAAGAGAGAGAAAGTGAAAAAAAGAAAGAAGAAAGAGAGAAAGAGAGAGAGAGAGAAAGAAAGAAGAAAGAAAGAAAGAAAGAAGAGAGAGAAAGAAAGAAGAAAGAGAAAGAAGAAAGAAAGAAGAAAGAGAGAGAAAGAGAGAGAAAGAAAGAAAGAGAAAGAAAGGAAGGAAGGAAGGAGGAAGGAAGAAAGAAAGAAGGGAGGGAGGGAGAGAGAAGGAAGGAAGAAGGAAGGAAGGAAGGGAAAGAGAGAGAAGGAAGGAAGGAAGGAAGAAGGAAGGAGGAAGAAAGAAAGACAGACAGACAGACAGACAGACAGACAGACAGACAGACAGACAGACCAGGGGCTCCATACACAGAGCACCAGATCTGGAGACAGGCCCTGGGCTCAAATCTTGGCCTAAGACCCTTCCTACCTGGGTGACCCTGGGCAAGTCACTTCACCCCCATTGCCTAGCCCAGCCCTTCCCACTCTTCTGCCTTGGAACCAGTACTCAGTTTCCATTCTAAGATAGAAGGTGAGGGGTTTATTTTTTTAAAGAAGAAAAAGAAAGAACAATAAGGAATTTGCCCTAAGAGGCAAATTCCCTCTATTCAGATTTATTTTTAAAATTGTTTATCTTTAACATTTCTTTTCCTTTTAAATCTTGAGGTCTAGGTCCTTTCTCTGCCTCCCACTCCTCCCCTCCCCATTGACCCATCATTCTTTGTACAACATTAGATGCTTCAGCATCTTTGAATTATCAAACAGGAGGAAGAGAAGGAAATAAGGCATTTTTAAAGCTTCTTCTATGTGCCAGGCACTGTGCCGAGTGCTTTACAAACATTATTTCATTTGTTCCTCTCAACAACTCTTGAGAAATAGGTGCTCTTATTATCCCCATTTTATAGGTGAGGAAACTGAGGCAAGGAAATGAAGTGACTTGTCCAGGGTCACACAGCTAGTCAGTGTCTGAGCTGGATTTGAACTGGAGGAGATGAGTCTTCCTGACTTCCCTGCCCATTCCTCTTATCTGCTGCAGCACCGCCTAGGTGCCCTCCCCAAGTAATAGCTAGTAATAATAGGTTACATTTATTAGCACTTACTATGTGTCAGGCACTGTAGAACTTTAAAGACATTATCTTATTTGATACTCACAACAACTCTGCAAGGTTGGTGCTGTTATTATTTCCCATTTCACAGATGAGGAAACTGAGGCAAATAGGGTAAAGAGACATGCCCAGGGTTGCACAGCTGGCAAATGTCTAAAACTTGGGAAGAGAGTCTTCCAGGCCTGGCACTCTACCCACTGTGCCACCTGGCTGCATTTGGACAAGTGATTGGCTATGATCCAGAGAGGAAGCCGAGGGGAGGAGGACTTCTAAGGCCTTGCATCTGGCTCCCTGGCATCCATCCCCTTTGGGTGTGCGGTGGTGTCTCCCTGTTGGGTGTTTCTGGGGAAAGTCTTGTGCGTTCTACTGTGCTAAGAGATGCCCGAGGTCTTCAAGTGCCGCAGTGTCAGCTCCAAGACTCCCCGGAGTGATGGATCACGTGGCCTCTCGCCGGCCTCATCTGGCCTCTGGAGGCCAGGGATTACCGGGCCATTAGTGCTCAGCTGGGTGACTTTGAAGCCTTCGCCATCTTTGATTTTCCCGTCTTATTACTTCTGGGCTGAGAACCTTTCCGGGGTCATTCTGGCAAGGAAATCTAACAAGAAAATGTGTCTTAATGAGCGTCTCAATGGCTCTTCAGGTTTTCTGGGTGTCTGGTAACACTTAGCGAGTAATTGCCCTGGCATCGTTTGCGTCTGCCCACTCCCTCCAGTGCCCCAGGAGCATCATAACATCCGAGAATCCGAGTCATGGCTGGGAGCGACCTTCGGGGCCAGCTCCTCATTTTGCAGATGAGTAAACCGAGGCTCCAGGAAATGAGATGGCTTACAAATAGAATTCTGCATCTAGGGCCAGAAGGCTTGGACCTTGGAAAGCATTTAGTCTAGGTCCCCCCACCCCCATCATGTTATAGATAAAGAAACTTAAGGCCTAGGTAGGGGAAAGGACTTGCCCAGGGTCATATAGCTAATGAGCATCAGAAGCAGGATTTTCACCTAGATCCACTGCTTCCAACCATTGTTGTCCCTGAGATTCTGGCAGGGAGGTGCCCTTCAGAGTGCCCAGTTTGCTGCACTGCTAGTGGTCTGGGTTCTAATCCCAGCTTTGCCACCCTCCAGCTCTGTGGCTTTGGCCCCCAATTTTTCCACTAACAAATGGGGATGGGGCAGCTAATGACGTCATCTCCCTCCCTCCCTAGGCTGGGGAAAGGAAGAGTTTGTGTGTAAACCTCCAAGTGATGGGAGCTTTTCGCATGCAGGCTCCCCAGGACTGGAGTGGGCTTGTAATCAAAACAAAGAAACCCCTCGAGGAAGTTCTCCTGATTACTAGAGATGGAAAGAAACAGACACTCGGCTCCATTCCCCAGCAGAGGGTCCCTTCATTAACCTGACTTAGGAGCTTTGCACACATGCCAGCAGCTCCTTACACACTTGGCTCCATTTTTGCCCTCCCCCTGTGTCCCCCACCCCGCCTTCCCTTCTGGAGGAAGCCAAGGCAACCCAATAGGCTAGACCAAGGGCATCATTTGGTGCCAGGCAAGGAGGATTCCTGTCTCTCTCCTCCAGGGGGACCATGCACCCACCAGTGTGCCCTCCTGCCTTCCTGTCTTCACGGCTCCCTGAATGGGCCCCCTGGAAATCTTCTGTATGTGTTCTCTCTTCCCTAGCGTCCTCCAATGCGCCCCTAGTCGCTTCGAGGCCAGGCTACTTCTTTGGATCTCTGGTCTCCTTGGGGCTCACTTTCTCCCTCTGACTCTTTCTCACTCGGGCCTTTTGGGACTTTTCCCCCAGAGGATTCAGCCACCGTGTTGGAGACCTTCCTCTTATTCTTTTTAATATTGTGTGGCTGCCACCGAGACATGTGGGCTATCTATCTTATCCCCATCTCTTGAAATCCCTCCTATCTGTCTCTGCTCTGTCTGCTGCCACCCTCGCCCCTCTCGCCTCGACTATTGCAATATCCTGCTGCTTGGTCTCTCCCCTCTCCCATCCATCATCCAGCCACTCTTCTGCCAAAGAGATTTGTTTGTGTCCTCCCTCCCCCACTTCAACACTCAATCAACTCTCACTTCCTCCTCTTCTTCCTCCATGAATCCATTCATTGCCTTACTCGATGGAAGAGCTGCCCCTTGCTTGTTCTCTCTTAAACTTTGCACATGGCTGAGCACTTCTGTTACGCCTTTTCTGTTACTGTTGGCCCTTGCTCCCATCCAGTGAGCAGAGAGGCCGGTGACTTGGGTTCCTCACTAGCTCCGGGGGCATGTTGGGGGGAGCGGGGTGTCGGTCATCTCTGTTTCTGTTCTAGATTGTTCATTCCCTTTGTCTCCCCTCTGAGCCTTGTTTCTCCATCCACAGCAACCATTGTACTTGCCATAGCATGGGATGGCGCCTGAGAAAAAAGCACTCCATGGCCTTCCTGCCCTTTGGAGATATGAGCTGTTATTAAACACACAAGCACACACGTCTGCCATCTGTCTCCACCTTGAATTGGTATTCTTCTGAGAATATGGTGTTCTCTGATTCATAACTGCAGAGCATCCCTGGGAGAACGTTGGGACCAAGAGACGGGCTTGGGGCCGCCAGACAGCTCGGTTTCATTAAAACGGCTGTACGCTTTCTCCAATATGATCTGGTCTTATCTCCTTTAAAAAATGGCCATATCTTTCCTTCTGACAGTATGTTCATTTCCTACTCATCCATGCTCCCTCCCTCCTCTGCCCCCTGCCCCCCAATCCAGTCGTGCCTTGTGGCAGGATACTCAGAAGCAGGATGGTGGTGGCGGGGAGCAGCTCAACAAAATCCAGCAAGTGAGGCTCCCAAAGATCCACAGTGTTCCACACCCAGAGCCCCCTCCCCTCTGCATTTTCTCATCCTTCTTCAGGACCCAGGCAGACTGTCCAAATTCGAATTTGGTGGCAGCGGCGGTGATTCCTTTTACATTGTGTAGCCACTGCGTCTTCTATTTTCTTGGTTTCCTTCATACAGGCCTTCCCATGCTTCTCTGTAGTCTTCACTGCCAGTGTTTTTTATGGTCCTGCCGGATGCTGTTCTATGAGGACTATTGGGACCCGTCCCACAGAAAATCCCACAATGGCCCTTTCAGCTCTAAATCTATGATCACCTAATCCTTCTGCTCTGCTCTGGGGTCAGCTCAGTGGCAGCCCGGGGCACTGGGAAGAATCTGAAAATGGGCCTTATGATGAACCCTGGGGACTACTGGAAATTCTTTGAAGGCAGGAACTTTTTCTTAATTGAAATTTTATTCAAACTTCACCCCCTAGCACTTGAAAAACTTAAACTTAAATCTCAATAATAAAATATTATATTTTAAGGGATTTATTAATGATCATTAGAAATCAAGGAATAAAGTGGATACAAAATAAAGACCACATGCCCATGGCTGATCAGCCAGTTCAAACGACCATCTTACCACCACCAAGCTCGGGACAGAAAGTAAAGAGGCGGAGCCCTCCAAGTCCCTGCCTAATATCCCCTATCTAGAGGAAGTATGTAATGACAGGAAGTTGGTGGGCTCCCGGGAAATGTAGTTCTTTTTTAGGACAACAGATTTTCAATTATACACACTGTGGCCTGTACAAACTAGATGCTTAATCAGTGTTTGTTGCAATTTATTAGCAAACATTTATTAAACAGGAGCCCTGCAGAAAGCCTTGTATGAGAGGCTGGAGCTATAAAGGCAAAAGGAAAAGGAGCTTACATTATCCTGGGGTAGAGACGTAGGTTGTGTACAAATCTAGGTAAGTAAATGTTAAAATTGGAGAAAAGAGCCCTAATTACTGGGAGAATCAGGGAGAACTTTCTTTTTTGTTTGTTTATTTATTTATTTAATTAAGAATATTTTCCTATGGTTCCATGATTCATGTTCTTTCCTTCCCCTCTCCCCACCCCCTCCCATAGCCAATGAGCAATCCCATTGGGTTTTTTTAGACCCTTATCTTCCATCTTGGAATCAATACTGTGTATTGGTTCCAAGGCAGAAGAGAAGTAAGGGCTAGGCAATTGGGGGTCAAGTGACTTGCCCAGGGTCACATAGCTGAAAAATGTCTGAGGCCAGATTTGAACCTAGGACCTCCCATCTCTAGGCCTGGCTCTTAATCCACTTAGCTACCCAGCTTCCCCCTCCATTGGGTTTTACATGTCATTGATTAAGACCTATTTCCATATTGTTGATATTTGCACTAGGGTGATTGATTATAGAGTCTACATCCCCAATTCTATCCCCATCAACCCATGTGATCAAGCAGTTGTTTTTCTTCTGTGTTTCTGCTCCCACACTTCTTTCTCTGGGTGTGGAAAGTGTTCTTTCTCTTAGGTCCCTCAGAATTGTCCTGGATCACTGCATTGCTGCTAGTAGAGAAGTCCATTCCATTTGATTGTACCACAGTGTATCAGTCTCTGTGTACAATGTTCTCCTGGTTCTGCTCCTTTCACTCTGCCTCAATTCTTGGAGGTTGTTCCAGTCTCCATGGAATTCCTCCACTTTATTATTCCTTTTAGCACAAATGTATTCCATCACCAACATATACCACAATTTGTTCAGTCATTTCCCAATCGAAGGGCAGCCCCTCATTTTCCAGTTTTTTGCCACCACAAAGAGCGCAGCTATGAATATTCTTGTACAAGTCTTTTTCCTTATTATCTCTTTGGGGTACAAACCCAGCAGTGCTATGGCTGGATCAAAGGGCAGTCAGTCTTTTATCATCCTTTGGGCATAGTTCCAAATTGCCCTCCAGGATGGTTGGATCAATTCAGAACTGCAGCAGCAATGAATTAGTGTCCCCACTTTGCCACATCCCCTCAGGGAGTACTTTCTGAAGGAGACAGGCCCTGAGCTGAGCCACAAGAGAAGATAAAGATTCAGAGATACAGAAGTAAGCAAAAGAGGGTTTTCCAGGTCTGGGATGACCTCTGCAAATGTAATGGGTAGCAGAGTGTGGGATGGGGAGTTTGGGGAATGTACAGTTTAGCTGGAATATAGAACACTTGGAGGGTCATATGAAATGTCTACAAAGGATTGTTAGGGCTAGCAGCTGGTATTTTTTTTAGGAATAATGGGGAGCCATTGAAAGTGTTTTGAGCAAGCTGGTGACACTAGGTTTGTGCCTTCCAGAGATTCTTTTAGCAGCTCGATGGAGGATGGAGGACAGCATAGTCATTTAGGCCAGAGGACCTTAACTAGGGTGGTGTGTCTTGGAGGAATAGAGAGGAATCCTAGCAAATGGAAACTGCTGTCAAGGTGGAATAGACCCTTCAAAAGCCTGTGAGATAAAGCATCTTCGGGAGCCTGAAAACGGCCTGAGCCTGCTTGTCTGTATTGGGCCTGACTTCTCAAGATGCCTTTGGAATTCTGGAAAGGGCTCTGGCTGGCTGACTCATGGCATTGGCCATAGGCCCCCTGGCCTGGTGCCCTACCACATTCATCATAATCAAATAACAACTCATTTCTAGCGATCTGGGATTCACAAAGTGAAATCCTCATGAGGACTCCGAGGCAGGGAGTGGGAGGATCACTTCCAATCTGCTCTTAGAATACTAGATGGAGAGCTGGGAAAGATTGTCTCAGAGGTCATCTAGTCTAGCCCGTTCATTTTACAGAGGAGGAAACTGAGGCCCAGGGAGGGACCTCACAGACCATTTGGTAAACACTTTTTTATAGAGGAGGAAACTGAGGCCAAGGAAAGTGAAGGGAATTTCCCAGAGTCACACAGCTTGCAAGAGCTTGTCATTGGCCTTGAAATTGGGTCTTCCTGGCTCCAGGTCCAGTTTGAATACTACACTCCTCTAAGATGAAGTGACTTGGCCCAGTTCACACAGCTCGTCGTAGAGCCATGACTCATAAGCTCATTGAATAATCATCAGCAAAGTATTTTACATATGTTGTGTCCCTGGTCCCTCACAACAGCCTGGTAAGGTATTATCATCCCCATTTTATTATACATGAGGAAACTGAGGCACCAAGAAACGCTCATCAGACTGATCAAGGGCTCCTCAATTTATATATTGAAGGATACATATCTATTCCAACCCCTGCATTTTACAGGAAGGGAAACTGAGGGAAAGAGACTTGTTTATGTTAGGGTAAGGAAATGGCCTCTTAAGAGATCAGGCCCAGAACAAATTATCTCTGTATTTGAAAAAAGCCAAGTGGCTGACATGAACAGATGGGGCCTGAGGACCCCCAACAACTCACATTCCCAAGAGAGAGGATCATGGCATTAGAGCTGAAAGGAAGCATCTTTAGTCCACTCCCAGCCCACATTTTACAGTGAGAAAATCGAGGCCCAGAAAGGTTATGACTTACCTAAGATTTTGCCATCAGGAAGTAGCAGAGCTGAGTTTCAGCCATCAACTTTTTGTAGGCCAAAACCAGCATTTTAAGATGAAGAAATCAAGGCCCAGAGAGGCCAACTGGTAAATCATGATCCAGTGCAAAGAGTATTAACTAGAGTCATAGGACCTGGGTTCAAATTTAACTTCTGCTACTTGCTACCTTTGTGACATTGGGTAAATCCCTTCCCCTTTCCAGGTCTCGTTTTGCTCCCCTGTAGAATGAAAAGGTTGGGCTCGGTGGCCTCTGAGGTTCTCTTCCAGTGCTAGATCTAGGATCCTCTCCCCTCCCTTGGCCTCAGTTTCTCTTTCTGTAAAATGAGGGGCCTCTTGTGTTTTCTTCTAACTCTATATCTGGGATTCTCTGATCCCATGACAGAATGCTAGACTGAGAAGAGACCTTTGAGATCATCCAGTTCCGCCATCATCTGGTAGATTTGCATCGTTGTCGACATTACCAGCAGCAACGTCACCAAGCTTTTTTTAAGTGCCTACTGTATGCCAGGCCCAGTACAAGGCAGTGCACAGCAAGGTCAAATCCCAGGCCCTGCTCTCAAGGAGCTCCCAGTTGAACAGGGGAGGAAACAGGTGCAGGAAAATGGAAATGATCAAGAGATGCCAACAGCTCAACAACATAATCTAAGTAATCTAACTGAGGCTATAATTTAAGGAAAGGTACTTAGTCTAAAGCACTAATTGGACAGATGAGGCAACTGAGGCCAGGGCTCAGGGTTTCACAGAAAGTGGGTGGCACAGCTGGGATTGAATTTAGGTCCTCTTACTCCAAATCTGCTCTTCCTTTTTTTCTTCTTCTATTATTATTATTAATTTATTTTTTAGGAACTCTTCCCTTCCATCTTAGAATCAATACCATGTATCAGTTCCAAGACAGAAGGGCGGTAAGGGTTGGGCAAAGGGGGTGAAGTGACTTGCCCAGGGTCACTCAGCTAGGAAGTGTCCAAGTTCAGATTGGAAGCTAGCGCCTCCCATCTCCAGGCCTGTATCTATCCACTGGGCCACCTGGCTGCCCCCACCTCCACACCCAGTGTTCTTTTCCAAAGACCCAAGTTCCAGGCCATTCCTGGATAACCTTGAGCAGGTCGGTTCCCCCTTGGCTGTCTTTGCTTTCTTCCTATGTAAAATAGGGCTAATAATGTCTGCACTCCAGTGCCTGCCTCTTGGGATTGTTGGGAGCTTTCTCAAGGACAATGCATGATTAATAGGCTTTATTGGAGCATTGCTACATACAGAATTATTAGTATTCTCACTCAGTACCTGGAATAAGGACAGAGAGCAGTTGGGAAGATCCGAATTCAAGTCCTACAGACCCATGCCAGCTTGTGACCCTGGACAGTACCCTAGGAAGCTCATTAAGATTTAAGTTTACTCTTCAGCCTTGGTATTGATTCTAAGCAAGATGGTAAGAGTTTCAAAAGAAACCTGATGGGTAACTAGGTGGCTCAGTGGGTGGAGAGCCAGGCCTGGGGATGGGAGGTGCTGGGTTCAAATCTGGACTCCAGACACTTTTAGCTGGGTCGTTACCTGGCCCTTGCTACTCTTTTGTTTTAGAATTGATACTAAGGGCTCACATAAGTGGCACAGTGGATAAGAGACCCAAGCCTAGAGATGAGTTGTCCTGGGTTCAAATGTGACTTCAGATGCTTCCTAGCTTGGTGGCCACTTTACCCCATGCCCTAGGCTGGAATCACCTGGGAACTGCTCAGTATGGATTCTAAGGTGGAAGGTAAGGGATTAAAGAAGAAATGAAAAAGCAGCCCTGAACCCAAGCCTTCGAACTCCAAATCCATGACACGCTACTACTACCTCCGTGCCTTCTGAGACTGAGGCTGAAGGCATTGGTGGAGGGCGTTTCCATACTGGGATGTCACTACACTCATGGTGTGGCCGTAGCCCAAAGCAGAAGCCCTGAGACGGCCGTAATGGAGAGCCCAGCCACCCCGAGGAGGCTGTGGGAGTTAGTACTGATGGCTGTCTTGGGCTGCAGCTCCCAGGGATCTGCCATCCAGAGATGAAGCGAATTTGCATAATTAGCAGTTGCTGTAGCACAGGAATAGAAGAGCAGAGAAGGGGAGAGGAAAGGAAGCAGCAGCTCCCCCAGCCCCCAAAGGAGCAGCTCTCCTCTAATGAGGCCTGAGGACACCCTGCCAAGCACTCCACTCTCCTTGCGCCCCTCCCTCGGCTGGGAATCAGTTTGTTCCCAGGAGGAGAGTGCCACCGAGGAGGGGAGGGGGAGGCCGAGAGAGCGCTGCGGCATCCATGATGCTCCCCTGTTGGCCTTGACGGTGGACCAGGTAAACTCTGGAGATGAGCTGAAGCCTGTGCCCTGGCGCTCATTTGGAAGATGATCGGGAGGGCTCTTCTCCAGAGGACGATGAGGACCCTGCTGTCCAGCCTCCTCCACAGAGGACAGCCGGAACTTAGGGCTCCAGAAGGAATTAGCTGACAGGCCTCACGGTGTTATTGGGAATAATGTCCCCTCCACTCACTGACGGGCTCTTCCTGTGCGCTCCTAGGAGGAGGGGTGGGGGCCGGGGGCCAAGGGGACCCACTGACCTTCCGGGAGGCCCCAAACAGGAAATCCCTTTGGCCCGGGGTGTTCCAATGTGACGAGGGGTCCTGTGCTGGGTTCCGGCCGGGCCTGCTCTTTCTCGGTTGGGGGCCTTGAGGCAGCTGCTTTTCTCGCTGAGCCTCAGGCTTCTCCTGTATCAAGTGAAGGTAATTATAGTTTTCCTGATGACAGCTCAGGGTGTCGGTAACCACTGGGTAAACTGTGAAGCACTCTCCAAACGGCAGTGCTCGTTGCTGAGTGATGATCCTATCAGCTGGCTGCCCCTGGAGAAGGTGGGCAGAGAGCAGGCTGGGAAGCTCGAGAAAGCCAGGAAGGGGGAAGGTCAGCCCCAGCTTAGAGTGCAAAGACTGCCGGGCCAACAGGCTTCACTGCCATCTGCTAGCTGTGTGCATGTGTGGACCTGTGGAGATGTGCGTGTCACATGGTGCGTGTGCGCACGTGTGTGTGTGTGTGTGTGCACATACACCTGCGGGTGTACCCATAGAGGTGTGTGCTTGGAGCTGTACCTTGAAGAAAGCCAGAGAAGCCAGGAGAGGACAGAGGGGCCCTTACCTGGAGCCTGGCCAAGTCAGGGACTTTAGGTGACAAACAGAGGACGTTAGAGGTATGGAGAGCCACTGCCTTATGGGGGTTGGGATTTTGAGCAATTGTTATTATTCAGGCAACCAGAGGTGAAGTGACGCCCAGGGTTACACAGCACGAAGTATCTGAGGCTGGATTTGAATTCAGGTCCAGTGCTCTAACCCCTGAGCCATAACTGCCTCTCCTCTTTTTTTTTTTTAGTATAGGAGTGAGATGGCCACCTTAGTGTCTGGATTGGACTAGGGAGAGCACTGAGGGAGGAAGCCTCTCAGGAAGGCATTGTGATGCTAAGAGCTGAGACGGGCTGTGGGCCTGGGAGTGGGAGATGTCATGGTGGCGGGCATGATCAGACATGTTTGCAATGAGTGCAAGAAGGGAGTTGAGGATAACACCCATTTATGAGGCTGGGTACCCTGGAAGATGGTGGTGGGCAGGCTAGGAGGTCTGCAAAGAGCCATTTGGAAGACGGGAACGTTTGGGGGCAAAGAGCACGAGTTCAATTTTGGACGTGTTGAATTGGAGATGCCACTGGGTCAGAAATAGCCGAAAGGCCATTCGAGGCAGGGAGCTCCTCATCAGGAAAAGTATTCGAGCAGGGTTCAGTTGGTGCAGTGGAAGCAAGAACTTGTCTCCTAATCAGAAAATCCAGATTCCAGTCCAGCTTCTGACATGTCAACTGTGTGGTCTTGGTTTCCTTTTCTGTCAAAACCAAATGGCCAGGGGCAGCTGAGTGGCTCAGTGAACAAAGTGCCAGACCGGGAGTCAGGAGGATCTGGGTTCAACTGTATGTCGCTGGGCAAGTCACTTAACCCCAATTATCTGATCCTTGCCCTTCTGCCAGAGTTATACTAAGACATGAAGCAAGAGTTTAAAAGATTGTTTTTAATTCTAAGGATTGATACTATGAGATTACAGAAGAGTTTTAAAAAGGAGCAGAGATGGGCAGGGTAGGGTGGTTCAGTGATGAGTGCCAGGCCTGGAGTCAGGAGGGCCTGGATTCAAACTTGACCTCAAATACTTCCTAGCTGTGTGACCCTGCGCAAGTCACTTCCCCTTGATTGCCTAGCCCTCACCACTCTTCTGTTTTCGAATTCATACTAAGGGATCACCTAACATGGCACATGGTGGAGAGCCAGGCCTAGACATGAGAGGTCCTAGGTTCCAGTCTGACCTCAAGACACTTCTTAGCTGGGTGACCCTGGGCAAGTCCCTAGTTGCCTAGCCCATACCACTCATCTGACTTAGAACTGATACAAAGAGGGCAACTGGGTGGCTCAGTGATGGGAGATCCTGGGTTCAAATTTGGACACAAGCTCTCCTTAGCTGCATGACCCTGGACAGGTTACTTAACCCAATTACCCAGCCCTGAGAATTGATGTTCAGTTTGATTCTAAGACGAAAGGGAAAGGTTTTCAAAAGCAAAAACACACTGAGGTCCCTGCCAGCTTTCAAGCTCTGAGGCCCCCTTCAGCAGGGTGTACAGAAGAAGCCTGCAGGATGCCCACAGCTGGGCCCCAGGCTCCGGGGCCCCTTTCCCAGCTCCCTGCATGAGCCCCAACACGTCGGGGTTCTGGGTTCCTGGTTTTCCCTGATAACGGAGTGACGGGCCTTTTCTCCCCCGGCCTCGCTGACTCCTGGGGAGGGAGGTCAGGTAGGCCGAGGGCAGGGACGGTGCCGGGAGAAGCCGAGGGCTCGCCCGGGCTCCTGTAGGCAGAGAGGGAACAGCTATTGTAACAGTTCCAGGTTGCTTGGCGAGACTCACGTCAGAGGAAGGAAAATTGCACAGGGATGAGGCCTACTTTTCTCAAGTGGTGGGCGGTGGGAGAGTTTCTCGATCCTTATCCATTATCTAAAGTGTTAAGCCTTCTCGATTGCTATGTCAACCAAGCCAAGATTGTTCTCTCCCTCTCCCTCTCCCTCTCCCTCTCCCTCTTTCTCTGTCTGTCTGCCCCCTCCCTCTCTCTCTCCCCATTCTCCCCATCTCTCTTCCTCTCTGTCCGTCTGTCTCTGTCTGTCTGTCTCCTTCTCTCTGTCTCTTACTCTCTCTCCCCCATCTCTCTCTGTCTCTCTCTCTCCCCTGTCCCCCCTTTCTCTCCCCCATCTCTCCCTCTCTCTGTCTCTGTCTCTCTCTTTCTCTCTCCCTCTCTCATCCTCTTTCTCCCCCTATCTCTCCCCCCCTTTCCCTCTCTCTCTCCCTCTCTCTGTCTCTGTCTATCTCTCTTTCTCTCTCCCTCTCTCATCCTCTTTCTCCCCCTATCTCTCCCCCCCTTTCCCTCTCTCTCTCCCTCTCTCTGTCTCTGTCTCTCTCTTTCTCTCTCCCTCTCTCATCCTCTTTCTCCCCCTATCTCTCCCCCCCTTTCCCTCTCTCTCTCCCTCTCTCTGTCTCTGTCTATCTCTTTCTCTCTCCCTCTCTCATCCTCTTTCTCCCCCTATCTCTCCCCCCCTTTCCCTCTCTCTCTCCCTCTCTCTGTCTCTGTCTATCTCTCTTTCTCTCTCCCTCTCTCATCCTCTTTCTCCCCCTATCTCTCCCCCCCTTTCCCTCTCTCTCTCCCTCTCTCTGTCTCTGTCTCTCTCTTTCTCTCTCCCTCTCTCATCCTCTTTCTCCCCCTATCTCTCCCCCCCTTTCCCTCTCTCTCTCCCTCTCTCTGTCTCTGTCTATCTCTTTCTCTCTCCCTCTCTCATCCTCTTTCTCCCCCTATCTCTCCCCCCCTTTCCCTCTCTCTCTCCCTCTCTCTGTCTCTGTCTATCTCTCTTTCTCTCTCCCTCTCTCATCCTCTTTCTCCCCCTATCTCTCCCCCCCTTTCCCTCTCTCTCTCCCTCTCTCTGTCTCTGTCTCTCTCTTTCTCTCTCCCTCTCTCATCCTCTTTCTCCCCCTATCTCTCCCCCCCTTTCCCTCTCTCTCTCCCTCTCTCTGTCTCTGTCTCTGTCTCTCTTTCTCTCTCCCTCCCTCTCTCATCCTCTTTCTCCCCCTTTCTCTCCCTCCCTTTCCGTCTCTCTCTGTCCCTCTCTCTGTCTCTATCTCTCTTTCTCTCTCCCTCTCTCATCCTCTTTCTCCCCCTATCTTTCCCTCCCTTTCCCCCCCTCTCTCTCCCTCTCTCTGTCTCTGTCTCTCTTTCTCTCTCCCTCCCTCTCTCATCCTCTTTCTCCCCCTTTCTCTCCCTCCCTTTCCCTCTCTCTCTGTCCCTCTCTCTGTCTCTGTCTATCTCTCTTTCTCTCTCCCTCTCTCTCTCATCCTCTTTCTCCCCCTATCTCTCCCTCCCTTTCTCCCCCTCTCTCTCTCCCTCTCTCTGTCTCTGTCTATCTCTCTTTCTCTCTCCCTCTCTCTCTCATCCTCTTTCTCCCCCTTTCTCTCCCTCCCTTTCCCTCTCTCTCTGTCCCTCTCTCTGTCTCTGTCTATCTCTCTTTCTCTCTCCCTCTCTCTCTCCCTCTCATCCTCTTTCTCCCCCTTTCTCTCCCTTCCTTTCCCCCTCTCTCTCTCCCTCTCTCTGTCTCTGTCTCTGTCTCTCTTTCTCTCTCCCTCCCTCTCTCATCGTCTTTCTCCCCCTATCTCTCCCTCCCTTTCCCTCCCTCTCTCTCTGTCTCTCTCTCTTTCTCTCTGTCTCTGTCTCTCCCTCTCTCCTCTTTCTTGTGTCTCTATCTATCTCCCCCATCTCTCTGACTTTGTCTTTCCCTCCCTCCCTGCCCCCACCATGTCTTTCCATTTATTTTGTTGCCAAGTGTGCAAGCCAGCCTTGGAGAGACAGAGCATATTCCCCCCTCCCTTCTGTAGTATAGGTGGGGAAACTGAGGTTTCCTGAGCTGAAGGTGATTTCCCAAAACAGCAAGAACAGGTCCCCCTCAGTGGACCTCAGTTTCCTTATCTATCAAGTGAAATATTTGGACTAGATGATTTTTTAATTCCTTATCTTCCATCTTAGTATCAATATTAAGTATCAGTTCCAAGGTAGAAGAGTCGTAAGAGTTAGGCAGTGCATATTAGGTATGCATGGCAACTATTATTATCCCCACTATATAGATTAATAAACTGAGATTCAGAGAGTTAAAGTGCTGAGGACTGGTTAATAAATATTAGAAATGGAATTAAAATTAAAAACAAAAAGTTAGGCAGTGGAGGTGAAGTGACTTGCCCAGGGTCACACAGCTAGGAAGTATCTGAGGTCGGATTTGAACCCAGGATTCCCATCTCTGGGTCTGGTGCTCTATCCACGGAACTACTTAGCTGCCCTAAATTCTTTTGATTATTGCCTATTCACTTTTTTTAAACCCTTACCTTCTGTCTTGGAGTCAATACTAAGTTCCAGTTCCAAAGCAAAAGAGATAAAGGCTAGGCATTGGGGTTAAATGACTTGCCCAGGGTCACACAGGTAGGAAGTATCTGAGGTCAGATTGGAACTCAACACCTCCTGTCTCCAGGCCTGACTCTATCCACTGAACCACCTAGCTGCCCTTCCTTCTCATTTTACAGAGGAGGAAACTGAGCCCTTGGGGCAACAAAGGTCCTTGTCCTATTCCCACTGCAGGTCGAAGAGAGCTGGAAGGTTCCTTGGAGTCTATTGAGTTGAACGTCAGATGACAAGCCTGAGGGTCTGGGAAGGTCGAGCAGAACCAATGAGTGTCTCCCTCCAAATATGCATTTGTAGCTTACTGTATCTATCCCATGCCCTGTGCCACACTGAAAGGAGCCAGGAAAAGAGCTTACGCTGTAGGGGGTGGAGAGGGGGCCCAGGGGGGACTTCGCCAGTGCTTTGGGGAGTCCAGATTAGCTTCTGCCAGCAGCTGGCCGCATCTTCAGGGGAGCTGGAAATCCCAAGACTGGCGCCAGGAGGGAGGGCGTGTGGTCGTCTAGTGGGCCCCAGGGTGGCGTGAAGGAAGGGCAATGGGCTGGCCAGGACGCTGTCAGGCAGCCCGATTCCTTCCCTTCCCTAAGTCAGTTGGCGTGCTCCAATTTCTGCGCTTGACGGGGAGGGAGGGAGGGAGGGGGGGCCCCCACTCACACGCCGAGTGCTGCCCTTCAGAGATGAGGCGCTCCCTGATTGGCTCCCGCCCCAAGGTGCTTTTCCTCCTTCTTTCTCTGGGGAGGAGGGAAACTTTGAGTCAGAGGTAGCTTGTTCAGTTACTTGGGAGTTGTGCGTGGGTGAGGGAGACCACTTTGTGCTGGAAAAGCAATTCCAGAGTGGTGAGTATGTGTCTGCGTGGGGCTCGCTCGGGCCTTCTCCACTGGCAATGACAAAGATCCTCGGTGATTAATTGAGAGGAAACAAAGCCTTTTCTAACCTGATGCTGTTGGAAGGGAGGGAAAAGCCGGCTCTGGAGCCAGGCCTGCATGCAGTGGCCTGGGGTTGTAGTGGGCGAGCACCCTGAGGACCCCGGTGTCTGGCGCAGAGTAGGTGCTTGATAAATGCTCAGTGATTGGGGGGGGTCACTTAGGAGGAGGGAAGTTGGTAGATGGGGGTGGGGGCTGTTGGGTGGCCAGAAGGGAGCCTGGAGACAGCCCTGCTGAATTTCACCTCCTTCTTCTGGGAAAAAAGGGGATTGGCCTACGCAGGGGCTCCGAGCCTCTCGTGGACGTGGCAATCGCGTGGAACTGGTGGGTCTCTTCTTGGCAAAGGCATAAAATGGTATATGCAGGATTGCAAAAGGAAGTAATTCTATTGGATGAGTTGTCGAGGCAGTGAAGTCAAATGAATATTTGGGGGAAATTGAATTGGCATTTGACATTTCATTCGGTTTAAGTGTGTGATTAATTTGACCAATTAAGGAAAATTGTCACGGACTTCAGGTCTTCTCAGAGGCTAGAGAGCCGGGTCTGGAGATGGGAGGTCCTGGGTTCCAATCTGCCCTTGGACACTTTCTAGCTGGGTGACCAAGTCACTTGACCGCCATTGCCCAGCCCTTCCCACTCTTCTGCCTTGGAACCAATACCTAATATTAATTCTGAGACAGAAGGTAAGGCTTTAGAAAAAGAAAACATTATCTCATTTAGAGGTGGCTCCATGGAAGGAGAACCAGACCTAGAGACAGGAGGTCTTGGGTTCAAATGTGGCCTCAGACACTTCCTAGCTGGGTGACCCTGGCCAAGTCCCTTATCTCCAATTGACTAGCCCTTGCTGTGCTTTTTCAGACCAGTCTAAGTAGTGATTCTTTTTGAAGAAAATTTTCCTTTTCCCCCATTACATGTAAAAAGAACTTTTAGCATTCCTTTTAAACAAGTTTTGAGTTTGAAATTGGCCCCCTTCTTCTGCCCCTCCCTCCTTTGCCTCCTCAGTCCTTGCGGTAGTGAGCCACCCAACATGGACTTAAATGTGTGGAGGCAGAGGTGAGGCTTAAAAAGAAGAAGAAGGTGAGGCATTCTGGGACTCCTCTCGAGGTCTAATAGACCAGGCTCTAGCTTGGAAGGCCTCAGCTTCCTTCTAGCTGCTTCCTCTGTGACTAGAGGCAACTTACTGTGCTTTGGGGCTGTTTCCTTCTCTGTCCCGTGAAGCGATTCAAGTCAAGGTCTCTTTCCGCCAGAAGTCTTGGGACTTTGTGGTTTGGGGGTGAGCATGAACGTCTGGTTGGGGGATGATTGGGAAACTTGGCCATTTAGTAACCGTGACTGTGTCCCACCTCGGTTGGATTCTGGTGTCTGGTTCAGCTCTTCTGTGTGTGTGTGTGTGTGTGACCTTGGCTAAATCCCCTCTCCTCCCCAAGCCTTAGTTTCTCCTGGGTTCAAATCAAAATAAAGGGGCTGGACTGGCTGCCTCTGACTTTCCTTCCTGCTCTGAAGCTAGACCCCTAAGACGCCTGAGGTTCATTTTCAGCTTAAATCTATAATGTCATCGCTCCAGGGGTGACCCTCTTAGAAATGGCTGTTTCTTGGGACCAGTTTGTTTCCTTCTTGATCTAAAAGTGGAGGGGCCCCCATCTGCTCAACTGGCTGTCCCCCGCCTCTTGGATAGGAAGGCTCGCCAAATCGGGTGACCACATCCTTCCTTGGGATCTCTTCTCTCCAGTCAGGCTCCTGCCTGATCTACCTCTCCCCTCCCTCCCATCGTTTCCTCCAAGGGATTTATTGCCCCTCTTCCCCAAGAGTTTGGGAAGAGAGGCTAGAAGAGAGTCGGGCTTAACCCAATGGGTATAATTGTAGCTCGCCACAGGAAGATGGGGGAACATGGGATTCTTAGGGTGGGGTAGTTTTATCCAGACCCTCAGGTTGCACACTCTGGAACCCAGTTTAGGGCAGCAGAGTTCCCCGTCTAGACTGAACTCCTCATTTTATGTATGAGGAAGACAAGACCTAGAAAGGGGAAATGACTTGTCTAAGCCCACCACCCCACCTGCCAACTGAGCTCAGAGCACGAGAAAGGGATCATGGCTTACCTTGGCCATCCAGGGCCTCCCCAAGAGGAGGTAGCCAGGCTTGGAGGGCTTAAACCCCGCTCACAGCCAATAGGGTGTCAGGTGAGAAAGGGTCCTGGATTTGGGATTAGAAGGCTTGTATTTGGGCCTGCTTTTTATTTCTTTTTAAGCCCTTCCCTTCTGTCTTAGAATCAGTGCTGTGTCCTGGGTCCAAGGCAGAAGAGTAGAAAAGGCTGGGCTCTGGGGGGTTAAGTGACTTGCCCAGGGTCACCGAGCTGGGAACGGTCTGAGGTCTTCAAATCAATTCTGGGTATTCAGTCCAAGGCAGAAGAGTAGAAAAGGCTGGGCTCTGGGGGGTTACGTGACTTGCCCAGGGTCACCCAGCTGGGAAGGGTCTGAGGTCTTCGAATCAATTCTGGGTATTCAGTCCAAGGCAGAAGATTGGCAATGTCTGAGGAGAGATTTGGCACCAGGACCGTCTCTCTTTAGGTCTGAGTATGTCCACTGAACTCCACAGTTCCCCTGTTAACTATTTTTTTCAACCTTTCCTTTCCATCTTAGAGTATTAATACTATGCTGGTTCCAAGGCAGAAGAGCAATAAGGGAGTTAGTTAAGTGACTTGCCCAGGGTCACACAGCTAGGTAGTGCCCAAGGCCAGATTGGAACCCAGGACATCCTGGCTCTAGGCCTGGCTCTTTCTGCATCCTGTGTTTGTCTTTTGACCCAGCAATCTTTGCACCAGGCCTCAGAGGAGGAGAAAGGGAGAGGCAGAGGTCTCTGTGTCCTCCAACATGTTCCTAGCAGCGCATGCCACATTGGGAAAAAACGGGCAACACACCAGGTGGTTATCACTTGGGTGACTCTCACAGCTGGAAGGAGCCCTTCCGGTGATCTAGTCTAGCTCTGTCATTGACCAAGTGGGGAAACCGACCCCTGGAGGAGCAATGACTTGCCCTAAGTCAATGATGAGTGAGGGTTTCTAAGCCTCTGCCTTCTGTCTTAGCATCAGCACTGAGTACTGGTTCCAAGGCAGAAAGGCAGTGGGGGTAGGTGCCTTAGCCAGGCTCACTGAGGCCCTCCCATCTCCAGGCCTGGCTCTCTAGCCGCTGAGCCACCCAGCCGCCCCGGAGTCAACAAATATATTGATTTGGCAAGCATTGGGCTCAATGCTGGGTATGTAAAGAAAGGCAAAAGCCATGGTCTCTGTGCTCAAAGACTTACCAGTCTAATGGGGGTGACAACATGTAAAAATCATTGCATGGGGGCCAGCTGGCTTTCTGGCAGTCAATAAACAAGCAGGACATAGGTTCAAAGCAGGCCGCAGGCCTCAGACCCTTCCTAGCTGGGTGACCCTGGCCAAGTCACTTGACCTCCATTGCCTAGCCCTTCCGCCTTGGAACATGTTAGACAGTACTGATTCCAAGATGGAAGGGAAGGGGCGAAAGGAATGAAAGAAGCCAGCAGCCTTCGAGAATTCAAGGCGAGGAGGAAGGGCAGTCCAGGTGTGGAGGACAGTAGCTAGTGCTTGGCTTCATGGATGAGGAGCTGCCAGGGGGCTGGTGGTGCCGCCTCCCGCAGGCCACGATGGGGAGGAAAATGAGAAGAAGCAGGCCAGGAAGGGATTGAGCTGCTTAGCAGAGGATCTCTCCTACTTGGTTCTCGAGGGAATAGGCCACGGTGGGAGCTCCACTGAGTGGGAGTGCGGTGTGGCCGTGGCCCAGGCGCCTGCTAGGTGCCAGGCACTGCGGGATCCTTGAGGATGTCACGACTTTAATATGTGAGACAGCATGCTAATAACTAGGTATGAACTGTAGACAGAGAGATACATGGGAGAAGCTGGAGACACTTTCCAAGGGAGAGGTAGGGGGCTGGGCCCTAGGCTCCGGGGCCCCTTTCCCAGCTCCCTGCATGAGCCCCAACAAGTCGGGGTTCTGGGTTCCTGGTTTTCCGTGATAACGGAGTGACGGGCCTTTTCTCCCCCGGCCTCGCTGACTCCTGGGGAGGGAGGTCAGGTAGGCCGAGGGCAGGGACGGTGCCGGGAGAAGCCGAGGGCTCGCCCGGGCTCCTGTAGGCAGAGAGGGAACAGCTATTGTGCTCCAAATTGCTCAGTGTGGATTGTGTCAAGAGAAAGGAAAATTGCCCAGGGATGAGGCCTACTTTTCTCAAGCGGTGGTCTGGCTTACAGGTTTTCAGCCACTACCGACAATGTCAGGCTTTCTCTCCTTTTGTCTGTCTCTCCCTCCTCTCCCTGCTCCTTCTCTTTGCCTTGTTGCCAAGGGGGCAAGCCAGCCTCAGAGAGGCAGGGCATGTGCCCCTCCCTTACAGGTGGGGAAACTGAGGTTCACTGAGGTGAGATGACTTCCCAGAACAGCAAGAGCAGCTCCCCCTCAGTGGACCTGCATTCCCCTATTTGCCAGCCAAAACATTTAAAATAGATGGATTCTAGGGTTGTTTCTGGCTCCAACTATTTTCTCCGACCTCCCTCAGCTCTTTTGTCCTGACCTCCCTTTAGGAGAAGAGAAGACACAGGACAATAGCCAGTGGTGACGGGCTCATCCAGTGACATTACTTTTTTAAACTGACTGTCTTCAGCCAATACAGGGAGAGGGAGAGAGCCAGGGGACGGAAAGAGGGAAGGAGCCACAGAGAAAGAGGAGGAGGGAGGGTGAGGGGAAAAGAGACGAGATAGAGAGGGAGGAAGAGAGAGAGACAGAGAGAAAGAAAGAGGGAGGGAGAGAGAGAGAGGGAAGGAGAGGGAGATAGAGGGAGGGAGGGAGAGAGAGATAGAGGGAGGGAAGGTGAGGGGAAAAGAGACAAGATAGAGAGGGAGGAAGAGAGAGAGAGAGAGGGAGATAGAGGGAGGGAGGGAGAGAAAGGGAGAAAGAGAGAGGCAGAGAGGAGGGAGAGGGGATGAGAGAGAGAGATGGAGATGGATAGGGACAGAGAAAGAGAGATTGCATGTGTGCATGCATGAAGGAAGGGTCAGGCCATTGGGAAATAATAAAGTCAAACAATCACAAACCTTCAGAGAAGTGTTTTTTTAAAGAATTCTGTTTGGGTTCATTGGGGAGAGGCCTTTTCAAACAAGGAGAGCATCTCGGCTCTGCTCTGGGTGCCTGGGAGTGTGGGAGCTGCCTGCTCCCTAGGGAAACTTGTCCTCCTGGATTGTTAGCGTCATCATGGACTCTTGAAACCAGTGACCCTGGCCCCCCTCCAGCTGGTACATGGCACCCACTGGTCGGTCTTGATGATTCGCATTTCTGCTTAGGACTGGCACCTGGAAACTCACTGGGCCCTCAGTGTGGACCAGAACCTCTTTCAGCCTTAGTCTTCTCAGCAGGAAAATGGGGCTGCTAAGACATGTACATGACGAGTGATTGTGAGGAAGGCACTTGGGGCACTTGGGTCAATGCAAAGAGCACCCATCCTTTCCATCCCTCTCCCATCTGAAGGGCAGGTAAGGCCACAGCTGGCCACGGGAGCATGTTTCCAGTCTTCTTTGATCTGTTGTGAACAAAGCTTTAGGGGCACTTGGATGGCATAGTGGATAGAGCTCCAGGCCTGGAGTCAGACTTTTCCTAGGCTCGAATCTGGCCTCAACACTTCCTAGCTGTGTGACCCTGGGCAAGTCACTTCAACCTGGTTGCTTCAGTTTCCTCATCTGTCAACTTATCTGGAGAAGGAAATGGCCAACCTCTTCTTCAGTATCTCTGCCAAGAAAACCCTAAATGGAGCCATGGGGAGGTAGACATGACTTAACAACAACAAAACAAAGCTGTGGCTGTCTTTGTGCCTTCTGGTCACTGGAGTCCTAACCATCATTCCCATTGTTAGAGCCCTTTTCTTAAAGTCTGTAGAGCAGCTGAACCATGCAAGTCTTCCCATTTCATAGACCGGGAGACTAAGGCCCTCAACTTAGAACTGGAAGGAGGGACCTTCGATAGCATTTAGCTCTCTGATTCTTTTTTTTTTAAACCCTTACCTTCTGTCTTGGAGTCAATACTGTGTATTGACTCCAAGGCAGAAGAGCAGTAAGGGCTAGGCAATGAGGGTCAAGTGACTTGCCCAGGGTCACACAGCTAGGAAGTGGCTGAGGCCAGATTGGAACCTAGGACCTCCCGTCTCTAGGCCTGGTTCTCAATCCACTGAGCTACCCAGCTGCCCCCTAGCTCTCTGATTCTTAAAGGATGATGCAGGGACTTGGAGATCCTAAAGGAGATCCTACCCCTAAAAAAGGGGCAAGAGGTTGTCCTCAAAGCTACAACTCATAATAATATTAAGCCATCTTCACTTTGAATATGGAAAGTACTGATTAATGAAACCTACACAAATGAAAGAGTTGGGGTCTAAAATAATTGGGGGGGAGCTTTACTTTCTGCCTTAGAATCCATGGTGTGCATGGGTTCCAAGGCAGAAAAGTGGTAAGGGCTCAGCAGTGAAAGTGAAGTGACTGGCCCAGGGTCACACAGCTAGAAAGTATCCGGCCAGATTTGAAACCTGGGTATCTCGTTTTCAGGCCTGGCTCTCTAGCCACTGAGCCACCCAGCTACCTCTGTCTTCAAACATTTTTAAGAGTGTAAAGAGGTAGGTAGGTCTTGAGACCAAAAAGTTGGAGAACTCATCCAACTCGATCGTTTTGTAGATGATGGAATTGAGTCATCAAGTAAGTCTTTGCGGGCCTTTTGTTTGCCCCTCTCCTCTGTATTCTAGGCCCCAAATCCTGAACAGGTGGGCGCTGGACTGGAACCCAGAAGGAGTCCACAACATTATTAGCGAGTGGCCCACCTACCCCACCTAGCCACCCTGCAGTGGGTCATCCCCAAATCTCCCAAAGGCAGGTGGATCTTCCCATGGGTGACACTGAGCCTTCTACATCCCTCCTAATGCTCTGGCTGGGGTCACCTAGAGCAGTAGCTGTATCCAAGTGCCAGGGGACCTAGGTAGGTGCCTCAGCGAGGCTGGACCGGCGTCCACTTACTGGCTCTCCACATTCACCTGCCCCGGGCCTCGGGCTCATTCCGTGTCTCGGGGATGAATGAATGGCCCAATGAGACTCAAATCAGCTTTGGCCAGACCAAGGGTCTCCCTGGCTCCCTCCCAGGAGAAATGAAGCTGGAGCTCGTCCATTCTCGCTCCTCCTGTGACACGTTGGGGCCAGCCTCGGGGCCCCGGTCTGGCTGGAGCTCGCTCGACCAGGGCCCACCTCGTGTTAATGGGGGAGAGGCATGGAGACATGGGCTTTGGGGCTGGACCTGCTTCCTCCTTATTTGTGACGGGGGCAGCGGGATGACATCTTGGCCACAAGGCCCGCGAGTGAAGCGCAGATAGCAGCAGCAAGTGGGAAGAACTGCAAAAAGAGGCCCAACTCTCCAAGTTCCATGGCCCATGTTTCTCGCCCGGCATTCGATGACTTTGAGATTCAGCTGCCATTCACCAGATGTTGAGCAGGGAGAAGGCTCCTGTCCATTGGCCTGCTTCAGGGCAGTGTGGTCCAGGGGCTGGCGCACTGCTGTACTAGTTAGAAGTGCAGAGGAGCACTGAGCTTGGGGGAAGCCAAAGGCTGCATTAGCAGATGCCACATGAGTGCTCCTGGTGGTTTGTTTAATCATTGGTAGGTTTGGAAGTTCCAGTCACTGATCTGTGTGGGGGTTTGAAGCGAGTAGGTGGGATACAAAGAGGGGCTTAGCAACCGATTTCCCCCCTTTAATTAAGGTAGGTGTGGGAGTCTGTCTGTAAAATGCTGCCGACAAAGCCCATGAAACCCAGGGGCTCCCAGAATGAGCTGGGTGCCACGATGGCCACAGTGATTAGGTGACATGGGAGATGGGCAATCCAAGCCCAGTGGAGACTTGGCTCTGCCATTCATTCTTCGTGTGACCTTGGAGCAACACACTTCTCTCCTCTAGGCCTCAGTTTCCTCCTCTAAAGGGAAGATCCATCATTTGGGGTTTGTTTTCCTCACCAAAAGCTAGATTGCTTGGTGGATAGAGCCAGACCTGGAAATGGGAGGTCCTAGGTTCAAATGTCGCTGCAGATAAGATTCTTCCTAGCTGTGTGATGCTGGGTAAGTCACCTCACTCTCATTGCCTAGCCTTGACCCATCTTCTGCTGTAGAACCGATGCAAAGCATTGATTCCAAGATGGAAGGTAAGAGCTTAACAAAAAAGAAAAAATACAGCTATAAAAATATTTATTTTTTTACTTTTTAAAACCCTTTCCTTCCTTCCATCTTAGAATCCATATTGCAGTGGGGAACTAAGTGGCTCAGTAGATAGAGATCCAGGCCTGGAGATGGGAAGTCCTGGGTTCCAATCTGATCTCAGATAGTTCCTAGGTGTGTGACCCTGGGCAAGTCATTTGACCCCCATTGCCTAGCCCTTAGCACCCTTCTGACTTGGAACTGATACACAGTATTGATTCTAAGATGGAAGTGAAGGGGTTAAAAAAAACAAAAAAAGAAAAGAAAATCCATCATGAAGGCAGGAGACTGGACGACGTGATCATCTAAAATCACTTCCATCTCTGAACTATACAATACTGTATAGGAAGAATATACTATACTAAACTAGAAGTCAGAAGCTCTGAATTTGAGTTCTGGCTCTTCCTGACAGGACGTGTGACCTCTAGCAACACTTTGTGTCTCTGGGCCTCAGATTAGCAGTTTGTAAAATAATCTTGAGGAAGAAATCAGGCAAGGTTTTGGTGAGAATTGTATGGTGTGTGATGGCTTCTCTCTTTGCCACCCCCCTGCCTTTTTGCTCTCCAAGTCATTCAGGACAATAATTAGGGACAACAAAGCACCCCTAAACAAACAGAAATAGGCCTTTCTTTAACCCTTCCCTTCCATTTTAGAATCAATACTGTGTATTGGTTCCAAGGCAGAAGAGTGGTGAGGACTAGGCTATGGAGTTAAGTGACATGCCCAGGGTCACCCAGCCAGGAAGTGTGAGGCCACATTTGAAACCAGGACCTCTTGGCTCTAGGTCTGGCTCTCAATCCTGTAAAAGTTAAATTATTGTTGAGACTGAATGTAATAATTATATTTGGTCGCCAAGGATTTTATTTATAAAATCCTAATGAAACACCCAAACTCATCTGGAAATTTTATGGTGATTTAATTGATATTGAGGAGGAGATTAGGAAGAAGGAAGGGGCTAGTACTGGGTGGGAAGATTAGGAGATCTAGAAAGTAAGAGTGTGAAGGAGGAAAGAATCAGCCTGACCTCCAAAAGGGCTCAGCTAAGATGCCCAAACCTGAATCAGCTCAAGGGCAAACTCATCACCAACACTCCAAGATGTTGAAAAGCCTAGCACACTCTCAGCCAGACGCTCCAGGGCAAGAGCAGAGAGAAGTGACACACCTAATATAGATGGTTTTACGTCACTTTCCTGCATCTCATCTGTACCAATGATGGCCTAGCTTGACTTAGGACAGCCCAGGGTTCTGTCCGCTTTTTCTGCACATGTCTGTTGCCTTTTTTCTCAGGTACTTAATCTTTGGGTTTAGTGCAGACCTTCCTAATCTTGTTAAATTTAAGGAGGGTGGAGAAAATGTGGACTTCCCAAGACCTGATTCTGTTATTCCAAGTATCTCCATTGTTACTGATCAGGAAATAGCTAAATCAGATCTTCTAAAGTACAGTCTGATTAGGATGGAATAGTTTTAAAATTCACAATCCACTGAGCCATCCAGCTGCCCTGGAATCATTTCTTTCTTTCTTTTTTTTATTTAGTCAATTTAGAACATTATTTCTTGGTTACAAGAATTATATTCTTTCCCTCCCTTCCCTCCCCCCACCCTTCTGGCAGCTGACAGGCAATTTCATTGGGTATTACATGTGTCCTTGATCAGAACCTATTTCCATGTTGTTGCTGTTTACACTAGGATGTTCATTCAGAGTCGACATCCCCAATTATATCCCCTTGACCCATGTATTCAAGCAGTTGTTTTTCTTCTGTGTTTCTACTCCCATTGTTTTTCCTCTGAATGTGGATAGTGTTCTTTCTTGTAGATCCCTCCAAGTTGGTCAGGATCACTGCATTGCTGCTAGTAGAGAAGTCCATTACATTTGATTGTGCCACAGTTTATCAGTCTCTGTGTACAATGTTCTCCTGGTTCTGCTCCTCTGACTCTGCATCACTTCCTGGAGGTCTTTCCAGTTCACATGGAATTCCTCCAGTTCATTATTCCTTGCACAATTGTATTCCATCACCAACATATACCACAATTTGTTCAGCCATTCCCCAAACAAAGGAGCATCCCCTCATTTTCCAATTTTTTGCCACCATAAAGAGCACAGCTATGAATATTCTTGTACAGGTCTTTTTCTTTATTATCTCTGAGGTACAAACCCAGCAGTGCTGTGGCTGGATCAAAGATCAGACAGTCTTTTATTGCCCTTTTGGCATCATTCCAAATTGCACTCCAGAATGTTTGGATCAATTCACAACTCCACCAGCAATGCATTAATGTCCCAAATTTGCCACATCCCCTCCAACATTCATTGCTTTCTATTGCTGTCATGTTATGTTAGTCAATATGGTGTGAGGTGACACCTCAGAGTTGTTTTGATTTGCATCTCTCTGATTATAAGAGATTTAGAACACTGTTTTCATGTGTTTTTTAATAGTTTTTATTTCTTTAACTGAAAATTGCCTATTCATGTCCCTTGCCCATTTATCAACTGGGGATTGGCTTGATTTTTTGTGCAATTGATTTAGCTCTTTGCAAATTTGAGTAATTAGACCTTTGTCAGAGGTTTTTGTTATGGAGGTTGTTTCCCAATTTGTTGCTTCCATTCTAATTTTGGTCGCATTGGTTTTGTTTGTAGAAAACCTTTTTAATTTCATGTGATCAAAATTATTGATTTTACATTTTGTGATTTTTTTCTTACTCTTGTTTGGTCTTAAAGTCTTTCCTTTCCCACAGATCTGACAAATATACTATTCTGCATTCACCTAATTTACTTATAGATTATTTTTTTATATTCAAGTCATTCACTCATTCTGAGTTTATCTTGGTGTAGGGTGTGAGGTGTTGATCCAAACCTAATCTGTTCCACATTGTCTTCCAATTTTCCCAGAAGTTTTTTATCAAATAGTGGATTTTTGTCCCAAAAGCTGGGATCTTTGGGCTTATCATAGACTGTCTTGCTGAGGTCACTTACCCCAAGTCTATTCCACTGATCCTCCTTTCTGTCTCTTAGCCAGTACCATATTATTTTGATGACCACTGCTTTATAGTATAGTCCGAGATCTGGGACTGCAAGTCCTCCTTCCTTTGCATTTTTTTTCATGATTTCCCTGGATATCCTTGATCTTTTGTTCTTCCAAATGGACTTTGTTATTTTTTTCTAATTCAGTAAAAAAGTTTTTTGGTAGTTCAATGGGTATGGCACTAAATAGGTAAATTGATTTGGGTAGGATTGTCATTTTTATTATGTTAGCTCATCCCACCCATGAGCAATCAACGTTTTTCCAATCATTTAGATCTAGTTTTAATTGGGTGGAGAGTGTTTTGTAGTTGTGTTCATATAGTTCCTGTGTTTGTCTCGGCAGATAGATTCCTAAGTATTTTATATTGTCTAGGCTGATTTTTTTTTTAAATTTAAACATTATTTTATTTGGTCGTTTTCATATAGGCTGATTTTAAATGGAATTTCTCTTTCTAATTCTTGCTGCTGAGATGTGTTGGAGATATAGAGAAATTATTTATTTTCTAAGGACTGTTCCAGCTCTAACCTGCTTTCTGTGTCCTAAGAGCCCTTCTAGCTTCAAATTTCTGTGTTTTAAGTTCTAAGGCTCTTTTAGCTCCAACATTTATTCTAGGTTCTTGGGTCTCTTTTAGACTTTCTGTTGTAAATTCCCTTCTAGATGTATGAGGCTCTGGGTGGGATGAGGAGGGTCTGGGTGGAGATGAGCTGCCCGTGTTCTGTAATTCTAGGGATATGGGGAGCAGGACAGAAATAGGCAATGGTTTCTTTAAGAGTTGACCTAATTTCTTTCAGGCACTGAATTGGGCGGCTCATGTGAGTCTTTATATGGCTTGGGGGGCTGCTCCTGTTTAGTAACAGGCAGAGGGCAAAGAATTGGAGGGGACAAGAAAGCAGTTGTCACTTGGAGATACACGGGCCTCTGCTTGGAGGCCTAGCATCCTGAGACTCAGGGGCACTTGGAGAGCAGGTCCTTGCCTAACTAAGGGCATTCAGGCGGTTTAGTGGCTACAATCCTGGACCTTCACTCCGGGAGCCCTGAGTTCAAATCCAACCTCTGATATTCACCAATAGACAGTCTTGGTTCCAAGACAGAAGGTAAGGGGTTTTTGTTTGTTTTTTTAAACCCTTACCTTCCATCTTGGTATCAATACTGTATACTGGTTCCAAGGCAGAAGAGTGGCAAGGGCTAGGCCATGGGGGTTAAGTGACTTGCCCAGGGTCACCCAGCTGGGAAGTGTCTGAGGCCAGATTTGAACCCAGGACCTCCCATCTCTAGGCCTGGCTCTCAATCCACTGAGCTACCCAGCTGCCTCCAAGGTAAGGGTTTTTGTTTTTTAAAAGATTATATTGAGCTATAATCTTAGTCTAGTCACTTCACCTCCATTGCTTAACCCTTACTGCTCTTCTGTCTTGGCACCGATATACAGTATGAATTCTGAGACAGAAGGTAAGGCTTTAAAAATACTATCTAGCCATATGACATTGGACAAGTCACTTGCCCCCAATGCTTAGCTCTTACTGCTCTTCTGCCTTGGCACCAATGCAGTCTTGATTCTAAGACAGAAAGAGTGAGTTTGCGAGAACATTAAAAAGCAATCCTTGGTGCCTTTGGAGAGACCAGTGTTGTGGGGTAGAATGGTGCGTTGGAGGGGAAAGGAAATGGAGGCCCCAACAGCGATGGCCTCCTCAAGTAGTTTGGCCCCGAAGGCGGGAGAGATGTGAAAGGATGGTTGCTCGGGCTAGAGGAGCCAGAAGAGGCCTTCTCGCGGACAGGGGAGGCTGGGCCATGGCTATGGCCAGGAGCCTGGATCCTGAGGGTAGAGCTAAGTGATCTGCTGCAGTGGGATCACCCACAAGTCTGGGGATTACCTTTGACAAGGAGGCGTGCCACCTCCCTGTGACAGCTAGTGGGGGAGCCCTGTGTGTGGCAGAGGCGACGAGGCAGGCGACGGTCTCCTCAAACAGCCTCGTTCTGTTTACCAGGAAAGAAGGGGTTTTGAACGCTAGTCGTCTGATTCAGAAGCCAGGGAGGCTAGTTTCCAGTGTTCTAGGACTGACTGTAATTGCGCTGCTTTGTTCCCTGCTAAGTTGTTGTGTTCCGTGAACTCAGGGACTAGGACACCTAGCACCGTGCCTTCCCCAGAGCAGGCAGCCTTCAGCCAATTGGCTTGGAATGGAATTTTTAATGGCTCTTCTGTATGAAAGTCCATTTTGACACTCGAGGCTAATGAGAGACCCTAGGCCCGGTAGGGCAGGGCCAACATGGCCTCCTTTAACCTCTTCTCTTCTGGCGATCACTTTGTAGGCAAACATTTTTCTGGAGGAACATTTGAACTCCTGGGTTTTCAGGGAGGCCATTTTGGAACTCCAGGCCTGGGCCGCCAGTGTCCATAGGCCTCGGAGGCTTCCCAGCCTGGCCGTTGGCCCTACTGTGTTCTCCACTGGAGGCTGGGGCCCTTCTGTGTGCCACTTACCCTAATGAGGAATGGGGGCTCTCAGTTGCTGCTCAGTGTATGGGGTGCTGACATCATAGCATTGTAGGCTCTTGGCTCTAGAAATTGCAGGGGCCTCAGTGATCATGTGACTCAACCTTTTTTGTTTTACAAAGGAGGAAACTGAGGCTCTGGGAGGTTAATAAATGGTCATGTAACACTTCACAAATATTACCTCATGCTTTCTCACATCAATTCTCAGCGGTAGTAGGTGCTACTATAATCCCCATTTTGTAGATGAAGAATCTAAGACAAACAGGTGCCCAGAGGCACAGTTAACAGAATCTAAGGCTGAATTCGAACACAGGTCCTCGTGACTCCAGGTCTAGCCCTCTATACATACACATCTTTGGTTTTTTTTAAAACCCTGACTTCCCATCCTAGAATTGATTCTAAGTATGTATTCCAAGGCAGGATTATGGTAAGGGCTAGACAAGGAGGGTGAAGTGACTTGCCCAGGGTCACACAGCTAGGAAATATCTGAGGCTGGTTTTGAACTCAGGACTTCTTTTCTCTAGACCTGGTACTCTATCCACCAAGCCACCTATTGCTCCTTCTAGTCACTTCTATCCTGAGCTTCCTTGGGACAACCTCACATGTTTACGGATGGGATTGTAGCCCACTCCACAAAATCAAGGACTACTGTTCTGGTTTAGACTTCAAACTGGAGCTATGAGTTGGAGAGGTGTGGGATTTCAGTGGTGTTTGACCCTCCTCTCCCCACTTCCCTTCCCTTCCAAGTCTCTTTCTCCTTCCCTCTCTTCCCCTATCTTCTCTCCACTCCTCTTTTCTCTCTGCTTCTGTCTCTCTTTCCCTCTTTCTCCTTCCTTTTCTCCTCTTTCTCCCCCCCACCCCATCTCTCCCTATCTCCCCCCTTTCCTCCTCTTCTCTCTCCCCTTCCTTTCTTCCCTTTCTCCCTCTCCCTCTCTCTCCCCCCATCCCTCTCTTCCTCCCTCCCTCCCTCCTTTTCTCTCTGGGCTGGCTCTCCTTTGTTGGCCTGTCCACCAGCTCCTAGTAATCCTCCATAGAAAAACCTCCCTCAAGGCAATACAAATCTGAGCAGAGACACCTCTTTTGTTCTCCTTTGCAGTCTGAAATAATTTCTTGGTCCAGCTTCTTTTGTTGTTTTCAAACTCTCACCTTCTGCCTTAGGCTCAATACTGTGTATCGGTTCCAAGGCAGAAGAGAGGTAAAGGTGAGGCAATGGACGTTAAGTGACTTGCCCAGGGTCACACAGCTGGGAAGTGTCTGAGGCCGGATTTGAACCCAGGACCTCCCATCTCTGGGCCTGACTCTCAATCCACTGAGCCACCCAGCTGTGCAAACCCTCTCCCCACCACCACCTCTTGCAGCAGCCCATTCAGCTCTGTGGGACAGATCTCCAGGATTGGACATTTTTCCTGATATCAAGCTGCAATTGGCCTTTTTGCAATATCCACCCATTTTTCCTGGTTGCGTCCTGTTGGCCAAGCAGAGCCAGCAGCTCCATTCATCCCTCCACATGGCAGCCCATCACAGAATTCAAAGCAGCTCTCAAAATGTCCTCTGAACCTTCTCTTCTCTTGGCTAAAGAAGCCCAATACCTTGAGCTGCCCCTCGTACAGCATGAACTTCATCCTGCTTCCCAGAATTCCTCTGCTCACTCTCCAGTGAATAATCAGAGTCCTTCTTAAGGCCTAGTGCCCAGAGTTGTACACCATTGTGCTCCAAATGAGATCTGAGAAGGGCAAGGAATAGTGGGATTGTCCTCTCCCTGTTCCTGGAAGCCGTGCCCCCCTTAATGCAGCCCAAGATCCAACTAGCTTTTTTGTCTTCTGATCACCCTGCTGGCTCCCATTGAGCTTGGGGTCCACTGAAACCCCCAGATCCTTTTCAGAACACCTGCTGCCTATCTTCCCTAGCTTACATTTAGGGAGTAGATCTCTTGTACCCTAGGGCACGACTTTTCATTTATCCCTAGATTGGATTTCATTTGGTCAGCTTCAGCCCTGTGCTCCTCTGGCCCACTCAGATCCTCATGGATCTTCCCCCTGACATCCAGCATGTTCACTCTCCCTCCCAGCTTTGTGTTGTATGCAGTTGGTGTGAGCCTTTTCTGGGTGCCTGTCTCCCAGGTGGGTACAGTTCAATAGTAGAGCCAAGCCCAGATCCCTGGGCCCCAGCCTTGTAGACCTTCTGCCACCCTGCGACGGTATCATTGGGCGTGACCATGCAGCTGCTTTGGGATTCGTTTGGTTGCCTAGTGGTCTAATCCATGCCCTTCTAGGTTCTTTGCAAAAACAAGACAAGTATTTTAGCAAACGCTTTGCTAAGATCCAGGTAAAAGTCGGGAATGCCTGGCGTTCCCCTCGTTAGCCAGCTCAGTAATCCTAGCAGAAAAGAAAATGTTTGGCACGCTTGTTCTTAGGAAATCCAGCTGGCGCTTTGGCATTGGTGCCTCCTTTTCGGAAACTGTAGAATTCTCTTTCATGATCTTTTCTAGAATTGTCCCAGGAATCCACGTCAAGCTCCCTGAGCTAGACTTGCCGGGTGCTAGCCTTCTTCCTCTTTCGCAAAGTAGCCCAACGTTGTTTTTCTCCAGGCCCAGAGTAGGTAGCTCTTCTGTTTCCACGATCTTTCAGATATCACTGACAGTGGTTCCACCATTGCGTTTGGGAGTTCAAGGCCCAACAAGTAGGTGACGTGAATCCATCTGTGAGTAGCGGCCCTCCCACTCTCTCCTTTGTAAGAATTACATTTACGAGACTGATCCTTAGAATGAAGCATTGTATTAAAGTAGAAGTAGTAGGAGAGAAGATAGAAAAATAGGAGACAGATGTGTATTCAAGTTCTTGCGAAATCTCTGGCCACCATTTTATGCCCCCTACTCACTCGGACCCAGGAAACATGGAAGCCCAGAGAGCTGGCCGAGCTCCTGTCTTTATTTATGGAGCCTATTCTGCACCCACTAACTCACATGTGACATCTCAGGAACCAACCATGGTTGGCTGATTTGCCTGGGCCATCCTGGCCGTGTGCTATTCCTGACTCCATTGCTCCATTTTCCTGGCTGGTCCACCCTTGGGACTAAATTTATGCCATGATTTTCTTCCCACAGTCTCCCCTTCTGACCCGAGTTCAAACTCATGCCAAGTACCCATCAGCTCGAAAAGGGGAAAAGGATACATCCCCTTTTACACCTTATTGTCTTGGCTGTCACCTACTGCTTCATCATTTTTCTCCCACCATTTCTAGTGGCAAGGTCCTTTTCCTTTTTCTGCATCCGAGAATGGCTCCTTTCCCCCTTCTGGTCCATCATGCTTTATCCTCAGGCCTTTACAGAGTTATTGGTCAGTCACTCTGGGAGTTCTGTAATCTCCCAGTTGTTTTTCTTGATTTCACTGTAGAAATCATTTTCCTGCTTCTACTAGCTTCATTCAGCATCAGTTGATACAAATTTTCCCAGGGTTCTCTCAATCCTTTCCTTCTTTTTTTAGACCCTCACCTTCTTAGAATCAATACTCTATTTTGGCTCCAAGGCAGAAGAGTGGTGAGGGCTAGGCAATGGGGGTCAAGTGACTTGTCTAGGATCACCTAGTGAGGAAGTATCTGAGGTCAAATTTGAACTCAGGACCTCCCATCTCTGGGCCTGGCTTTTAATCCACTGAGCCACCCAGGAGCCCCCACTTTTTATTTTTTAAACCCGTCCCTTCCCTCTTAGAACCAATATTGTGTATGAGTTCCAAGGCAAAAGAACTAGGAGCTAGGCAGTGGTGACTCAATCCACCGAGTCACCCAGCTGCCCCTTCAATCCATTCCTTTTGTCATTTCTTATGACACAATGAAACCCTATTTCACTCACAAAAACCAAAGTTTGTTCAGCCATTCCCCAGTTGTTAGACGCCCACTCTGTTTCGGTTTCTTTGCTACAAGTAAAACTGTTGCTATAAATATGTGTGTCCGCACAGGCCCTTTCCGTCTTTCGTAGAGTGGAGGCCTTGTCGGGGCACCACTGCGTCGGAGGGCATGTCTGATTTCGTGACTCCTTGGGGTACAATTCCAAGTTGCTCCACAAACCAGGCATGCTTGTGCTCGTCCTCCCCGTCCCCTCCACCCACTGACATTCTCATCTTTGCCAATCCGATTCTTTTGCCAGCCCCTTGGTTCCCCTTTCTTCGTTCCCCGTGTCGTGGAGGTGACCCCGAGTCATCTGAGGCTCTCACAGTGGAGTGTGAGCTCTGACAGGTCCTAGCATGCTGGGAGGACTCTGGGTATGGGCCAGTGAAGGCCTGGATGGATGCCTGGTATCCAGTGATGACTAGCCTAGCCGAGTTTCGGGATGCTTGTCATTAAGCTGGCTGCAGAGTGATGGGTTCTTCATCATCCTACCTTTCAAAAGCCAAATTGCAGAGAGATCAGGAATTGCGCTGGCAGAAAGAGTACCGAGTACCAGTGCCGAGGAAATTACCCATCCCTGAAATGCTTGAATGTAGTTTGCAAAATACTTGAGTGGAAAGGCGCCCCTGGAGCCTCTAGGGAGACGGCTCTGGCTCTTCCAGGGTGCTAACCCCAGACCCCCATGAGGGTGAAAACAAAGCCAACCATCAACTAGCTCTTTCCTTCCCAGAGCTTTTGGTTGGTTGACCTCGTCCACTTCTTTGCCTCCCCATCCATCATCAAGCCCAAGAAATAGAAGGATAAAGAAGTGACAGTGGCAGAGCTCCAGAACTCCGGGGAAATGTTTTCCTCCATACATTCTTTTGAAATCTGTCACCCAAGACACCTCCTTCCTGACCTCAACAGGATACTCCTCCCTTTGGCCCTCTGCCCTCACCTGGAGGTGATGCTGGAGAATTCTTTAATAAGGGTTTCCCCCTTATTCCTATAGAAATACTCAAGGTAACAGAGGCATATCACAGATAGGACAGCCTCTGTTTTGCCCCACACATAAAGCTGTAAAAAACTCATGGGAGCTCCCAAACAGCTACTGAGAATACATGAAAGACTCCCATAGGGTATCAGCTGCCCCCAGAGGGGAACTGGACTTGGACAGGCTATTCTGACAGCTTCCTGATAATCTGGTGAAAGGCAAACAGTATGGTATCCTATAGGCATCCACTCCCTCACATCTCATGATAGAAGAATGATTGGGGAACTCCTTAAATTAGTCAAGGGCTCCCCTGTCCCCCCTACATAGGATCATAGCTTTTGGAGTTGGAATGGAACCTAGCAGAGGCCATCTGGTCTAACCTTATTCTACTGATTAGGAAACTGAGGCTCAGACAGGTGGGGTGACTTGCCCCACAGTCCTATAGGTAACAACAGAGGCAGTACTGGAGCCCAGTTCAATCTCCTCTCCTACAGCTATCAGATCAGAACTCAAGATTCGAATAGTGACATGGATAGAATACTGGCTTGGTTGAGAGGCAGCTGATGGAGAGTCTGGAAGACTTGAGTTCAAGTCTTGCCCAAGTCCCAAGACACTTATTAGCCTTATGATCCTGGGTGAATCACTTACCCCTGTGGGCCTCAGTTTCCCCATCTGTAAAATGGGAATAGTAATAGCCCCCACCTTGCTTTTGGGGTCCTGCCCACCTCTTTGTGAGGACAGTGCTTTGCAAACTACCTTGTTACAGAAGGGAAAATCTTTCGAAGCAGGCTTGTTCGGGGCATGGTGGACTTTGAAAAATCCTTCCTTGTGCATTTATTTACTGTGAAGTGACTAGTTTAAGGACAAACAGCTCCAGGGAAAAAAGATTTGCCAGGTGTGTTCCCTTCCCCCCCCCCCTAATTTTCAATTGGCAGGAATCCAGTATCTGAGGCTTACCGGGAGTGTGACCTTGGGTAGGTCCCTTGCCCTCTCTGAGCCTCAGTTTCCCCATCCCCCAAAGGGGGGGTGGCCCAGCTGATGGCCAAGGGCCCTGCAGCCTGCTCTAATGGGCAGGTGGGGGTGGGGGCAGGGGCGGGCTGTCCCGCTCGGCTGGCCGCACGGAAGGCCAGGATGGGATGGGGGGGGTGCTCCCCCGCCCGCTCGCCCTGCTCGTGCCTCCTGCTTCCGTCGGCAGCTTGGTCTCTGCCAGTTGGGACTCGGGGTTCAGCGGCAGCGGCAGCGGCAGCGGCGGCGGCGGCGGCATCGGCGGCCACAATAGAAGCAAAGGGAAGAGACCATGCAGTGGCTGCGGGGCGGCCCGGGAATGGTGAGTGCTGAGACTTGGGGCTTCCTCCTCCTCCTCTTCCGCTCCCTGCATCCCGCCATCCCTGCATCCGCCTCCTTCAAGGCCGCCAGCGGGCATCGGGGCCATCTTCCGCTCCCCCGAGGCCGGGCCCGCTGGCCAAAACCAGTGGGCGACCGAGGGCGGGGCGTCCTGGGGGAAGGGGCCGGGCCCGGGGGAGGCAAGGAGACCCCCCCACCCTCACCCCCACCCCACCCCGACGAGTGCATGGAAAAAGGCAGAGGCTTTCATTCATCGCAGCCTCGCCCGCTGCTCCAGAGCGGGTTGGGGGGTGGGGGGGGACCTGCCCACCGCCCCAGCCCATCGCTTTACGATACCGCCGCTACTTTTAGCTGTGTGACCTTGGGCAAGTCACTTCTCCGGGCCTCGGCTTCCTCCTCTGCCAAATGAGAACAATAATCCTGGCCCTCCCCTTACTCCCCAGCCGGGGGGAGGCAACCCCTGAAGGGCTCGCCACCGCCAGCCTGTCCGGGAAAGGGGATTTATTGTTATTCTAATCCCGCGTTGGGGGTTGGGCCGGATCTTCTTGGAGGTCTTTGGGGCTCCCGATCCTCTGGCCGATTATTTGGGGGAGGGGAGCTGGGGGCCGCAGCCTCTGCTGTGTGGCCGCGGAGTCAGGGGCTCCTACTGTTGGGGGGGGGCGCGAATGAGGCGGCTCCGTCCATGAAAGCTTGTTCGCTGAGCCCAGCCTGGCTGGGAAAGAACCGAGCCCAGAACAAAGGAGCCCAACTGAGGAGCTGCGCCCGAGAGCCTGGCCTTGGGGTCTCGAGGTGTCCCGGGGGAGGGGGGGAGGGGGCGATCCCCACCCCCTCTCGGCGCGGGAGAATGAACCGCCATTGGGGAATTCCGGGAGAGCCAAGCCAGGGAGGGGGAGTTTGCATTCAACTTTTTTGGTGTGGGTTTTGTGTGTATGTTTGGGAGGGGGGTGCGCGTGCGCGCGCGCGCGCGCAAACGTGTGTGCGTGGATGCCCCTGGACAATGTGTGGCTGAACGGACAGGGCACTCTTGCAGATTGGACTTCCCCAGCATCCATCTCCTTTTTGTCCACTCAGGTAGCCCCCACCCAAGGTCCTGGGCCGCAATCCTGGGCTATTCTAATGAGCCTCGGGCCCCTGCCTCACTCAGTTGCCAAAGTGATGCTCCTAGGGGTTGATGAGCCTTTGACAGTGCCCCTCCCAAGCGACCTTGGCTCCCCATTGCCCAAGATAAAATGCAAGCTCCTCCTTGGGCATTTCCTGCCCTTGCCATCTGTCTCCAGTCTTCCTTTCTAGGCAGCCCCCATTACACATTCTCTTCCTCTTGCTCTGCACTCCAGCTAAACCAGCTCATTTGCAGCTCCCCATACACATCTCATTTCCCACCTCTGTGCCTTTGCATGCCTGGAGGCTTCCCCTCCGCATTTCTGCCCCTGGTTGCCCCTAGCCCCTTCCAAGTGCCATGCTTCTTTCAAGGTGCCCCCAGTTGTTAATGCTCCCCTCATGATCATAGAATCAGAGGAACTTAGTTTTAATTAGAAGGAACCATGGAAGACATTGATTTGGTTCTCCCCCACCCCCTATTTTATTGATGCAGAAACTGAGGCACTGAGAGGCAAATGACTTATCCAGGGTCTTACAGATTTGAAGCTAGAACTTTCTAATTCCAAATCTAGTTCCCTGTTCCATACAGCAGAGTTTAGTCCACCTTAAAACACTATATGAGTGCTTAGATATATTATTATTAGTAATATATAATAATTATAACAGTTGGTGTGTAATAGACTGGCTAATAATTACAATAGTTAATATAATAATAATATTATTATGGCACATAATATAGTGAATAGAAAACTGCCCCTGTAACCAGGAAAGCCTGGCTTCAGTGCAAGTCCTGCCTACCTGTGTGTGACCTTGGGCAAGTCACTGAACTCTTCAATGTTCTAGATAGCTCCAAGAGAGTTGGCTGGAGAAGGGATCGGGGAAATGGCAGAGCCAGTTCAATGCCCATGGCTGTTTGGAGTGGATCTTGGACGTTGACTTCCTTGTGTACATGTTATCCCACTGAGTAGATCCCAAGCCCCTTGAGGGCAAACGTGTTGATTGAATGAGTGCACACAGGTTTGAGTGTGCTCATGCGTGTGCCCATGTGGGGAAGCAGGCATGTATGTGTTTTCCTGCATGCAGGCACATGGCAAATTGCTTTCAGATAGTCTGGATAGTGGTGTGGCTTCCCAAGGACATGCCACTGTGCCAGGACCCCTAGACAGTGGCATGGTGCAGGAGCCCCGGGCAGAAGGCTGAGAGAGGGTCTTGGTGCGAATCCCAGCAGGATCTCATTTCCCTCCCTCGTAGGATGAGTGGACTTGTGTGACTTCTCTGATCCCTTCCAGCTCCCAACTCTGTGCTCCTTTGGGTGCCAGGGCTAGTCAGTGGGCACATTTCCATGTTGATGCATCTGACTGCATGTATAGCTGAGCACAAATGCAGTGAGGCATGTGTGTGTGCACAGGCATGATGAGGAGCTCATGGGAGTGTGTCATTGTCAGTATATGGTGTCATGCGGGCATGTGACTGCCTGGGTGAATGGATGTGTGAAAGAGCCAGCTGGTGAGTTGGGCAGGCCCAGCACCCTCCAGAGAGCTGCCGCTCCTTCGTCCGAGCCCTCAGCCCTGCCCCTCACTCGCTGCCACCACAGTGGCTAAGATTTGACCTTGAGCCAGTCCCTTAGCATCTCCCAGCCTCAGTTTCCTCACCTGTGAAGTGAGGGGCTTGGACCGAATGACCTCTGTGGTGCCCTCCAGCTCCCCAAGTGATTGACTGTGTGTGCTCAGATCCTTACCCAAAGGCTCCAACACGAGCTCGCCTTCCCTTGCGTGTCTCTGGTCCATTCGAGATAGCCTGACCAGGGGCATTGCAGGCTTTTGCCCTTAGTGATCTCAGCAGTGCCTGGGGCCTTGGTTCCCCTGGACCCATTTTAGAGAAAGAGACAGAGACAGAGAGGGAGGGAGAGACAGAGACAAGAGACAGACAGAGAGGGAGGGGGAGAGAGACAGAGACAAGAGACAGACAGAGAGGGAGGGAGAGACAGAGACAAGAGACAGACAGAGAGGGAGAGAGACAGACAAGAGACAGACAGAGAGGGAGGGGGAGAGAGACAGAGAGGAAGGAGAGAGGGAGGGGGAGAGAGACAGAGACAAGAGACAGAGAGGGAGGGAGAGACAGAGACAAGAGACAGACAGAGAGGAAGGAGAGACAGAGACAAGAGACAGACAGAGAGGAAGGAGAGAGGGAGGGGGAGAGAGACAGAGACAAGAGACAGACAGAGAGGGAGGAGAGAGGGAGAGAGACAGACAAGAGACAGACAGAGAGGGAGAGAGACAGACAAGAGACAGACAGAGAGGGAGGGGGAGAGAGACAGAGAGGAAGGAGAGAGGGAGGGGGAGAGAGACAGAGACAAGAGACAGAGAGGGAGGGAGAGACAGAGACAAGAGACAGACAGAGAGGAAGGAGAGACAGAGACAAGAGACAGACAGAGAGGAAGGAGAGAGGGAGGGGGAGAGAGACAGAGACAAGAGACAGACAGAGGGGAGAGAGAGGAAGAGGGAGAGGCAGGGAGAGGGGAGAGAGACAAGAGACAGACAGAGAAGAAAGTGGGGGGAGAGGGAGGGAGGGAGAGAGACAGAGAGAGGAGAGAGAGAGACAAGAGACAAACAGAGAGGAGAGAGACACAAACACATAGACAGATAGACTGGGGTGGGGTGGGGGGAGACACTGAGAGAGAGAATCTGGCCAGGGCTTAAGTTGATGGCTGCATTGCAGCTTGCTCTCCTCACTCCCTGCCTTTGACCCGCTGTGATCTGCATCACTGCCTCCCCTTTGGCCAGACTCGGTTGGACAATGAGGGATGTCCCATTCATTTAGCCCCCTTGGATTTTATTCAGTGTCTACCAAGAGGAAGCTAAATGGGCAAAGAGGGCTTGCTGGGGCCCTTGTTGGGAGGAAGACTGCAATGGAACAGACTATTTGGGGAAAGAACCCTGCATTGGGAAGGAAGGAAGGAAGGAATGAAAAGGCATCTAGTAGGGGTTTACTATACTCCAGAGATATAACAGCTAGAAAAGTCCGACATTCTCTGGGACACACATTCTAATGGGGGGCCCACACTTCTGAGGTTTCAGCTGTGGAGACAATGGAAGGCCCAGCAATTCTTTGGGTAATACAGTAGTGCAGATGGTAATGCAACCCTAATCTTTAGTGCAATATCCATTGTGGTTCCTGGTGTTGTGTCATTTGCCAGTGCAAAAGACTCTGGCAGAAGACCTAGTTAGGAGCCCTAGGTTCCTGATTGCATGGCCTTGGGTAAGTTATTTCCCCACTGTGAAGGTGTTACACAAAATAATTTCAAAGGTTCTTTCCAGCTTCAGATCTGCTGGCCAACTCTGCCCTTTGTCTGCCAACCCCTTACCCCTTCGCTGCAGAGCTTGATCTGGAGGCTATGGAAGGGAAGATGGTGTTTCCCTCAGCATCCAAGCTTTAGAGGTAGAAGGGACCTTATAGGCCATAAAGTCCAACATCTATTTTTCACATGAATAAACTGAGATTCAGAGAGGGCAAATGATTTGCCCAGGGTCACACAGCCAGTAAGTATCAGATGTGTGATTGGAGCCCAAGGTGCTGCTTCTGATCTCAGTGACAGGCTGGATAGTGTTGGCACAAGAGCCTTAAGCTCAGATGAATTCAGGACATCCAGGCTTTTGAGCCTTCTGCTGACACTGAGCCTCTCAGATTCACTTTCTATGCCTGAGAAGTCAGGGGTGGGTGGGTTCCTTCTCACTGTCCCTATTACCCAGAGGCATTGTGAGAAAGGAGCTACACCATTCTGAAAGGACTTAAGAAATGGCAGCCCTCACCATCTCCTCAAATTCATCCATTCTCTGTACTCTACCTGTGCTATTGCCCAAAGCCAGAAAGAAGAGTGGTTGGAGGAGAAGGGGATGGCATTTGAATGGGGCCTGGTTTGGCCTGGGCTTTGGATAAGAGGCTCTGGCAGTGGCAGCTGCTGCTCAGAAACCTCGTTCGGCTTCAAAGACATTGCACTTTGGGGGGCCAGAGTTACCCAACGGCCAAGAATACCTTTGACAGAGAACTTGGAATTGCTGCCAGTTCCCTGGACCCTGTGTGTATGCGTGAATCTAAGGTTTGGCCGCAGTAAGGCAGCAGTCACCTTGTAGGCACTGCATTAGACCCCATCTGGAGCTCTTCTGTCTTCCCTTCTGGGTGCTGACAAATGAGAGCTTGTCCAGAGGAGAGACGCCAAGGATGCTGAGGGGATCAGCCACAGGGACCGGGCTTGTTTAGGCCAGAGAAGAGCAGACTGGTAGGTGAGGAGAAGACGGCTGTCCTCAGGCATTCAGAGGGCTTTCTAGCCCAAGAAGGGAGCTGAGGCTTGTTCTGCTTGGCAGAGCCTAAAGCCACAGGGAAAAGTGACTTTGGGGTTGGTTGATTTTTCAGTCTCCTGATTATTCTATGCCGAAAACCTAGAGTTGGTTCTGGGGTCAGGAGAAAGAACAGCCCAGGAATCAGGAGAGCTGGCTTCTAATGCCTGGCTCCATGACCTTGCTGGGACTCACCTCTGAAGCCCAATGGCAAACCACTTCTTCTGAGGCTCAGTTTAGGCCTCTGGAGGACTCCCTTCTGCTCCAGAGGCTTTGATCCTAACAATCTTCACACTGAATATGGTGGGCCATGGATGGGTGGATGATGGGCGGCACTATTTGGTAAGTATTTGTTCAAAGGGTCCCATTCTGTCCTGTCTCCTCCAACAGATTGCCACCTTTCTATCATCTCCGCTCTCTCAATTCTCTTCTTTTCAATACTAAGGATCATTTCCAAGGCAGAAAATAGATTAGGCAATTGGGGTTAAGTGACTTGCTCAGCTAGGAAGTGTCTGAACCACATTTGAACACAGGCCTGCTTCTATATCCACTAAGCCACCTAGCTGCCCCTATCTCAACTTCCCTTCCCTTCCCTTCCCTTCCCTTCCCTTCCCTTCCCTTCCCTTCCCCCCCCCACCACTGATCTCTGAACTCACCCCTCCAACTCCCTTTCAGCCATCTCAAACTGAATATCCAATTAGCTATCTTGAAAAATGGATGTCCAATAGACATCTTAAAACTCAATATGTCCAAATTAAAATTCACTGATGTTTCCCCTGAACCCTCTCCCTCTTTCCCCTTCTCTATTACTGTGGAGAGCATCCCCACCCATCCTCCTAGTCCCTAAGCCTTGCAAGCTAGGAGTCATCCTGGACTCCCCTCTCTCTCCCTCCTCTCTCCCTCTCTCTCTCCCTCTCCCCCTCCCCCCCTCTCTCCCCCCCCTCTTTCTCTCTCTCTGTCCCTCTGTCTCTGTCTCTCTCCTCTCCTTATCTCTCTTTCTTCCTCTCTCTCCTCTCCTTCTCTCTATATATATCTCCTCTCTCTCTCCCTCTCTCTCCTCTCTTTTTCTCTTTCTCTGTCTCTCCTTCTCTCTCTCTGTCTCTCTCTGTCTCTGTCTCTCTGTCTCTCTCCTCTCCTTATCTCTCTCTCTTCCTCTCTCTCCTCTCCTCTCTCTCTCCTCTCCTTCTCTCTCCTCTCCTCTCTCTCTCTCCTCTCCTTCTCTCTCTCTCTCCCTCCCTTTCCCTCTCCCTCTCTCTCTCTCTCTCTCTCTCTCTCTCTCTCTCTCTCTCTCTCTCTCTCTCTCTCTCACCCCCAACATCCAAGCTTTACCCAAGGCATGGCCTTTTCACCTTTGTAACATCTTTCCAATATCCTCTCTTTTCTCCTCTGGCCATGCCCTTACCCTGGTTGCAGGTTGGCATCTCCTTACATCTCGATGACTGCAATAGCCCTATTGGCTATCTCTCCTTGGACTCTACTCCCACTACTGAGCTCCCTGGCTTCCTTAAAGTCCCACCTAAAATCCTATCTTCTATAGGAGGCCCTCCCCTATCCCTCCTCATTCCAGTACCTTCCTTCTGTTCATTATTTCCTATTTATCCTGTCTGTCATTTGCTTTGCATGTACTTGTGTTTCTCCTCCCCCATTGGACTGTAAGCTCCTTGTGAGAGGGGACTGTCTTTTGCTCCTTTGTGTCCTCAGCACATAGTATAGTTCCTGACACATAATAGGCACTGAACTGAATTGAAGTAATCAAGGGTTCAGGAGTCTCCAAATTCTAGAACCTCAGGGATAGAAGAGAGGGACCTCATAGGGCATCTAGGCCAACTCCCCATCACAGACCTCTAGGGATAGGGAATTTACCACCTTCCTTTGCAGTCCATTCCCCCTTTTGATAATGGTCATTCTTGAGGAACTCTCCCTGATGTTGTGTTTTTTATTTGAGGTTTTGCTTTTAATTTTGTTTCTCAGTTACATGTAGAAATAATTTTTGAGGGTTATTTTCTGACATTTTTTTATTCAGATTCTCCCTCTCCCCCTTTCCTCAGGAGATAACTAGTTTGATATGGATTATACCAATGCTTTCATGGAATATATATTTCCTAAGAAACTCAATGAAGGAAATAAAGGGAAAGCTGGTGTGCTTTGATCTTCAGTCAGGCTCCAACAGTTCCTTCTTTGGCTGTGGATATCATTTCTCATTATGAATCCCTGTTGTTGAGTTGATACAGACTTACAAAAAGGACTTTGGAGGTGGGAGAGAAATCTATTGTAATCTTATATCTGATCAGAAATATGGCAACTAAGTGTTAACCACTGAACCCTAGGAACTAATCTGGCAGAGATGGTGGTCCTGGGGGATTCATTTTGGCATGGTATTCCAGCATGGCTACATATAGCAAGTGTAGAATCACTTTCTTGGTATTTTTCTTTTTAAGGTTTAATTGCTACCTTTTATCTTTATGTGGTCGTTGTCGCCAAACATGTGGAGAGAAGTTTACATAGTAATGTGTAAGTAAAGGTGGATTCCCAAATGGCTGATGTTCATACTCAAAGAGCAGATGTTAATAATTCCATCTAAGAGTGGCAAGGTCTGAAGTAGAGTGCCCCAAGGATCTTTCTTGATTTTGTATTTATCTTTGGCTAAAGGTATACATGACAGGTTCATCACGTTTGCATCTGGCACACAACTGGGAAAGAGCGTTAACACACTAGATGCCAGAGAAAGGATCTATGAGGATCTTGGCAGACCAGAGAAACATTGAGCTAAAGCTCCTAAAAATGAAATCTAGAAGGGACTAATATAGTCTCTCACTTGGGCACAAAGAAATCAACTTCCTAAATGGGGGGGGGGGGGCTAGGTGGCTCTGTGAATAGAAAGCCAAGCCCAAAGATAGGAGGTCCTGAGTTCCAATCTGGCCTCAGACACTTCCTAGCTGTGTGACCCTGAGCAAATCATGGAACCCCATTGCCTAGCCCTTACTACTCTTCTGCTGGAACCCATACACAGTATTAATTCTAAGATGGAAGATAAGGGCTTAGAAATAAATGAATGAATGAATGAATAAATAAAAGCTCAGGGAGGCTAACACAGATAGGCAGCAGGTATTGTGAAAAGAATCTGTGTAGTAGTAGTAGTAAAACTACTAGTAAAACTAGCAGACTGTAAGCTCCATGGGAGCTAGTGGTATTATGGGAATGCCACAATAAAGCCAATTTGACCTTGAGCTACATTAAGAGTTTGGGCAGAGTTTCCACAGAAGGACAGATGAGAAACTGAGGTCAAGTGAGGTAGGTAATTTTTTGGTAGAGTACCCTCTGCTCCTAAGTCCTCTCCCTCTGATTGGATGCCTTTTTTCCCACTTTTACCTTCTATTTTGGAATGAACACTTCCAAGGCAGAAGAGTGCTAAGGGTTAGGCAATGGGGGTTAAAAGTGACTTGCTCAGGGTCATACAGCTACAAAGTATCTGCATCCAGATTTGAACCCAGGACCTTCAATCTCCAGGCCTGACTCTCAGTTCAGTGAGGTACCCAGCTATTCCCACTCCCTGCCCACTTCTTTACACCTTCCTTTTATGTATAGTCTTCTCCCATTAGAATAGAAGCTCCTTGAAGGAAGGAATTGCCTTTTTTTCTCTGCTTATTTATATTCCCAACCCATAACTTGGTGCTAGAAAAACCTTAATAAATGTTTATTGACTGACTGAGTGACCCTTTGTCACATAGGATCATGGCTATAGAACTGGAAGAGATTTCAGAGGACAAGCAGCTCGGTTGCCTCATTTTTTCAGAGGAGGAAAGCGAGGCCCAGAGAATAGAAGTGACTTGACGAAAATCATGTGTGGTGTCCTAGACCTTCAGAGGTCACATCATTTGACCATCTCATTCTAGAAGTGGGGAAACTGAGGCCCAAGGTGGTAAGGTCACACAGGTAGTAGGATTTGAACCTAGTTCTTCTGACTCCAGATCCACATAAAGAAGTTCAGCTTAAGCAGCCAACATCAAAATGGACCACCATAGAAGCTGCTGTAATTTACTCCCATAGTTCCCCACATCTACGAAGGGGGGAGGCATGTAGACTTTTTCAGTGCTTTCCAGGGCCCGGCTTAGTCAGTTCATTGTCCCTTCTTTTGCCATGGCTAGCGTCATTGTGTTGCCATCCTTTGGCTGTTTTTGCTCATTTTGCTCCACATCATTTCATTCTTTTCTTCTTCTGCAGTCAGACTCCACCCCACTCACTCGCTCCTGTACCACCATTTACCAGAGGATAGCCATTCCCCAATCGATGGAATGTCCTCTCTTTTCAGAAGTGGATAATGTAGGGACAATGAAGTAGCACAGTGGATAGAGCTCCAGGCCTGGAGTCAGCAAGACTTATCTTCCCCACTTCAAATCTGACCTTAGACACAGACTGGCTCTCTGACTGTGGGCTGGTCACTAAATCCTGCTTGCCTTAGTTTCCTCATCTGTCAAATAAGCTGGAGAAGGGCATTGCACACCATTCCAGTATCTTAGCTGAGCAAGTCAGTTCTTTTTTAAGCCCTTACCTTCTGTCTTGGAATCCATACTAAGTATCTGTCCCAAGGCAATCATGCGGGGTAAGTGACTCACCCAGGGTCACCCAGCTAGGAGGTGTCTGAGACCAGATTGGGGCCCAGGACCTCCTGGCTCCAGGCTTGGCTCCATCAGCCTAGCCGCCCAGTCCAGTTGCCCCTCAAAGACTTCCATTGGTGGAGAGTTTCTTCATCCGGGACTTCCCTAAAGAATGAAATCCCAGGTTGCGTCCGGCTGCCTTGCCTTTTTTTAGGTCTTGGATGTGTGGGCACATTTCTAGGTTGCCTGACCTATATATAGACCTGCAGGATGTCGCAAAAGTGAATTTATTGGATCTTTGAGTCACTGAAGGAAGTGAGGAAAAGCCCTGCTCTGGGTGTCAGAAGGCCCTGTTTTCCCTGGTCCTCGGTTGCCTTCGCTGTAAAAAACGGGGATAGGCTTTCCGCGGCCCCGGAGTGAATAGTATAGATTTTGGCTAGACCCAAAGAATGAAATACATTTCTGGCCCCGGAGAATTCGAGGAAAGGAAACTTGAGAAGCTCTTTGCTGAGAGAACAATGTTCCATCCCTCATCCTGGGGGCTGTGGCTCTCTGCCCTATGCCTGCGGAGAGGCCGACTGCATTTGGTACCGACCCAAAGGAGCTCCCCAGGGGTGTTGTGGTCGCTGTGGCTGTGCCTGTTCAGGGCCTTGGCATCGGGCATTTGGGGAGCCTTCCCTCGGGCCTTTCTGGCCTTTTGGAGGCAGCACCATAACGAAGGAAGGCCATTAGATTGTAAGCCACAGGATCCGAGTTCAAATCTCCAGCCTGCTGCCTGTGACCTCAGTTGCGAGATCATAGCTCTAAACCAGTCTTCTTTCGAGCTCTTGGGACCATTCCAGCTCCGATGTTCTCTTTTATAGATTCACAGGATCAGTGTTCGAAAGCTGCAAGTGACCTGAAACAGGGCAGGCGAGGGAGAGGCGGCTTGGTTGGCTTGCTGAGCTGATTGGAAGATTTTCTGTCAATCTCTACAAATGGAGGCTTGCCTTATTGTTTTGTTGATCATCTAGATGTATGAAGACGATAGAGGACATTTTTGTCCTGGGGATTAAATGTGAAGCTATGCAGTTTTAGAGAGCTGGTTGTTAAACGTTTACCAGCACATAGCCCCGAGCAGAGGAAACTCGGGCTAGTTAATAATCCCCACCTCCGGGAGACTCAGGGAAAGGCCCTGATAGGCACCAGTGCCAAGTTCTGGGTGACCTCCTTCCCTGCATGGCAAGTTTTAAGCCTGGCCTCTTCCTCATCAGTGGGCAGGTGGGAAGAGATTGGGGAAGGGAGGAAAAAGAAGGGAAGGACAGACAAAAGGAAAGGGGGCAGAGGAGGAATGACAGGACAGAAAGTAGCCTTTATTAAACACCTACTGTGTGCCAGGCATAGCTAAGGGCTTTCCAAACATCATCTCGAGGCACTCTGTGAGCTGGAGAGGAGGGACCTTTACAGAGTGAGCCTGGAAGAGAGACGGCCACTCCTGACAGTGGGGGGCTCATGGGGATGGGAGATGGGGGAAGGGGGAGCAGCAGGGGGCAGGGGGCAGTGGAGGTTGGCAGGAAAGCAAGAGTTTGTGGGTTAATAAGTGAGTGAGTAGTCGCACCAGCCGCTACAGTCCAGCACCTACTGTGTGCAAGGCCCCATGCTGGGCCCTGGGGTCCTTGGCCTCCAGCCAGCTGGGTCCTAGGCATGTACAGGGGACCTCTGGAGCCAAGCTGAGTCTAGCCTTTCGGCCTACATGGTAGATGGAGAGGGAGGAGCCTCCTTTTCCTGGGACGGATGCTCCAATGTTCTCATCAGCAGGTCAGTGACAGTTCTTTGGGTCCAACGTCTTTCTATCCGGCATCCCTTCTCTGGCAACAGGGTGCCCAGGGCCCTCATGCTTCCTGAGGCTACTTCTGTCCCCCAGCTCGACATCCCTGCCCAGCGTCCCTTCCTGAGCCCGAGAGGTGCCCCAAGCCTCAGTTTCCTCATTTGTGTCCCTTCGTGTCCTAGGAGCCCCCGGAGACCTAAAGAGGCCCTCTATTTCAGTCTCCTGCCAAGGGGCAGAGTGAGCAGCTGCCAGCAGAGGGGGGCTCTTTGGGGATGGAGTGAGATGGCAGGGAGGGCCTTCTGAGGGAAGCAGCTGCTTCATGAGGCGCCACTCCCTCCCCTTTGCCACTGCCAGAGCCTCTTGGGCCTTTGACTGAGGTCGGAGCCGGAGCCCCTGGCTGTCACGGAGGCCTGTGACATCTCCATACACCTGGTGACAGTAGCTATTACTCAGAGGGGAGACTTTGCCCGTCTGAATATGACTAATTCTCAGAGTGACTAAGCTGTTAGATAATGGGGAGGGGGGTGGAATCCATCGCCTGAGCTCAGGCTCAAAGAGGCTCCATTGTTGCCCAAAAAGCCATCTTGTCAAAGGGTTCTACCCATTGTGCCCTCCGAGTGGCTGGCGGCGGAGGGAGGCTTATTATTTGGGGCCTCGCCTGTGAATGAGAGCCAGCTGTTTGCCTCAGGACTGCCGCTGAGGGAGGGGCCCCCAGGGGCAGCTAGACCTGCTCTCCTTCCCTGGGAAGCACAAGTAGGTCACACGCTGCCCTTTCCCTCTAGCTTCTCCTGAGAGGGAGCAACAGGAGCGTGGACTTCCCAGCTACAAGGAACCTGGGATGTGGGGCAGGCCAACCCGGTCATTCCATTTTACAGGGAAGGAAACCAAGGCCCAGTGAGGGGAAGGGACTTGCCCTACATCACATGAAACCACAGATCTAGTGCTGGGAGAGGCCTTAGAGACTGGCAAATGGAACTACCTCAGTTTACCAAGGAGGAAACAAAGGCCCAGGGATCGAGATTTGGTGCCCAAGGTCATACCTAGGCCTCAATTCTAGAGTAGGAAGGGACTACAGAGGCTGGGGGTCCAACCCCCTCACTTGGCAGAGGGGGGAACTGAGGCCCAGAAAGAGGAGACTTGGCCAGTGCTATACCTAGGATCATAGGACTAGAACTGAAAGGAGCCTTAGAGTCCAACCCCCTCATTTGCCAGAGGGGAATACTGAGGCCTACCGGGGGGGGGGGGGGGGAGGGACGACTTGTCTTTAGGTTACACCTAAGATTACAGATCTAGGACTGGAAAAGACCTCAGAGACCTTTGAGTGCCAGCCACCCCTTCATTTGACAGATGAAACAGGGAAACTGAGGCCCAGGGAAGGGATGGGGCTTGTCTAGGGTTGCAAAGGTAGCCAAGCTGGTGTTTGAACCCAGACCTCCTGTCTCCAGAACTCCAGGCTTTTTCATTGGCCTTAATCTCTTCTGAGACCTCCTTGTTCTGCGATCTTGGCCTCAAGACTCAATTTCTGGATTTTAAGGTTTGGTCTGGGACATTGGGCACAAAGAACAGATTTGGGTGAGAAGTGTGCCTTTTGTCACATGGTCCCAGGAGAGACGCACACAGTGGAGAGAGAGCCAGCCTTGCAGGCAGGAAGCCATAGGCACAAGTCTCTGACAGGTACTGGCTGTGTGACCTGTGATAAGTCATTCTTTCTGGGCTTCTGAGCCTCTTTGCTTGGGAAGGGGGCTCCCAAAGTGATGAAGGCCCTTCCTGGATTCATAGGACATGCTTGGATCCCTCTCCAGACAGGCACCCTCAGATAGCTCCCCTCCCTGTGGAGGGGTCCTGCAAAGCAGGAGTAAAGTTGGAGGGCACAGCTTGGCAACTGGGCCATGGCTTCTTGCCTGGGCCTGGAGGAGAGGTTCGGGTCTGTTTGTAATCCCCGCAACCAGACAGGCTGCTCTTGTGAGTCGTGGGAGGACTGGACACAGGACAGGAATCAGAGCATCCTTTAATGGAGGGACCTTGGAGAGCATCCAGGCCAGTGGCCCTCCAGGCCCTGCCCTCTCAGGGGGTCCACAAGGCCCAGGTGATTTTCATCATGATTCCAAGATGCTTCATTTTGGTTTTAACCCCTTACCTTCTGTCTTAGAATCAGTACTAAGTGTTGGTCCCAGGGCAGATGCTCAGTAAGGACTAGCCAATGACGGTTAAGCGTCCTCCTGTATCTGAGCCTGGCTGTAACCATTGGGCAACCTAGCTGTCCCCAAGATGTTTGATTTCTAATACAGTAAATATTGATTCACGGATAGATGGGTGAACAGATAGAAGAGACAGAAAATTATAAATGGAATGGACAGGTAGAGAGATAGGAGAGACAGATAAGATAAAGATCAGACAGGGAGAGAGGAGACAGAGGAGTGAGGGAGAGAGAGAGAGGAAGAGGAAGAGAGAGATGGGGGAGGGAGAGAAGAGAGAGAAAGGGAGGGAGGGAGAGAGGGAGGGAGGGAGAAAGAGATGGGGGAGGGAGAGAGGGAGAGGGAAAGAGAGAGAGAGATGGAGGGAGGGAGAAAAGAGAGAGAGAGACAGAGAGATGGAGGGAGGGAGAGAAGAGAGAGAAAGGGAGGGAGGGAGAGAGAGAGGGAGGGAGGGAGAAAGAGATGGGGAGGGAGAGAGGGAGAGGGAAAGAGAGAGAGATGGAGGGAGGGAGAAAAGAGAGAGACAGAGAGATGGAGGGAGGGAGAAAGAGATGGGGGAGGGAGAGAGGGAGAGGGCAAGAGAGAGAGAGGGAGGGAAAGAAGGGAGAGAAGGAGAGGGAGGGAGAGAGAGAGGGAGGGAGAAAGAGATGGGGGAGGGGGAGAGGGAGAGGGAAAGAGAGAGAGATGGAGGGAGGGAGGGAGAAAAGAGAGAGAGATGGAGGGAGGGAGAGGGAAAGAGAGAGATGGAGGGAGGGAGAGAAGAGAGAGACAGAGAGAGATGGAGGGAGGGGGGAGGGAGAAAAGAGAGAAGGGGAGGGAGAGAGAGAGAGGGAGGGAGAGAGAGAGGAAGGGAGAAAGAGATGGAGGGAGAGAAGAGAGAAGGGGAGGGAGGGAGGGAGGGAGAAAGAGATGGGGGAGGGAGACAGGGAGAGGGAAAGAGAGAGAGATGGAGGGAGGGAGAGAAGAGAGAGATGGAGGGAGGGGGGGTGGGAGAGAAGAGAGAGAAGGGGAGGGAAAGAGAGAGAGATGGAGGGAGGGAGAGAAGAGAGAGGGAGAGAGAGAGAGAGAAAGAGAGAGACAGAGAGAGAGAGAGAGAGAGAGAGAGAGAGAGAGAGAGAGAGAGAGAGAGAGAGAGAGAGAGAGAGAGAGAGAGATGGAGGGAGGGAGGGAGGGAGGGAGAAAGAGAGAGGGAGGGAGAGAGAGAATAATTACAGATGGGATGGGCACGTAGCAGATATAACCCATGTAAACAAATAAAGGCATCCCAATGCCCAAAGATGAGAACAGATGATGTAATCTCACTCCTTTTTCTAGAGGAGGAAACTAGGCCCAGGCAGGAGCAGGGTCTCTCCTGAGGTTGCACAGCACTTCTGTGATACAAGCCATCTCCTGAGTCCCAGCCCACTGTCCTGGGAGATCTATCAGATGGAACTATGGAAAACCTGAGTTCAAATCCAGCCTTAGACACACCTACTTGACTGTGTGACTGGACAATTCACTGAGCTTCTCCTAGCCTCTGTTTCCCCAAGTGTAAAGGGAGATAATTTCTCCCCAGCGTTGTTGTGCTGATCAAATGAGGTAAGCTGGGTTAAGTGCTTGGAAGACCTTCAAGGACTGGAGCAGTTCTTAGGGGTGGCTGGCCTTTGTTCTCTGCCCATGCTGAGGGCCAAAGCATCTCCATCTCCTGACTGGGCACCCAGAATTCCTGGCGCTTAGCGTTCCTTCCAGGCTGGGTGCGGGGCACTGGTTTCCTTGCAGTTCAGGAGAAGGGGGAGCAAAGGAGGTCCTGGAGGTGAGGGCATGCCAGTTCATCGTCCCCCTCCCGCTCTGAATAGAGGACGTGGAGCTCATCTCCAAGGAGTCCAGGCCAACAAGAGCCTGGTAACCAACAACCCAAGATTTCAAGGGTCCTTAATCAGGTTCACATAGACTTCCTTTCAGTGGATGCACCAGCATCCTCCAGCATCCTCGTGCCTTGTCTTTTGCCTGCAGTTGTGGCCAGAATATTTAAGATAAGAGGATTTTAGATCATCTGCTGCAAGGAACCTCAGAGGTCTTGTTTTACAGATAAGGAAACTGAGACACAGGGAAGCAAAGGGACTGGCCTAAGGCTACCTATAGGACCATAGACTTCAAATCAGAAGGGATTTAATTGAACTTCCTCATTTACATATGGAGAAACAGGAGGTCCCAGGTGTTAAACAACTTGCCTGAGGTTAGACATTGAGGGACAAAATCTGGATTCGAACCCAAGGCCTTCAGTTCTCCACCCAGCAGGCTTCCCCCTTATTGAAGCTTGTTTTTGATTCACCAGGCCCACACTTGAAAGTCTTCCAGTCAGGTAGGACCTAGCAGCTTGTGCCAAGCTGGCATGTCTTCAGAGACATCGCATCTCACCTCTACAGAAAGATGAGGCATTCCTGGAGGAAGAGGAGGAGGAGGAGATTGATGCACATGGCAGGGCCTGGCCCCGTTTCCTAGTTGTATGAGGTCAGGTCATGTGGCATGTACCTCTCCACAGCTAGACAATACCTCACCAGGCTACTGAGCAGAAAATGGCACTGCTACTTCCTATCTCTGTGACCTTGGGCAAGGCACTTAATCTCTCTAGGCCTCAGTTTCTACATCTGTAAAATGACATGCTCAGACCCAAACTCCTCAGGGGTCCCTTTCAGATTCCAGTCTATGAGTCTATAAAGTATCTGGCCAACTTTTGAATTCTCAAGAGCCGTGAGTTCAGATACTGACTCTTGCTGCCTAGTAGGCATGTCACCCTGGACAAGTCACTTACCCTCTGATCATCAATCTCATCTATAAGATGGAGCCAATGCTTGGTACAGGCTGGTTGTGATCTTCAAATATGATTATTTAGGCCAACTGCAGGTGTAAGCTCTTCACACTAAAAAGGAGGGAGCTTCCCTGGGGTTATTGTGATATGGTCTAGGGCTCACCCTGGAAAGGTTCATTCTTCTGACCCTGAAAAGCAAGAAGGCACAGGGCCTTGTAGTCATGTCCTTCAGAGTAACACTTAATTGGGGACAGCTAAATGCCTCAGTGGGTTGAGACTGGAGGTCCTGGGTTCAAATGTGGCCTCTGACACTTCTTAGCTGTGTGACCTTGGGCAAGTCACTTTACCCCGATTGCTTAGCCCTTAGTACTCTTCTTCCTATTGTTCCAAAGATGGAATTAAGGGTTTTTTTTAAAATAAAAATAAACAAGTTGTTTCCCCAAACACAGATCCCTGGGCTTTGAGTCTGGGGGGCCAGATCTGGCACGATCTAGCCCAGTTACCATGGCAAGGACTCGTATCTCTGTGTTCCTCGGTTTCCCTGTCTTTAAAATGGCAATGACCATCAGGGCCCACCTCTCAGGGCTGCCTAGAAGACTGAGCAGCAAGAAAGGCACTTCAATATTCCTGAGATGCGAGGGAGCTTTATCTAGTGCAGACAATCATCCCCTCTGTCTCGGGCACGCAGCCTTTCATTACATGCTGCTTTTTTGGTTGGCAGCTGATTTTCCCTGTTTTGCTTCCATTTGTCAGGCCGAGTGTCTCCAGCCCTGCTGGCCAGGCCTGTTCCCTCGTGGTCCTTGGGGCTGATAGTGCCTCTCAGCAGGCTGCCACTCTGACCGAAGAGGCAAAGCAGGAAGGGGGCACTCCCAGGCTCCCGAGGGAAGCCGCTCCCCTGGGGCCATCAGTGATAGCAGCCACTACAAGACTAGCTACAGATTCCCTGAAATGCCACACATGGCTCAGTGGGATGCTTCTGTTCCCACAGATTTCAGAAACACAAGGCACGAAAAAGAGAATACACAGCAACTAGGTGGTCCAGTGGGTAGAGTGCCAGGCCTGACGTCAGGAAGACTCATCTTCCCCATGTTCAAGCACAACCTCAGATACGCCCTAGCTGTGTGACCCTGGGCAAGTCACTTAACCCTATTCACCGTGGCTTCCTCGTCCATAAAATGAGGTAGAATAGGTACAGCGAGGTGGTTCAGGAGATAGAGAGCCAGACCTAGAGACAGGAGGTCCTGGATTCCAATGTGGCCTCAGATGCTTCCTAGCTGGGTGACCCTGGCCAAGTCACTTAACCCCATTGCCTCACCCTTACCACTCTTCTGCCTTGTAAGGATTTTTAAAAAATGAGTTGGAAAATTTCATGGCAAACCTCTCCTGGATCCCTTGCCAAGAAAACCCCAAAATAGGGTCATAGAGGACATGGCTGAAAAACTACTTAACAGGAAGAGGAAAAAATGTTTATTAAGCACCTACTGTGTGCCCACTGCTGTGCCAAGTGCTTTGCAAATATAATCTCATTTGATACTCACAAAAAACCTGGAAGCTGAGTGGTATGATTCATCCTCTTTTTACAGATGAGGTCAACAGGTGAAATGACTTGCTCAAGGTCACACTGCTAGTTGGGGGGGGGAGGCTGGATTTGAACTTGGACCTTCCTAAGTCCAGGGCCAGTGTTTCCTGGGTCACCTGCTGCCAAATAGATAGGGTGACCTATGTTGGCAGATTGGCTCTACTCAGAATTGATCATCAGCTTGTCGGGGAGGACAGTAGAGTGGGCGGCCCTCTTTCCTGTCTGTCAGCCCAAGAAGGCAAGACACACAAATCGGAAATACTGATATTTCACCAGCTGGAAATGCTTCCGTGCTGATGGGTCTGACCACATGTGTGGGTGGAATATGAGTGTGTGTGTGTGGAAGCGGGTCAGTCCGGCACTGCGGCAGGAAAACTGGAAATATTTGTGGCCGATGACAGCCAAAGGCGGTTTCTGCTGGGTTTTCTTTGTTTGGGCCGGCCCTGCCTCGTTCTCTTTGACCTCTCCGTGGCCTTCCACACCACTCTTTTCTCACTAGGTTTGGGGACGCCCCTGCCTCCAGGTTCAATGGCCGCTAACTCCAAGTATTATGTTTGATAGGAGAAGGAGAAGAAAAAAGAAATCGGAGTTAAAAGCCCAATTTTCTAGCCCAAGTAAGACCATGTGAGTAGCCTTTCCTGCCAAGCTCTCCCCCAGCCCCAACAGCCAAGAGAGAGAGAGGGCAGGGCTACCCCAGCTTATATCTTCCCTACGCTGGTACCGAACGCAGATACGTAAATGGGATGCTGGGAGCCAAATTCCAATTACACACCTGCTCCCTCTGACTGCTCCTTCTCTGTCTCCCCTGCTGCGTCTTTCTCCAGATCATACCCTTGAACCCTACGTGTCCCTCAGGACTCTGGCCTAGGCCCTCTTTTCTTCTCCCTCTAGACCTCTACACTTGGCTCTCTCATCAGCTCCCATGGCTCTCTGCTAAGATCATGCCTTCTCCAGCCTCCCTTCCCTGTGCTAACCTCTCTGCCAACCTCCAGTCTTGTATCTCCACATATCTCCACCCAGTTGGCCAGTTGGCCATCTGAAGCTCACCATGTCATTATCTTTCCCCCACAAAGCCTTCCTTCTTGTCGTCCTGGACTTGTCATTCTCCCTTGGCCTGCATGTCCAGTCTCCTGTCTGGTCCTGCCTTTTCTACCTCTGAGATATCTCTCCCGTATTGATTGTTTTTGAACCTTTATCTTCTGTCTTAGAATCAACTCTGTGTATGGATTCCAGGGCAGAAGAGAGGGAAGGGTTAGGCAATGGGGGTTAGGTGACTTGCCCAGGGTCACCCAGCTAGGAAGTGACTGAGGCCAGATTTGAACTCAGGTCTTCCTGACTGTAGGCCTAGTGCTTTCTCCTTTTTCCCACCTAACAACCTAATCGATAATAAGATCATCAAACCAACTCTGTTCTGTTTTTACATCCTTCAGTGAATCTTGTATGATTTTAGTGTATGTGTGTATGAAACATCTTTGCCAAAGACTGACCAGATGCCAAAGAACTCTTGGGCAGATACACAAAGGATGAAAGACAGGAAGGAACCTTAGCAGTTATTTGATGTTAAAGACCAGAAGCAGCATACGTCCATGTTGGCTAACCTATGGCATGCGTTCCCATCCCCCTCTCTACCATGGCTGAGGACATTCCTCATGTCACCTGCCTCTGTCCAGCCTCCCAGTGGGAGCACTTCCTGCCTCCCCTGTCTGGGGTAAGGCTGGGATGGGGGACTCCCATGTGGCCTGAGGGTTGCATTTTGGGCACTCAGTCTCTAAAAGGTTTGCCAGCACTGGCCTAGTTATCCCATGGCACCTCCCACATAATGGCTGCACCAATTTAGGCAAATCATTGGCCCAGTGCAATTCTCTGAGACTAGCAATTGCTGAGAAGGCCCATATCTACATCGGTAGAGAGAATTTTTTCTCCCAGAATTCCCAATACTGTTCCAGTACCAAATATAGTGATGATAGTGATGATGGCGGTGGTGATAAGAATGAAAACACCAGCAATCAGAGGGTCACTGAACAAGATGATTTCTGTTCTCACATCCCTCAAGTACCCTTCACCAAATATGACAGGTGCCCAGGAGACACTTTGTTGGAAGGAAGCTTTCAGGGCAGTACTTGGCTGAATGGATTTTCCCCCTTTAGTCAAGAAACGATGAACACAGTGGGTTCTGGGATCCTTGATATCTTTCTATCCCCTCGTGATGGTCAAGGTGCATCTAATTCTAGCATAGATCTACATGCTCCCTTTTAGTAACTGCATTCCCTAGATATCTGTGGAGATGATCTCATATTGACTAGGAAGTAGATATGTATATGTGTGTGGAGGTATAGCTAGGCTGCTCTGTGAATAGAAAGCCAGGCCTGGAGGTGGAAGATCCTGGGTTCAAATGTGGCCACAGATGCTTCTTAGCTGGGTGACCCTTAGCATTCTTCTGCCTTGGAACCAATACTTAATATCAATTCTAAGACAGACAGTATGGGTTTAAAAAAAAGAAAGTAGGCATATGGGTTGGTCGTCGTTGATGAGTTGGCTTTTTTCAGTAGCAATAAGGTCTGGGAGATTTTTCCTCCATTTTTGCTATCCTCTACTTCGGATACTTTTTAATATTTCTTTTCCCCTTCAGATACTTTGAGGACTGGCTGTTCCCTTGACAACGCCCAAATTATATTCCCAACAGCATGGTTATCCTCTGTGTATCCTTGGTCTAGTCCAGTTGCTTTTCCCCTCTTTGTTTTCTTCAGTAAGATTTCGACTCCCTACAGAAGTATATCAGGGGCTTTGGGGTGTGTCGAAACCAGCTTAAACCCCAAGAGCTGATAATTAAATTTTCAGTGGGAACATTTACAGCACAGAAACCAGCCAACCACAAATCAGGGCTTGTTTTGTTGGTTGTCTAGACTTAGGAAAGTGATGGAGAAAATGTTAATAGTACTAATTAAACTTAAAAATACTTTTGTTGGAGAAGGGTTGTGAAGCTAGTTGATAAACATTTATTATCATTTTAATATAGAAAAATGTTTTGCATGATTGCACATGTCAAATCTATATCAGAAAGGAGGGAGGGAGGTGACAAGTGTCAGAAGAAGGGAGAGAATTTAGAACTCAAACCTTAAAAAATGTTTTTATGTGTAATAGGAGAAAAAATAAAATACTGTTTTAAAAACAATTTTTATCATTATACCCCTAGATGTCAGAGTTCAAATATGGGATTTGTCATCTGTGAGATCTGTTGTCCTTGATGTGGTGAAAAGAGTTTACTATAGAAACTTTACAGATCTTTTCCATCTTTTGTTGGTGTGTTGCTCTCCTTCCTGCTTCAGCTTGACTCTGCTTAGTGGACTCTCTCACCGAGTTTTTTTCTGGTCAGTTTCCCCCTTTATTGTTTCTCCAGTGATGCTGCCACTAATCTTATACCATCTTTGTATGTAAGACTTTACAAATGAGTTTGTATTCTGAACTTGTATTGCCCTTGGCTGTCATCTCCCTCCACTTGGCAATTTTATCAAGTGTTTGCTGATTGAGGCTCTTGTTAGACTCTTTTGGTCTTCTCATTATGGCAATTGATTTACATCAGTTATACTTCTGTATGCAATTATTATCATCTTTGTGTCCTTCCTCCAGTACATATCCTATATTTCAGTGTTAATCCTTGTTTAAATAGGTCAGATTCGAGTTGTTTTAATTACATGACAATCTATCCAACCCCCCGCCCTTTTCATGTTCTCCTCCAACTTTATCTTAATTTGGATCTCTGCTATGACATGACCAGTGGCCGGCTATATGGTGGGAATGACTCCCCCCTCAGTGATGTGCTGTCTGATCGAATACTGGCCATCTTCGTTTGTGTGCTGTTGTTTTGGGATTGCTTTGCCCAGCCTTTCACAGTTCTTTTGCTGAATAAAGGGTCTGTGACATGCAGACGGGAGGCTTCTGTGCCTTCTGCTCTTTCCTTGTTCTAGAACAATCTTTCTCAACATTGTCTTTTCTAGCCTCCCCTGTGCCCACCTTTGCATTGAAGTTATCTCATATCCAGGCATACGTTGATTTTATTTGGAGGGCTTTATGTAGTTCTTTATTGAAATTCTCTATCTCGTCATCCTCTGCAACAGATGTCGGTACATAAGCCGCAATATTCAGGGTGTTCTTTTTGCAAATACTTATCGTGAGCGCTGCGTTATGAGATGATCGAATGGAGGAAATGATGCTTCTTATTGCCTTTGGACACCTGATAAAACCAACTCTGCCAACTCCTTTATTTGCCTTCCCAACCCATCCATCTGCCTTCCCATCACTTAGCAGTGTTTTCCTTTGGTCTCCAGCTTCTGTTTATGGCCACAACATCCTGATCGATAGGAGAGGCTCTAGTTCGTCAAGTTGTATGTACGCTTGTTGGGAACCGGACACGAGGCTCACGTTTTGGGGCCCAGCAGCTCAGTTGCTTTTTATTTATAGACCATCTTTTTCAAAATCGGTTATTTTTAGTATTGTGCCCATTCGTTGTGTTTTTCCACTCCGTCATCATCACTGCAGTAACGGAAGGGGGCTGCACAGGGCAGAGGGGTGTTTTATATTTCTCTCTGCTTCATGGGTTGCCAAAGGAATCATCGCTAAGTTGGCCAGCTTACTGGTGGTGATGAGCCTCTCTTGGTACTTAATTAGGCCAGTCCTTGAGAAGCAGACACAGTCCTGTTGCTAGGACTGCAAAGATATATGATATATAATTAGAACTCCTTTGGACGTAGTTCCCCCCACTCTCCCGGTACAGTATGGGAATAGTACGTGTGTTACGGTCCCCATTTTGAATGTGAGGAGACTACTTTCTGGGATTACTGGCCTATTAAATGGCAACAGTGGGGTTCCAGTCCTAAATTCTAGATTCTCTGCCCATCCATTCCAATCTGTATCTGCATAAAAATCCAGCCCCCAACATGCCTGACCAGGGAGCCTCTGGCCTTTCCACTTCTGGTTTGCCATAATAGGGGGCAAACCTACCCATAGTCCCTATTCCTGGTCACTGCTTCCTTGTTTAGATGTTTATATGCCACCCCTTTAAATAGCCCATTCTAGGATCTTTGCAAACTCCATTGGCTTTCCCTGGATTGCAACATGTCTCCCATCTCTCCCCCTGTTTTTTAAAAAATATTTTATTTTCCTAAATACATGCAGTAACAATTTTCAACATCCATTTCCGAATTTGTAAGGTCCAGATTCTCCCTCCTTCCCCTCCCAGAGATGGTATCTCCCCCTATTTCCAAGTCAGTGACTCAGCAATCACAGCTGTCAGTTCTCTCAGCACTTTGGGAGGCCAGTCCTGGACTTGGAGTTAGATCTTTCAGTTCTAAGGCCAACCTATTATTCCCTAAACTGGACTGGAGATGGGGTGTCAGGATAGAGGCCTTGAGTGTTGTTGGGAAGCTAGCCCAGGTCACTGAGGAAGGACTCTGGGCCTTGGACTGCCCTCTTCTGCTATTACCAAAGGCCGGGAAGGCTGGTGGTGGTCATAGACCTGAACCATCTCCTTGAAAGAGACCCTTGGCATCTCATGATGAGGTGTCTACACCTGCTCTGCTTTTCTCCCCTTTGGAGGTATGGTAGCTAGCTGGTTGGGCTCCCTTCCCAGCACCAAATAACCAGAGAATTTGATCATCTGAGCAGTGTCCAGTTACTGAGTTGGTTTTGCCTTGTGAGGGGCCATTTTTGTGTTTAATTAGGTAGATTGAGGCACCAAGGGAGAGCTTGATTTATATGAGATCATAAAGTAGCAGAGCTATAGCCTTAGCAAGTCTCCTGACCACCAGCCTGTACTGGTGGCTCAGTGGTTCCCCCCTTCCTGCAAGTGTCAGGACCTCTGGGTTTCCTACCCAATATGGCAGGATTCAGTGTCCCAGAATACATGGGGGTTTGGAGAAAATCTACTAGTGGGAGCATGTAGGTTTCTCTGGTGATATTCCTACCCAGGTCTCCAGCACCCTTGTCTCCTTTCTCTTCCCAATCTCCAACCTCCCCTTCCCCAGCAATTATTTTGGCCATCTTTTGACTCCTCTGAATCTCAGACCCATTCTAGTCTCATTTTGAGATGTTGGATTAATGGCTCATGGCATTGTCCTTCTTCCTCTTCCCTTTTCACTTGTTCCCTTTTGTCCTTTCTCTTTCCTCCGTTTCCCCAGCATCTCTGGCCTCTCTCTCCCTTCTTACCTCTTTCTCTTTGTCACTATTTCCTCCTTTTCCCATCTCCCTCAGGAAGGTCCACTTCTCCCTATTCCCTGCCCCTTTTTCTCTTTCCTCATTTTTGTTATCTCCTCTCACCCTTCTGCTTCTTTCCTACCTCTCCCTCATGTCTTTCCCCCTCTTCTTTCATTTTACAGAGGAAGAAATTGAGGCCTAAGGAGGGGAAAAGAGACTTGGACTTGCCCAAGACTTGATCATAGATCTAGAGCTGAAAGGAACCGTAAAGGTCATCTAGTCCAACTTGCTCGTTTTACAGAAGGGGACACTGATTTCCCAGATGAAATGACTTGTCCAAGATCATACTGAGGTTCTTAGAGGTAAAGCAAGCCTCTTCTAACTAGTTCAATCCTCTCATTTTAAAGAAAGGGGAAGGTGGAAGAGGCAGGATTTGAACTCAAATCTTCTGTCTGCAAAGGTCAGTCAGCCTTTCCACTTTGAACCTGAATTCTAAAGACCTGTGATAACTTCAGGATCCAGAGTAAGTCATTTCTGACTTCTCTCCAATCAGAGGTTGGCTTCCACATCTCTTTAAACACCTTGAGCTAACATTAGGATGTTCTGTTCTGAAGCCTGAACAGGTGCTGTGAAGGCTGCTGTCCATGGTCTGAGCAGCCCCTACTGTCTCCTACTCCCCAGGCAATATCCCTCAGAGCCTCGAAATGGGCAGCAGGAGGCAAGAATAGCCTGGGCAGAAGCTCAGGTTACTTCCTGGGTGTCTCTGTTTGGGCTCTGGCCACTAGAGGACAGCCCAGGCACTGTCTTTCCCTGGGGGAAATCATTAGATCTTAAGATTGCAATCTGGGAGTGACCTTTGAGATCCATGGAGATTCCTAGATTGTCATAGCTCTTAGGAGGCTCAGAGAATCCAACCTGCTTCTTTTCCACCTGAGGAAACTAGGGTCCAGAGGGAGGAAGGTCACACCCATGGCTTTGGGACAGGGCCAGGACTCCAGCTGAACCCTGCTGCTTCCCCTGGTTTCCAGGCAGTGGTTTGCAGTGGGTTTAGGACCAAGAGGAAAAAGATTGGGCAAGCTACAATAGGCCCTTGGAGTTCTCTGACTCTTGGCCTGCATGGTGTCCTTACAGACACCCAGCAAAGCCTCCCCCCTCCCCACTAGGCCCACATTCAAGGCATCGCTAGCCAGCCTCTTCAAACCTGTGGCTTCTATGGTAGGAAGTCCCTACAGGTTCTGGAAACACCTCTAGGCTGGGGTCAGGAGGCCTGGATAAGGATGCTAGTGACCTTGTCACTGACTAGCTGTATGTCCTTCCTTAAGCAAGAGGCCTCAGTTTTCTCTTCCTTAAAATGGGGCCATAATAGCTACCTTGTAGGATCAAATGCCATAAAGCTTAACAAATGTCTAATTGCCTTCCTCTGTTCCCTCCCAAAACTACCCAAAATTTCTCTCCATAAAACCAATAACTTCTGTCTTGTGGCGGAACTCTTTGGCCCCTGCTGCACCCCAACATTTGTGGAGCAGAGTTATCTTATAGTCATTCTCATATAATCATCAAGAAAAGAAATCACTAGGGGGCAGCTGGGTACCTCAGTGGATTGAGAGCCAGGCCTAGAGACAGGAGGTTCTGGGTTCAAATGTGACCCCAAACACTTCCCAGATGTGTGACCCTGGGCAAGTCACTTCACCTTCATTGCGTAGCCCTTACCACTCTTCTGCCTTGGAACCAACACACAGTATTGACTCCAAGACGGAAGGTAAGGGTTTATTTTTAAAAAAGGAAAAGAAATCGCAGCTTTTTAGAGTTTGGGGCTATGCTGGGTAGCAAGGATATAGCTAGCCAAGGGACCTGCCCTCAGTGAGCTCTGATCTCTTTGAACAGGGAAGCAGACACTTGGCATCATTTCGCTTGACCAATTTCTGATGACAGAGAAGGATCGATCACGGGGTAATTGGTTCAATTTCTATAGCTTCACATGAGTTGTTTTGGGTTTTTTTTAACCCTTTACCTTCCATATTAGAATCAATACTGTGTTTTGGTTCTGAGGCAGAAGACCAGTAAGGGCTGGGCAATGGGGATGAAGTGACTTGTGCAAGGTCACATTTGAACCCATTTTCAGACCTATCTACTGCAGCCCCTCTAATGGTTTTAAAGGGGCAGCTAAGTGGCTCAATGGATAGAGTGCTAGCCCTCTAGTCAAGAGGATCTGCATGGCCTCAGACACTTCCTAGCTGTGACCCTGAGCAAGTCACTTCACTGTTTGCCTCAGTTTCCTCATCTGTAAAATGAACTGGAAAAACCACTCTAGTATCTCTGCCAAGGAAACCCCAAATGAGGTGAGGAAGAGTTGGATATGACTAATTGACTTTAACAAACAAATGGTTTTTAAAGCATTTTCATAACTGAAGTGAAAAAACTTGCCCAGGGTCATATAGGGAGCCAAGATTTAAAGAGGAACAATGGGCCAAGATTTGGTGTCACAGGACCTGGGTTTGAAGCCTATGTCTAGTACTGTACAACCCCACTACTTAGTAATGGTATGATCTTGGACAAGTTTCTTTTCCTCTCCAGGCCTTGAGTTCCCCATTCTCTATGCCATGAGTACCATGTACTAGCTGGCCTCAGAGGGCCCTTGCTGGAGCTGGGATCCTGTAATCTAGGAACCCAGAGCCTGTCTTTGGAGCTAATTAATGTTTGGTCCACTGCATCCCAGTACTTGCTGGGAGGATGCCAATTCACTTTTCCATCAGCTCAATCAAAGGGTAATTAGGGACGGAAGTATGCTGGGGACCGGACCAAGGAATCAGAGGGTGTGTTTCAAGGCCAGAAAGCAATGTGTCCGGAATGGAAGAGTCTTGTCTATGACTCTTATTACAACACTTTAACTGTTGACCAAATATTCTCTGCCTCCCCAGCTTGGGACCTGAGTTCCTTTGTCTGGATGTGTTGGAGTTGGGCAGCCTTTGGTAGAGAGGATGCCCTTGCCCAAGTGAGAGCAAGGAACCCCAGGCACTAGTCCTGGCTTTGTCACTAAAGCCTAGTGTTCTCAAAAAAGTTCATTTCTCCTTGTGGACCTCAGTTTCTTTATCTGTAGTGAAGGGAAGGAGAAAGACCATATTGGATCAGCGATGGAGGTCAGTCTGGGACACTTCCTGGCTATGTAATTTCACTTTTCCCCCTGACCATTCATTTTCTCACTTGTAAAAAGGTGGTTAAAATACCTGTACCCCAGAGCAATTGGGTTGCTCAGTGGTTTGAGAGCCAGGACTAAAGATGGGAGGTCCTGGGTTCAAATTTGGCCTCAGACACTTCCTAGGTGGGTGACCCTGGGCATGTCATTTTCTTGGTATGTAAAATGATGGAGTTGGACTGAGGGGCCTCTCTAGTCCCTTCCAGCTCTGATAGATGGTTCTCTACTTTCCAGTAGGGTACATGACACCTCTCCTTGGCCCTCATCTCCAAAATTTGGGGAGGACTTTGACTATACATCATCTAGGAAGCCTGTGCCTTTAGCTTGGTGGTTCTTGCAGCCTCAGGGCTTGGTCCAGTGGGAGATACGGGGCTTTGTGGTTGGAGGGACTGGCTTGACATTCCAGGTTGGTGCTTCCTGAACAGTGACCTTGGCTCATCAGTACTCTAATGTGTACCAGGCACTGGGCTGAGCAGTTGAGATCCAAGGGCAAAAACTGAGCTCTGGTGACTGGATTGGGCAAACCCTCTTGTGTCTGAGCCTCACTTTTCTCATCTGTAAAATGGGGAAAGGAGTGGAGGAGATGGATACTTGGGGACCTTCAGGCGCTTTCTCTCTCTGGTTTATGAGCCTCTTTGGACCTCAGTTTCCTCCTCTGTAACCTGACCCAGTTAGGCCTGGATGATGGATCCCATCTGATCCCTCCCAGGGCTGCTCTCTCTGATCTTACCATGATCCTAGATGGGCCTCAATTGCCCCATCTGTAAAAGGAAGAGGTTTGACTCCCTGGGCCCTTAAGGGGCCAGCCCTCCAGCTCTGGAGGTTGATGCTAGGGAGGCTCCCTGCCCAGTGCTCCCTCAACCTTCCTCTTCCCCAGTCACTGATGTCCTGACCTCAGTGCCCTCTGCCTTCTCTCTTGTCTCGCCTCCACCAAAAAGCACCTCTTTGGTGGCTTGGGCCTTGTGATTGACAGCCGGCCCTTCCCCCGGCCCGCGCTAACCAATGGGGGCGCCTGTTAGTGTGCGTGACGGGCCGCTCCAGCTGCGGGGCTGCGCAGGCTGCGGGCAGCGGGGTGTGGGCTCAGGCGCCGGTGCGAGGCTTGGGCTGAGGGCGCTGGGCAGGGCAGGGCAGAACACCGTGGCAGCTTGGGGTTCCCGCAGACAGCCGGAGGGAGGGAGGTGAGAGAACAGAGACAGAGGGAAGGGGGGCCAGAGGCTCGCTGGCTGGCTTGCTCCCTCGCTCACTCGCTTGCTCGCTCGCTCGCTCGCTGGCTCGCTGGCTCGCTGGCTGGCTGGCTGGCTCGCTCCCGGCTGGGACTGGCAGCATCTCCATCCAGGTGCCTATCGGAAGTATGCTGGATTTCCCCGACTTGAGCGTGAGCTAAGCTTCCGCCAACCAGCGGGGGAGAGCAGAGCAGAGCAGAGCCGAGCCGAGCCGAGCCGAGCCGAGCAGAGCAGCCCAATTTGGAGAGCAGAGGGGGAAGCTCGCCACGCGCCCCCTCCACGCCACGCCACGCCACCGCGCCGCGCCCCACCCCAGTGCCCCCTCCATTTTCAGCCTCTCCCCTAGCATGCTGGATGTATGGACAGTTTGGCAGAACAGAGATTGACGACTCCCAGCCTGCCGGCCCCACACCTGGAGCACTATAGCGTTCTGCATTGCACCATGACCCTGGACGTGCAAACCATCGTGGTGTTTGCCGTGATCGTGGTCCTCTTGCTCGTCAATGTCATCCTCATGTTCTTCCTGGGGACCCGCTGAACGCTTGGACTGTGTGGCCAGAGGGGCTGCTGCTGGCGCTGCTGCTGCTGCTGCTGCTCCTGCTGCTGCTGCTACTGCCGCCGCCGCTGCTGGCGCTGCTGCCGCCGCCGCCGCCGCCGCCGCCGCCGCCGCCGCCGAGGGCTTCAGCCTCTGAATTCATCTGGAGGGAGACAGCGAGAGAGAGTGAGGAGGCGCAGAGACCCAGAGAGAGAGTGAGACACACACACACACACACACACTCGCTCACACACGCACACACTCACCAGACAGAGAGCCACACAGAGGAGAGCCACAGAGACCGAGCTTTCTGCCCGGGGGGGAAGGCGCCTGGAGTTTCAACATGGCTTCACTGTGATGTGTATGACGTTGGTATATTCTCTCCCTAAATCTTTTGTTGAGCCTCGGCTGCTGGGAATAGCTGGGGCTTTTTTGGTTTCCCGTGGCCGGGACTTCGCCCCTGCCTGTGTGTGGGTGCCTGCCGCTTGGGGGGAGGGGGTTGCGGGGGAAGGTGTGTGTCTGTGTGTGTGTGTGTACCCAACTCCGGCAACTGGGGGCTAAAATAGACCCAGACCCCGACCCTGCCCTGAGGGCGCTTCGGGGGATTTTTGTTCTCCTTTTCGAGCTGCCCGCGGTGCTGAGGGCGGGGGAGGGGCCGGGCTTCTCGCCTAAGGCTAGGGGGCTAGGGAAAAGTGGGAGGAATTCGGACCATTTGCGAGAGCCTCTGGTTTCCCATCGGACTTGCTAAAAGGCAAAGCGAAATCCCGGGAAAACGGGGGGCACTGGCGAAATGACTGTCTGCTCTCCAGCCCCCTCCCTTCTCCCTGTCCTAGGAGCGAGGCTTTTCTGAGAGCCGGGCTTGGGGTGGGGGACGCCGCTGGGCTTTGGCACCGGACCTCCTCCCTCGATATCTCGGGTGGCCATCCAAGTTTTCTAGGGCTCACCCCTGCTGGGGAGCAGCCTCTTCCTTAAAGTGGTAAATGTCAGGGTTTCAGCGGGGAATCCGCCGGCTCTCTTTACCGCTCCCCTGGGGTGGGGATCTTGGGAAATGGGCTGGGGGGGGCCTCGACGAACGAAAGGGTGTTTTTCCGTCGCTGCTTCTCTCGGTTGGAGTTCGGAGATTTGCATTTTGAGTTTCTAGTGGCTTCGTCCTTCCTCCTCCACCAGAATAACAGCCTTGGGCTATGGGTAGTTCCGAGTTACTTCATTTACAATGACTTTCTTGAAAATTAAGTGCTGTCTTGGGCATCCTAGCGTGGTAACCCGGCTGGTTGGGAGAAGGTTCAGCTGCCTGGCTTGGTGGGCTCTCCATTGGGAGGAATCTAGAAGGATCTGAGCTGGGAATCGGGGGCACCCGAATGACTGAATATCCGGATAGGTGAGTGATGGTTAAAGAGGCTAAAGCCTGAGAAATCATGGCTTACAAGCAGCGGTTACAGTTTGAGATTGTGCAGAGAGGTGCCACTGATTATCACCATCATGATCATCATCATTATTCTTTTCTCCTGGCCTGGGAAATCTCCCTTTGGTACCTGGGAAATTCACGATCTTCTTTATGCCGGCTGTTAATTCTTGGTGTTGGTCTGGGTTGTTTGTTGGTTTGATTTGGGGGGGTTTCCTGCCCATGTATGTAGGCAGATTTCTCCCCTTCCCTGTTGCCTATCTGATTTGAGATCTTTATGGCTGGTGTAGAAATGAACTGGGGTGTGCTCACACCCACACCCACACAGACGCATACATAGCCAGTGGTTTCCTGTCAGCACTGGATGGAGATGGACAGAGGCATCCTAAAATGTAGTCTCAGGCCAGGACCCCAACCAACAAGATTCTGGCCTGATTGGAATGGCAGCTGGCCATGGAGGAGAGGGAGCCTTCTCCAGCCTGGCCAGTGGGGCTGGCTGGTTGGGGGTGGGAGGAAGCTGTTTCCCTTTTGGAGACTCCCCATGAGGACACTCAATCTAGGAACTTGACTGGTATTAATTATGCATTACTCTGTGGTCCCCTCATAGACAACTCTGGGCCAGATGATTTGTCCCTTGCAAAAGGAATGGAGAGCGAGTTCTTGGTTCCAGAGGTGTTGCTCAGATCAGCCAGATTTCCTGGCTGGGTGGTTGGGATTCTTTCTTTTCCCTTGAATGCCTGAGATCCTGCTCATGAGACAAGTGGAAGAAGAAAGGGACTGAATTGTAACCACAGGGATTGGGGGAGAAATGGATTTGGGGGCTGCCAAATGTCTGGCCAGACTCCTTGTGTTTTGCTCAAAGCTAGTGGGAAGAGATCTGTATTTGGAGTCAGGGGTTGAAATGCTGCTTCTGCTACTGTGTGACTTAGGACAAATCCCTTTCCCTCCCCAGGCCTTAGTTTCCTTCTCTGTAAAATGGAGGGCTTGATGGCTTCTGAGGTCCCTTCCAGCCCTAGATGCAGAATTCTGTGTAAAATGAGAATTGGACAGGATGACCCTCTAAGGTCTCTTTTGATTCTGATATTCTGTGATTTGGGGCTCCCAGTCTCTGGTGGGGTTCCCCCCATTTTCCTTCTTTTTCTGGGGTGGGCTGTGGCATCTGCTTCTTCCTCTAGCCAGATTTACATGAGGCAGAATCCATCCCCCACCGCTAAGCCAGGTGTGGAGACAGCCCATGAATGTGTCACGGGGCAGATCAGTGTGTGTGCGCGTGCATGTGCGTGCCTCTGTGTGTGTGTGTGTGTGTATGTGTGTGTGTGTGTGTGTCTCAGGCAGCACACTGCACACTCCATGCATGGTGAGTGCCACGGTGAAGCCAGTCCTGCCAGTATATCTTGGCCTGCTGGGCATCTGACTTGTCCTAGGCACAGGTAGGTGGGGTGGGGTGGGGGGGTTCCTGGCTTGCCAGGCATGACCATGCTCTCTTAACCGATCCTCAGGGCAGATGGCAAGCCTTTTATTATTTTTTTCCCAGCAGCTCAGTGGGTGAAGGGAGTGGAGGGCATTTCCAAAGCTGTCATCTCTGGGGGACTGGGGGGCTTGTTTCCTGGCAGATGGCAGGGCTATGGCCAAGGTACCCTGCAGTGCCAGAGAAAAGGAAGGGAAGGAAGTTTTGTGGGGCAGGGAATGAAAAGTGGCCTGCCAGTATTGCTTGCTATTCCTAAAGCTTTGAGATCTTTCCCCTTGAGGTTCCGGAGGGTATGTGGAAAGAGCCAGTGGAGAGAAGAAAATGGGTATCATCATATCCAAGAGGAATCTAGTCCTCTAATTGGGGAAAAAAGACCAACCCAACCACCAGCTCTTTCCCTGGTTTTTCTTTTCTCCCCAATTAAATGAGATAATATATATATATAAAGTACCCAGAATTGCAAAGTGCTGTAGAAATGTGAGTTATTACCTTCCCTCCTTCTCTTCCTCCCTCCCTCCCTCCCTCCCTCCCTACCTCCCTCCCTTTTTCTGGCTCTTTCCTTCATTTCCTCTGGTCCTCCCTATCGCCTTCCCCTTCCTCCTTCTTCCTCTCTATTTCTTGTTCCCTCTGTTCTCCCTCCTTTTCCCTGTCTGTTTTTCTGTTCTCTCCATCATTCCCTCATTTTCTGGTGTTTTCTCCCTTCCTTCTTCCCCATCTTCCTTCCTTCCCTCTTTTTTCTTTCTTTCCCCCTATCTTTTCTTCTTTTTTCTCTTCTCCTTCTGTTTCTTCCCTCACCCTTCTCATTCCTTTTCTCTTTTCTCCCCTCCTCCCCTTTTTTTCTTCCTGCTTCCATTTCTTCCCTCCTCCCTTCATTCTTAGGGGATTAATTAATAAGGCCACAAATAAGGAAGGGTGGGAGATGGATGGAGGTGGGCTGGGTGAGAAGGGGTCTCCAGCTTTCCTCTGCACTTTTAGGGACCCTGTCCCATGCCTGCCCAAACCCCCCACAATTTCCACACTTTCTCCAGGGTGGTGAGGACAAACCCTGGCTACCAGAAGGTGGCTACCCTCTTGCTCCAGGGATTCTCAGGCTCCTGGCTCCCCCACCTCAGAATTCAAGAAAATGCCCTTTGACTGTATCCTAGCAACTCCTGCATCACTCAGCTCCTGCTGAGCTCTTGAGCCCACCCTCTTAAAGACCCAGCCACCAACCCCCAGAAAGGGCTGTGAGGGTGGGAGGGAGGAGTTGCTGCTGGACTTGGTAGTCTGCTTTCTAGAGGGGCAGGAGGGCCTGTCTCTGAGTACTCAAGTCAAGGTACAGAGAACCCCACAGGCAGCTTGGAGCTCTTGTCTGGCTGAGCAATGGAATCCCTTCCTTCAGTCCAATCCCTGTCTGTTTCTCCTGTTCTTCTCCCATTCCCCCCACCCATTCCCCCATTTGAATTGTCTTACTTTATTACTAGGTGGGATGGAGGGCCCTCCCTGGACTTCCCCTTCACCCCATCTTGCTTTGGGGAGGCTTGGGCAGGGGGGCACAACTGATTTCCCCCATATTTTTCACCTTCGATTCCCCTATCTCCATTCCCCACAAGCATTACTGACTTCTTGTTACTTAACTAGCCATGTAATCTTGAGCAAGTGAATTCTCCAGACTGAGACTAGGCATGCCCCTTCCACTTGGGACACCCTGGCATCCTGTGTTTCTGGGACACGGCATTCTACACAGTGTAGACTATTTGGGGGGCAGTCTAGGGGGTGTTTGGGAAGAGAGAGGGTCTTCCCTGTTTTACTCTGTTCTCATGATTCCTTTTAAATTTTTTTGGGGGGGACCATTCCCTTCTTCCTAGGCTGAATGGCTAGGGCCAGTAAGTACCCTAGGGGGTATAAATCCAGATTGGTGTAGAGGAAAGATGCTGGGATTGGAAGCCAGGGTGCTGGATTCCCAGCCTTCAGTAAGCCCCCTTTCCTGTCGGAGACTCACTGTTCTTGTCTTCAAACTGAAAGGGTTGGACTTGATGGTCTCTCAAATGGCTTCCAACCCTGATGATTGTGATTATGAGTGAATCATGGCATCTCAGAGCTAGAAGAGGCCTCAGGGGCCATCCAGACCAGCCCCTACCTGAATGGGAATCTTCTTTACAATATAGATGACAAGTGGCCATTTACTTTTAGACCTCCAATATGGAGGCAGCCCGTTCCAGTCCGAGACAGCTTTTATCTTTAGCAAGTTTTTTTTTCTGACATCAGACCTAAATTTTCTACTTGGCACAGCTTCTGTTTCTGCCTTGGAAGCCCAAATTGAACAAGGATGTCAAAATTGGGGGTTAGGATCAGATGGCCTCTGAGGTGACTCCTATGCAGTTCTGGGATTCTTTGTGTGTCCCTGGAGAGGAATTTGGACTCAATGGCCTCTGAGATGCTTTCTGGCTCTAGATTTAGGGTTCTTAGGTGCTGACTGGTCCCTCTTCCACAATATGGCCTTTTTTTAAACCCTTACCTTCTATATTAGAATCAATACTAGGTATTTGTTCCAAGGCAGAAGAGGGGTAAGGGCTAGGCAGTAGGGATCAAGTGACTTGCCCAGGGTCACACAGCTAGGAAGTGTCTGAGGTCACATTGGAATCCAGGACCTCCTGTCTCTGGGCCTGGTTCTCAATCCATTGATCTACCCAGCTGCCCCCATAATATGGCCTTTCAAACACCTGCATGCAAGTATCCTCTCCACCTCCTTCCCTATTGTATTTTTCTCTTCTTCTTGTCCCACACTGGATTTGAAATCCCATGCTTTTTTGAGTTGAACAAATGTTTTTGCCTTTGATTAATTGCCTACATTGGGCAAAATGCCAAGTACTTTGTGGGGGAGACAAACATGAATGTGAATAGCTTCCATTATCTTACATAAATGTAAGATAGCTTACATTGGTACAGCATTCAAAACCCTTTACTTACAACTACCCCATGAGACAGATAGTCAGTACAGGGTTAGACTATCTGGCTTTGCAGACAAGGAAATGGAGGCATTTAGAGGAAAAGTGACTTGCCCAAGGTCACCCAGCTAGAAGGTGTTAGAACAAGTTTTAGTTTGGGGCTTATGCTACTACCACTTATGCCAACTGTACATTAGGAAGATACAGGCCAAAATGCTGTGTGAGGTTTTGGGGGCGGTGGAGAAGGTTATTGCTGCCAAAGGAGAATCAGGGATAGCTTCTACAGGAAGTGGGAATGAGAGGAACCCAGTTTCTTTGAATTTCTCATCCTTATCATTAGTACCCTTGGTTCATGCACCACAATTTCTTCAGCTGGTCCTCTTAACTTTGTTTCTGGGTGTTTTGACTATGTAAAAAGTGCCTCTATAAGTATTTGTGCATATTTGGTTTTCTAAGAATCCTGCTCGAACCCCCTGCTTGTACCCCAGACACTGCAGTTGTCTGAGCAAACCTTACACTCCTTTGGATAAGAGAAAGAGGAGGCGAAGTCTATCGAATGAGATTCTGTTTATAAAGAGCTCTTAGCACTGGGCCTGGCTTATGGTAGACCCCATAAAAAGCTTAGTCCTTTTCCTTCCCCTAAGTCTGCAGCCTTCTAACCCTGAGTTTCTGTGCTCTTGAGGCAGAAGGCCTGGGCTTGAATTCTAGCTTTGATACTCACTGTGGCTCTAGTGAATTCAGGGAGAAGGACTTGCTCAGGGTCACCCAGCTCAACTGTTTGGTGCATCATTTGAACCCAAGTCTTCTTATAAAGAGTTAGGCCAGGTAGGAACTGGCTCTTTGCAGTGGATTTGGGGGAAGGGAAAGCAGATTCTGAACAGTGGCTTTCTCGCATGAATTCAAGTGGATGGTAAGACAGGCAGGCAGGCAGGCAAGCAGGGTGTTATATAATCTCCCCAAGGGGAACAGACCTTCTCTGGATCCACAGGGAGGCCAGAGTTTTGCAGGAAGCATCTGCTTACATCACGTAATGGCCGACCCCCACGTCCCTACTGGGCTGCCCACCCCCAGAATTGGGGGTGGGGGGAGTGGTCCCAGGTGCTTGGAGCCTGTTAAGGGACCTGTCTGTGCTGACTACTGACAAGCTTTCTTCTCAATCCTTCGGGGAGGGGAGGGGAGGGAAAAGCTAGCTCTTCCTTGTCCAGCCCAAGCTGCTAGGCTGGGGACTGCACAGAGGGGGCCTAGAAAGCACCTTAACTGTCAGCGTTTGCCCTCCAACACTGCAGCCCCTTCAGAGAGGCCAGGGCAGGGCCCAGAGGCCCGGAGCTGCCTTTAACTCGGTGTCTGTGGGCTCACAGATTTAGAGACCATAGAGAACGCGTAACGGTTTTTACAGAGGAGGAAACGAAGGCGGGCTACTTTAAATGACTTGCCTAAGGTCCCAGGCAGTGGCAGAACAAAGGTCCTCGGCCTCAGAAGCCAGCACTCTCTCCAGTACGCCATATTGTCTGCCCCTAGTCCATTTCAGGAAGGATTTGTTTGCTTCTCCTTGAAAATAACAGCGTTAACACTCATCCATCCCTTTCCTCCAGTCTCTTCTAGGCAAGCTGGTATTGGTAGCTAGGAATCCAGAGAGCCCCGGATTGGAGATTTACAGCTCCTTTTACAGATGAGGGAACTGAGACTCGGGGAGGTGCGATGGATGGCTTGCCCAGAGCCACAGTTTATATGAAAACTAGAATGTGAGGCCAGTCCTTCTCTCTCAGTAGTACAGAAACTCAGGGCTAAAATGGTCTTTAGAGCACAGAATGGCCGAGGTGGGCGGGATGAACGAAGGAAGAGGGAAGAAGGAAAGGAGAGGGAGGGAGGAAGGAAGGAGAGAAAGGGAAAGAGGGAAGGAGAAAACGAGAAGGGAGGAAGGAAGGCAGAGAGAGGAGAGAGAGGGAGAAAGGAAGGGAAAAAAGTGGGGAGGGACAGAGGAAGGGAGGACTTATATGTACCAGGCACTGTACTAAGAGCTTTTTATAAATATTTCAGTTGATCTTCTCAACAGCTCTGAGATAGGTGCTGCTATTATCCACTTACATCGAGGAAACTGAAGCAAACCAAGATAAAGTGATTTATTTACCCAGGGTCATACAACTAGTAAGTGCCTGAGGCTGGATTTGAATTCAGGTTTTCCTGACTCCAGACCCAGCACTCTGTGCACTGCCCCACCAGATGCCTTAGAAAATTGGGTTGCTACTAGAAGGGATCTTAAGAGGGTCATCTGATTTAACACCTTCATTTTCCAGATAAGAAACTGAGGCCCAGAGAAAGTTGGATGGCCTTCTTATAAGGCTGGGAAGAGTGGCTCTTCTGTGTTTGTAGTTTCCACTCAAAGTAGGGGAATGACATGGCCTCATCCTGCCCTTCCTTTGACCTCACAGGGGCGCTCTGTGGCCAATTCTTTTCTAATGTCAAGTCTCTGAGGTCAGGGACCATTTCTGGACTGTATTTGACCAGTCTTGTATCCTTTATGACATGGCGCAGATCAAGTCAACAACTCTGCAAGCATTTCTAATGCTCCTACTGTGTGCCAAGGGACACAAAGAACGGGAAAAACCAACCTCTTTCCTTCAGGAGCCCCCAGTCTAACAGAGGAGACAAGATACAAACAGCCATGTACAAATTATTCATAGATAGGATAAATTGAAGATCATCTCTGGGATGCAGGGTGGGGGCACTAACATTGATATTTGTTGAATTGAAAGTTGGTCCAGGAGAGATTTTTCAAGAATGAAACTATGAAGGTTTAGAGGGAAACAGTTCCTCTCCAATAGGGCAAAGGATAGTTATCCTGATGTGGCTGCATAGGGAGCTCACCAACCAACTTAAATTTTGCAAAGATGATAGAAACTAGGGCCAGTAACACAGGATAAGTAATAGAGGACAGAACGGTCTGAGTATGGCAGTCATGCAATATAGTGTCTGGAATGCTAAAGTTGAGGCTGTTAACAGAAGCAGAGGACAAAAATGGGTTTGGAGTGGGGAGGGATGTAGATGTGTTTAAGCCATATTGGGTGAAAATGGAGATAGATAGAACCTTTATGTGGAGCAGATGGCATGATGGCAGACCACAGAGAGAAGGATGATCTGGTCGATTATTATTTGGTTTCTGTTTTCTCAGCCAAGTTAAAGTTAGCCCTTTGCTGCTCTTCTGAATTCAGGTCACCTAGCCCAGATGAACAGCATCCTCAGCTCCTGAAATACTGGGCAGATGGGATTGTTGAGCCACTCTCAGGGGATCGTGGAAGATAGAAGAGGTACCACAAGATTGGGGAAGGGTGAATGGCCTGGTTTTCAACAGAGAACAATCTGCAAGCCATAGGCCACTAAGCATGACTGTGATTTGGGAGAGAATTCTAGAAGGGACCATTCAAGAGAAGATTGGTGGATAGATAGGGAAATGGTTCCTACGAAGAGCCACTTTGACTTCCTCAAGAGCAGGTACTGCCCGACTAACCTCAGGTTCTTCATTGACAGGATGACTAGTACTACCAGCTTGCAAGAGCCAGTTCTGTGTGACCCTGGGCAAGTTAATTAACTCCCATTGCTTACCCTTACCACTCTTATGCCTTGGAACCAGTACACAATATTGATTCTAAGACAGAAGGTAAGGATTTTTAAAATTAAGAAATTTAAATTAAAAAAGAGCCAGTTGTTAAATTTTTAGCATGACATTTACACCTTGGAAATGTGCAAGCTGTTATGAATCAGGGCTTGATTTATCATTAATGCAAATTAAACTTAAAAGGATGTCAAGCATACACTTTCTTCCCTTCCTCACAGAAAGCTGGATGTTGAACATTTACCAGCATATCACTGACTATTTCTCTAGATGAGGGGAATTCTGGGGATGTCGTTTAGATTTTAGCAAAGGCCTTAGCCAATTATCTCTTCCTATTCTTTTGGAGAAGATAGTGAGAGCTGAATTAGACAATAAGACAATTACATGGATTCAGAGTTGATTGGATGGCTAGATTCAAAGAGTAGTTGGTAATGTCTAAGGCCCAGATGACGAGGTCTCCAGAGGAGTGCCCCAGGGATTTTTATCAGTGCCTCAGATAAAGGCACAGATAATTTGTAGATTACGCAAAGCTGAGAAGGAAAGCTAGCACAGAAGATGACAAAGCCAGGATCCAAAAGGACCTCAAAGGGATAGAGCCTTGGGCTGAAACTAACAAGATGAAAATCAGTAGAGAGAAATGTAAAGTCCTTCACTTGGGGACAAAAAATCAATTTCACAATTTGATTGGATCTAGGAGGTATGGATAGACAGTCTTGCTCTATAAAGGATCTGAGGGGTTTAATGGATCACAGACTCAGTGATGTGGCATGCCAGGAAGATAATGCAATCCTGCTCAGCTTCCAGGACCAGGAGACTATATCATTGGTACCCTGCCTTTTGTCACACCTCTAAGGTAGCCAGTTTCAGGATCCACAGTTTAAGGATGTGGAGAAGTTGGAGAGTGTGTGTAGGAGAGCAAGTAGGATGGGGAAGGGTCTTGGGTCCATAGAACAGAGTAGGACAACCAGGATGGAGAAGGTTCTTGAGTCTATACAACAGAAGAGGGCAGCCAAGATGGGGAAGGGTCTTAGTCTGCAGAACAGAGGAGGACAACTAGGATGGAGAAGGTTGTTGGGTCCACAGTACAGAGGAGGACAACCAAGATAGGGAATATCCTTGGGTCCATGACATGAGGACTGATTGGTTGAAGGAGCTGAGCATGTTTAGCCTGGAGAAGAGAAGACTCTGGAGAAGCAGTAGCTATATTCAAGTACTTGGAGAAGGGTAGAACTTGGAACCATGGGAAAAGTTGCAAAGTGGCAAATTTAGGCACAAGGTCAAGAAGAACTCTCCAACTAGAACTGTTCCAGAGTGGGATGGACTGCGTCCAGAGGCCGATCCCTTATTGCATATGTTCTAATGATGATTCCTTTCTTTCTTATATGTGGTCTGGAGTAGAGGATCCCTGAGGTTCCCTCTCAGCTCTCACATTGTGGGACTCTGGGAATTAAAAAAGGCCACTCAGAAGACCAGCCCATAACCTTATTTATCAGTGTTGTTAGCCTAGAAGCTGTCTGAGGGCAGGGACTGGGCCATTTAGAAACTTTCTCTTTTCACCTGGGGTTCAGGACAAGTGCCTGGCACACTGTAAGCATTTTAATAAGTCAGTGCTTCTTGACTTGACTTGTACAATAGTGTTTCTTGAATCAATTTGAATGGTCCTTGATGAATCAATGAATGAATTTAGAAAGTGATTCTTTATAGTGACTTATTTTATACCCAGCACTGTGCTAATTTTTTTAATCCTTTCCTTCCATCTTAGAATCAATACTGTATATCGATTCCACAGCAGAAGAGCTTGTAAGGGCTAGGCATTGGGGGTTAAGTGACTTGTCCAAGTTCACACAGCCAGGAAGCCTCTGAGGCCAGATTTATATGCTAATGTAAAAGATAAAAATTAAATAATCCCTGCCCTCAAGGAGCTTATAGTCTAATAGAAAATACATATAAGGAAGAGGGGGCCAGGGAGAAGGGTTGGGGAGAGGGGCACATTAGCTGGGTGAGTGGAACCATGGTCGATTTAATGAAGGAATAAGTTTAGAAGTGAAGAGGAAATCCTGTTTCTCAATGCCAACTACATTCCCTCCATCTGGGCACCAAGGTTGGGCATTGTGCTTATCCTCCAGGAAGCTTTGAATCTCTCCCTGGAGTGGGGGGGATGGGATTTCCAAACCAAGGGCTGATTCTTCTCCCCAGCCCCAGCCTAGTCGTGCACATGTTGCTATGAATAGCTGAGCAGCAGCTCTATCTCTTCTCCATCTCCTGCAGAACGGAGTAGAAAACTTGGGAGAGAGCCAACAGGAATTTGGGTTTGGATTTAGCTACTGGTTTCATTCTCTTGTGCCATGGCAGGCAATGTAAGTCCTTGGCAAGTCCAGCTGGATTCCTGTCTTATGGGCCTCCATTTCTCTGTAGGGCCACATCGTCTCACTAGGGTTGCTGGGATTACTAATCATAAGCCATTAGGCAACTGCCTCTTTTGAACAATTCCCTCAGTTGTTGTCTCTGTTCTCACCTTTGTTAAAAGCCATTGTTAGAGGGTGCAGCTAAGTGACTCAGTGGATAGAGAACCAGGCCTAAAGATGGGAGGTCTTGGGTTCAAATCTGACCACCGACACTGCTATATGACCCTGGGAAAGTCACTTAACCCCCATTGCCTAGCCCTTACCATTCCTCTGCCTTGGAAACAATTCACAGTATCAATTCTAAGATGGGACGTGTGGTGGTGGTGGTGGTGTTTTTTAAGTTGGTATTAGGGGCCTAATTGGACAAAAGAGTCCAAATGAGAGCTGGATGTGAACTCTTATCACCTGGGTGGGGTTCAAGGAGATGATACAAATAGCCAAAGTTGGCATAGCATTCAAGCACTTTCTTTCCATTATCTCCTTTGAACCTTGTGATAACCCAGTGAGTTGGGCATGGTAATATTTATTATTCCCATTTTATAGATGAGAAACCAGATTTAGCTTTGGTTACTTAGAACCCAAGGGTCAGAAGTGGGATTTGAATCCAACACTCTTCCCACTCTGCCAGGTGGTATAGTTGGTTGGGTAAGTCAGCCTCCTTGGACCTTAGTTTCCTCATCTGTAAAATATGAGAGTTGGACTAACTGATCTCTGAGGTCCACTGCATCTCTAAATTTGGGGTGCTGAGCAAGCACCTCCCTTGACCTCAGTTCCCTCTTTTGATAAATGGGAAGCGTGTACTAAATAACTTTGAAAGACCCTCCAGCTCTAGTAGGGTCTTAAGTGTACCGATTCACAATAACTCCCCTGAACCCCAGTTTCCTCAGGTGTAAAATGATGACTTTGGCCTATATGGCCTACCATCCAGGGACCCTTTCAGTTCTGAGGCCATGATCTTACAATCCTCAAAACCTCTTGGCAACTGAGGCCCAAGAACATTGGATTTGGCATCCAGAGACCTGGCATCTATACTCTTGGTTCAACCATTAATTATATGACTGAAGTCAAGAGGGCTTGGTTTTTCCCCTTTCCTGAAAGAATGGGACCAGAGGCTCTCAACCTTCTTGGTGTTGTGGGCTCCTTGAGCAATCTGGTAATCTCTTCTGAGAATCAAGTTTTTCAATCAATAAAATAAACTGTATGAGACAACAAAGGAAACATATCATATCATATTTATTTATTTTTAACCCATTACCTTCCATCTTAGAGTCAATACTGTGTACTGGTTCCATGATGGAAGAGTGGAAAGGGCTGGGCAATGGAGATTAAGGAACTTGCCCAGGGTCAAGCTAGGAAGAGTCTGAGACTAGATTTGAACCCAGGATCTCCTGTCTCTGGGCTTTCTTACTTAATCCACTGGGCCACCTAGCTGCTCCCATGAAATATTAATTTTTTTACAAACATTCATGGACTCCAGGTTGGGAATTCTTGGACCAGAAGGTGGTTTAACTCATTTAGTTCTAAAATCCTCTGAGCATCCCTTGCTGGGTGACCCTGGGCAAGCCACTTAGCCCCCTTGCCTAGCCCTTAATACTCTTCTGCCTTAGAACCAATATGGGGTATTGATTCTAAAACAGAAGGGACAGGTTTTTAAAAATAAAATCATCTGAGCAAACCTCCAGGGTCTATAGAGCCTTCTCTTGGAACAGAGCACATCCTTCCTTCCTTCCTTCCTTCCTTCCTTCCTTCCTTCCTTCCTTCCTTCCTTCCTTCCTTCCTTTTCCTTCCTTCCTTCCTTCCTTCCTTCCTTCCTTCCTTCCTTCCTTCCTTCCTTCCTTCCTTCCTTCCTTCCTTCCTTCCTTCCCTGCTTCCCCTTACCTTATTTCTTAGAATTGATACTATGTGTTGGTTCCAAGGCAGAAGATCAGAAAGAGCTAAGCAATTTGGGTTGTGACTTGCCCAGGGTCACCTAGCTAGGAACTGTCTGAGACCAGATTTGTTACTTAGTACTTGATGATGGGTAAATTGATGTTAGAACTGAAAGGTGGGGCACTCTTGATAGATGAAGACAATGGCGCAGAGATATTAAGGATACCCCTGGGGCCTACCTATTTTGTACCACCCTGCCTGCTTGTTTAGCTGCTGTGATTAAGGAGTTGTGGGAAATGGCCCAATCTTCTTTCTCCTTCCTCCCCACCCCCCAAACTTTGGCTCCATTCTTAGCAGGGGGGGGGCAGGCAGGTCTCCCTCCACCATGCCCCTTTTTGTTGGTTTTTGTTGCTTCTCAGCTGTGTGCCATTGATCCCCACTTGGATCATCCCTTTGTAAAATAAGGGGGAATGAAGTTAGATGGGACAATCCCCTGGCTCTAATCCAGTGATCCATCTCCAGCTTAAAGCTCACTGGCAAACACACTGCTTTCTTATTTTACAGGTAGAGAAACTAAGGCATACTGGAGGGTGGAGATGGGAATATATCTGTAGCAGAAGGCTGTGAGAGGGAGAGAAAGTGCAGGACAGAGCCAAGAATAGGCTGAACTGTGTTAGATTTGAAGTCAGAGGTCACATATGCATCTCTCCCCCAGTCCAGAGACAGGGAGGTCATGGGCTCTGAAATCTAAAGCGGAAAGGAATCCTTGGGGACCTCAAATTCAACCCCTTCATTTTACAGATGAGGAAAGTAAGGCCTGGGGGATAAGTGACTTGCCCAGGGATACCCAGATGTGAAATTTGAACCCTGGTCCTCCAAGGCCCTTCCCAGTTTAAAAACACTGATTCTAGAAGGGTAGCAGCAGCTCAGAGATTTACCCCTCGTGCCCTTACTTCTTTAGCCCCTTTAGCCAGCCAAAAAGTGCAGCCTTTCTGTTACATAAGCCATCCTGGCTGGCCTACTTCACAAGTCCTTTTGTTGGGAGCAAAGCAGGTTTCCTGCCTTGCCAGTGACCAAGGGTAGTGCCTGTTCTGGGGAAACAAAGACAGGGGCTTCTAGAACTCCCAACTGGGGCAACTGAGTCTGCCTTTCCCAGGTCTTTAGGGCCAGCCAGAGGCCCAAGGCAGATGTGCCTTGGCTGCCCTGTTCTCCAGGCCCTGGGGCCTTTCCTACATCTCCCTCTGGACTGCTGAGCTAAAGAGCAGCCTCAGATGGCTTAATTTCTCTGTGGCTCCACACACAGTGACTGCTCAGTTACTGCTGCTGTCTCACTGCCTGCCTGAAGCCAAGTCTTGGAAGCAACCAAACTTCCTCATCTTCCCTTCACCTTCCTTTCCTCCCCATTCCCCCAGCCCCTCTGCAGGGGGATCCCTAGAGCCTTCTTAGTGCCCTGTCTGGCTTTCATATACAGAGGGCTGCCACCTTGGGATCTGGGTCTGGCCTGTCCCCATCTAAGCTGCTTTTCTCTCCTTATCAGCTAGGTTTTAATGAGTTCATATTCTTCTGGCAGCTTGTAGGAATCTGGAATTCTTTGGAGAGCTAGAAGGGCTCAGAGGCCATCTGCTTCATTTTCCTCGTTTTACAGGAGAGGAAACTGAGGCCCAGGGAGGAGAGGGGACTTGTCCGAGGCAATCATGTTCTTCTTGGGGCTTCCACCTCAAAATCCAAGGCTCTTTCAACTATGAGATGTTGCCTGTGGATACTGTGGGAGCCACAGAGCCACAGAGAGGGACTGTTGAATGCATTGGTCTTGCCTGGGTGTGTCTCTTGCCAAGTACTGGCAGGCCAAGAGAAATCAATGAGCCAGGCATCAAGCATCTTCAGCTTTCTGGTGGGCTGTTTAGATGCCGATTTCATCTCTGGGCCATAATGAGTCCTCAGGCACCACTTCTGATCCCAGAGGGGACATCTGCCAAGGCCCTGTGTTGGAGTCTTGAGAGGAGCAAGTCTGCTTGCCTCGAAGACCTTGGGGAGGGGATGCTGTTCAGAGGCTCCTTTCCGTGGGCCTCTCTAGCTGAGATGTCCCACGAAGCCATGCTTCTGGGTCCCAAGTCTCTTTTGGTGACTTCTCCTAAGGTATGAGCACAGGTCATTGGGCTCCTAAAGGAAACCCTTCTTTCCTTCATTCCATTGGGCCAGCTTGGGGAAACCACAAGGACATGTGTGTGTGTGCATGTGTGTTCAAATCTGGCCTCAGACACTTCCAGCTGTGTGACCTTGGGCGAGTCACTTCACTCCCACTGCCTAGCCCTTACTACTCTTCTGCCTTGGAACCAATACCCAGAATTGATTTCAAGATGGAAGGCAAGGGTCTATATATATATATATATATATATATGTATCTATACACAAACAGTGTCCCAACAGTCTTAGTGTGTGAGGTAAGCCATTACAGATGAAATTGGCACTTGGCCTTTGGAGTGGTTGGGGGTACTCTCTGCATAGAATACATAGAACGCGAATAAATAGAAACTAATCAAATCCAAGGTAGTCTGCGGAGGCAGGGGACTAGCCACTGTGGGGATCAGGAAAGGCTCTGGAAGGGGGAGCTCCAGCTGTCCATGAGTCGGGGACTGGGAGGAAGTTCATTCCCAGTATGAAGGATGCAGAAGAAAGGCACATGGGAGTGTTATGTGGGGGGAACAGAGAGCAGACCGGTTTGGCTGAATCATAGAGGGAGGAGGGAGTATTGTCCAATGAGGCTGGACAGATGGCTTGGGGACGGGTTGTGCAGCTGTAAAAAGCTAAATAGTGGGCTTTTATTGGATTTTAGAGGCAATAGGGAGCCATTGGAGTTGATTGAGGAGAGGAGTGATAAGGTAAGACCTAGGCTCAAGAAACATCAGCATTAGCAGCACTCAAGGATGGACTGAAATGGGGAAAGACCTGAAACAGGGAGACGAATTAGAATAATCTAGATGATGGCCTAAACTAAGGTGGTATTTGTGCCAGGCGTCATACTGAGTTCTGGGGATACAAAGACGAAAATCAAACTGTCTTTGCCCTCAGGGAGCTTATATTCTATTGATATAGTCAATGCAATGACCAACATGAATTTTAGTGTACAATTAACTCAGAAGAGAATTGAATAAGAAGATGTAAGCTCTTAAGTATATATCCAAAAATATTTTTTAAATCAAAACAATTTTTAAAGTATATACTACATAGGAGTGGTAAGAAATTGCCACACGTTGGAGCCCCCCTTCTGAACTTCTGCATATTTCAAAATGTTTCATCAGTGCTAACTTTGGGGGGACAACTGTCTCGCCACCGAGTCTCCCATTCCCAGACTAAAAGACTTCTCTTGTAATGCATTTGTCTAGTCAAGCTGCCAACAAATGAAGACATCTGAAAGTAGCACCTTTCATTCTGTATCTCTGGTCTCTTGCTTCTCTGTCAGAGGTGAGAGGCATGCTTCATTCTGGGTCACGTTTGGTTGGTTCCTGCATTGATAAGAGTTCGAGAATCTTTTTAGGTATAATTGTTAATTGCTCTCCTGGTTGTGCTCATCGCTGCTCAATTAATACAATTCTTGTCATGTTTTCCTGGATCTTGTCGTATTAGTCATTTCTCACGGCACAATAGTATTCCGTTACATTCATGTGCCACAGTTTGTTTAACCGTTTCTGAATCAGTGGCCGCTTTGTTTCCAAAGGCGGCTGCTATAAATATTCTTGCACATGTACATCATTGGCCTTCTTGGAGTCTAAATTTGCCTATTCACAGTATCTCTGGGCATATTCAGAGAGTGATTCTTGGATATGTATGGTTCCCATTGGTTTTTCAGTATGGTTGGGTCAATTTGCAATGCCACCAACAATGAAGTAGTTTTTGCCTGTCTCCCTACCTCTGTTCCAGCAGTTGCATTTTTCTCCTCCCTTATCAGCATTGCTAATCTGCTTGGTGAGAAGTAGAACTCAGAGTTGATTTAATGACCACTTCTTTTATAATTACTAATTGAGAGTATTTGTGCATGGTGTCCAGAGTGAGTTTCTTTTGTGAATGCCCTTTTGGCCATTTATCTATTGGAGAATTACTATTTTTCTTTTGTACAAGCTGTAGTGCAGTTGTCTGTGTTCATAGCCCCAGGACTTTGGGGACATCTCACATTCAGAACAATTCTTTATGTATCCTAGATATATGAGAAACTTGGTAGGTGATTTTCCCCCAGTTAATTGTTTCCTTTCTAATTCTAATTGCATTTCTTTTGCTTGCACAAAAGTCTTTCATTTTTATCACCTCCATCTCTTGTTTAGTTAACAATTCCCCTCCTAGCTATGGTTGTAAGAGGCATCTCCTTCCCAACTTGCTTTTTAAGCCTGTTCTAAATCCAGTTCCCACTGGATTGCTTTCCCCTTTTCCTAGTAGTTTTTCTCAGATAAGGAGTCTTTTACCCAATGGGTGCTATTCAGTTCCTTTTCTCTGGGATCCAACTTGCAAGCCAAAAAACATTTGAGCCAGTCCTTTTGACTTCCAAACTTTTAACTAAAAATCAAATTGACTAAACTCATTTTGCCATCTTTTCTCCCTCCTGTCTATGCTCTGGCCAGGGTGCTGATGTCCAGAGACCTGAACCCAAGCCAGGCAGAGGTAGAAGAATTCCAATCAAACAATGGGGGAACCACCAACAATCTAGAAACCTAGAAACAATCTAGGAAAAAAAAACCAGAAACAATCTAGAAATTATGAAGAGGGAAGTCACATCAGCTCAAAGTGAAATCATGGGGTCAGAGTAACCCATCAGGATCAGACTCAGAAATAGAATATCATAGGGACATTGGCAGGTTGAAGTCCATTTTAATGAGTGGGACATAGACGAGAAAGGGACTACAGTTCTCACCCGAGGAGAAGACTGGTCGAAGGAACTAAATGAACATTTAGTCTGGAGAAGAAAAGATGTAGGGGAGGTGGCTTCTTATCACCAGTGCCTAGCCACTAGCAACATCAGCACACAGTGTTTAATAAACATTTGTTGATCCAGTATTTGAGAGGCTGTAATCCGTATGAGGGATTCACCTTGTTCTGCTTGCAAGCCTCCAAGAAAAAAAAATGGGAGAAGTATGGTAGGCAGGGCATGAGAGATGTCAGGTCAATATCAAGAAAAACTTGAAAATGATTAGAGCTATCCAAAGGTAGGACAGGCTTCTTTGAGAGGTTCTGAATTCCCCATTGTGAGGGGAAAGGGACGACAGGAGAAGTTTACAGAGGGTTTGAATTCAGTCAATCAGCAAGCATTTATTAAGTGCCTACTATATGCCAGGCACTATGCTAAGCTCTGAAGATACAAAAAGAGGCAAAAGTTAGTCCCTGCCCTCAAGGAGCTTTTTAATCTGTGCTGTACACCCTTGGACAAGTCACTTTCTCTCCTTGGAATTTTGTAAAGTAAGACATTGGGTCAGATCATCTCTGAGATTCTTTCCCATTCCAGCTTCTGCATTCTGTTGGGTTTTTTTTTAAACCCTTACCTTCCGTCTTGGAGTCAATACTGGAGTCAAGTATTGGCTCCAAGGCAGAAGAGCGGTAAGGGCTAGGCAATGGGGGTCAAGTGACTTGCCCAGGGTCACACAGCTAGGAAGTGGCTGAGGCCAGATTTGAACATTCTGTTGGTTTTTGAAAAGTCAAAGGTATTTGATTTTCCCAATTACATGTGATAATACTTTTCAACACAAGTTTTCCAAATTTAGAAGATCTAAACCGTCTCCCTCCCCTCTCTCGGAGATGGAAAGCAATTTGATCTGGATTATCCATGTATTGTCAGGCAGAGCACACTTCCACGTTGGTCATTGTTGAAAGAGCGCTCTCCTACTAAACCCAAACCCCCAAATAAGCTGTAAATACACTGATGGGAAAGATAGCAGTACTCTTTGATCCCCATCCATCCAACCCCAACGGTTCTTTCTCAGGATACAGATAGCAGCATTCCCTGTCACAAGTCCTTCGGAATTGCCCCAGATCATTACATTCCTGTGTTCCGTGTCCTTGCCAGTTCAGACATTTCTTGTCACTGTTCTGTGAGCCCTTCTGGCTCTGACCTTCTATGTTCCAAGGCCCCTCCCAGCTCTGACATTCTCCATTCTCCAGCCCTTCCACGCTCTGACGTTCAGTGACATAAAGTCCGTTCCGGATTTCCTCATCCGTGGTCCAAGGGCCTCCAATTTCTGATCTCTTTTCAGAGCTCTCTCGGATCCAAGACGCACAATCATGCCTTTCAAATTGGAAGCTCTGTTATCTCGGATCCATACATTCACACTGAGTACTTTTCCACTTCAGGGCAGCCACTGCCCTTCGTCCTGGGAATTCAGGGGCCTGTGAAATTGTTCCCCATCTGAACGGTCCTCTTCGGGGCCTGCCATACATACCATTAGCCTGAGTCCAGTTTTAGCTTTTAGCCACTAGCCCTGCAGTTCATCATGAGAGCTCCTATGCCCTCTGGGTGACATTTTAGAAAGGGTCCCCACTGGAAAAGAGAGTCTTAAGTATCCAGGGCCTTCTGGGGCTTTATTCGGGCCCCCCAAGTCTGGTCTAGACTGATACCTTTTGGCTTCCCATTGGACAGGTTGGATGAAATGGAGGCTGTGTCTGTCCCCTCCACTTCTGAACAGTCGGGCAGGTTACTACTTGGGAAGGTGCCAGTTGGTTGTGCCTGGAGGTTGAAGGCCTGGCTCAGCCTTTTCATGTGCAAAATGGATGGTAGAACCCCCACCTTCCACTGCCTACCCCCACTGCCTAGTGACTCACAAAGCATAGGCAGGCGCCAACCAGAAATTTGAGATTTTGGTCCTGAAAAGAGCTAATATTTGCATCCTTTCTTTCAGCCCATTGAGAGCTGTCTGCACTTGAATGCACTAATTATTCGGCTCAAAATGAAATTATTTTGTTATGGCCAAAAGCAACAACCAGTCTCAGGCTGGAATGGAGCAGGTGTGAATTACTAAACTGGGTGGGAAGGGAGAGGAGGGGCCATCCACCCTAAGTATTCAGGGTCTAGGGTCCCTAAGCTCCTTTCCAATCCTTTACCCAGGTTGCCTGCTGCCGGGTGGGAGGACTTAGCATCTGGGTGCAGCTTGGAGAAACTGACTTGTTAGAGCTAGCTCTTTGAGTGCTCCAAAGGAGAAGACTGGAGGTATTCCCCAGCCCAGGCTCCCCACTCATTTGCTCAGGGTGTGACCTTGAAGCAGTCACACACATAGCCCCATTCTGTGTGTCATTTTACTGAGCAGAAGAATGAGGATCGCCTGGCTCCTGCTGAATGGGGGTGATCATCCTTGGACCCCCCCACCCCCCAGTATGTCTTGTGTGGTGGAGACAGTCCTGTGAAGACCAGTGGAAAAGGCAACTGATCATTCTGGAACTGCAGTTCCAGTTCCAGGCAGTCGGGTGTTAACTATTTCACAACTGGCCAGCTGGGTGTAGCTTCCCTTCTGCAGATGAATTTCTGGGCCCCACTGAACTCTAGACCACCTGGCCTAAGTATTTTCTGTCCCTGGGGCCAAGGGGCAGAGAGAGATGTTGATGGCCTAGGCTTCAGGTCACATCATTTGAATGTAATCACCTTCACTCCATCGAGGACTCCATTACTTTGATCCAAAAAGTCCATTCAACCATTAGAGGCCTGTTGGAGGTTCACCCTCCATTATTGTGTATTTCAGTGGAACACGTGGGCCACCCAGAAGCTACCTTTTACTCTTTTTTACCTTTAAACCCTGGCCTTCGGTCTTAGAATTAAAACCAAGTACGGGTTCCAAGGCAGAAGAGTGGTAAGGACTAGGCAATGGGGGTGAAGTGACTTGCCCAGGGTCACCCAGCTGGGAAGTGTCCTTATTCTAGGTCTGGCTTTCAATCCACTGAGCTACCTAGCTGTCCCCTCCCTCTTACTCTTGACACATGTCTAGCCCATCATCTTTTTCAATCATGATCAATGTCTTTTTCCTGCTTCTTCATTATTCTCGTGTTTGTTAACCTGCTGTATGTTGCTCATCCCCACTTTATAGCTTGGTATTTCCCTGTGCGAGACTCTTGTTTTCAGAGACTCAACTATCTGAAAGCGCTAGAAGACTATTGGTTAAGTTCGTAGGGCAAGAGTGATCACGTCTGTTTTCCAAATGAAAAAGCAGGTTCAGAGTGTGAGTGATGAGTCTGGAGTCGCACTGGAAGTAAGCATTCCAACCCCAATCTCCCCACTGAATCCAAGGCTCTTTCTGCTTGTCTTCTCTGGGCTGTGTTTTTAAGCCCTTACCTTCTGTCTTAGAGTCAGTACTGTGTATTGGTTCCAAGGCAGAAGAGTAGTAGGGGTCAAGCAATGGGTTAAGAGACTTACCCAAGGTCACACTGCCAGGAAGTGTCTGTGGCCAAGTGGAACTCAGGACCTCCTTGCTGTAGGTAGGCCTGGCTCTTTTCCCACCTAGCTGCTCCCTGAGCTGTATTTTAATTGCTAACATTTTCATTTGACTTTATGGTCTGAAGAACCCATTTTCTCTTCATGATCTTGTTGGTTCTTTGTAAGAGCCCTGGGGAAGGGGTCAAGAAGGAAATCCCACCATGAGGAAATTTGGGGATCTCCCTGTGTCCCAGAGAGGACTAGTGACTTAACCCAAGTCACATAGCTTGCAAATGACAGTACCAAGGTCATTAGCTAGGTTTCTATCCCAGACCTATCAGGGTGCCTCTAGCAGAGTTGCTTTGGTTGGCAAGGGCAGCTGGCCACTTTGGAGTGAGGCAGGGGCAAGAGGGAAAGGAGAGACAGGTTAAATTTGTGCTGATGACTGACATGAGCAGGGAGACCCAGGTGGGGCAATGGGAAATCTCATATTGGTCTGATGTGAGAGGTCAAAGTGTCCATTTGGAAGTCAGTCTCAAAGAGAGGAGAGTCAAAGCCATAAGAATGTGGGTACAATTTCTTGAGGTGCAGAGACATTGGTCATTCTATGAACGGGGGTGTCCGAAGAATTAAGACCTTTTCATTCTTTGTTTTCCTTCCCTGAGCTTGCCTGTGTCTGCTTTCAGAATAGATTAGCGGGTAAAATAGCTTGCTTGTCATCTAGAAGAGATTGATCAGTTTCCAGTTGAAGGTCACCATCTTGTCAGGAAGGCATAGGGGACCTGAATGAAGCAGGGACTTGAGTTCCCTTCTCTTAAATGTATTTTTTTTGCACTGAGGAGTTAAGAAGAGATGTCAGGAGCTAGAAGGGCCCTGAGAGATCTGATGTAGTCCAGCACCCTCTATTTGACAGGGGAATAGAACAGAGAGGATCAAATTCCAAAGTGGAGTGACTTGCCCAAGGTCCTACTTGGGATAATGATCCCATAGCCTAATGGTGGAAGGGACCTCAGAGGTCATCTAGTCCAACATTCTCATTTTCCAAATGAGGAAACCGAGGCTGAGGAGGGGAAGTGACTTCACACAGCCCATAAGATGCAGAGCTGGTTCTCAAACAAGTTTCCTCTCACATTCTCTCCAATGCCCGTTGTTGTGGGAGAAACCTGGGAGGGCATGATCTAGGCTGCCTGTTTTTCTTCCTTGAGTTTCCCCTGGGTCCTGTTAATTCAGCCTTGCATAGAAACACCTCCCCCCAGCCATTGGCAGTATGGCTGTGGCAGAGGAGGGGCTACTGGGAAAAACGATGAAGGTGCTATTATGAGGGAATCTTTCATTTCTTTGCTTCGTGGATTGTCTATAGCCTTTCTTTTTCTGATAGAGAAGCAATTGAATGCCATCACTTCGACTTACTAGCTGGGTGACCTTGCACAATGTACTTTCCCTTTGAACCTTAGTTTTCTCATCTCAAAAATGGAAATAATAGTCCTTGCCCCGGCTCCCTCTTGGAGTGATTGGGAGGATCAGGAGATAATACATGTGCCATTACTTTAGAAACCTCCAAGTCTGTGGAGACCGGAGGTGTGATTAAGCCATTATTCCAGTGCATCATTGTGTAAGCAGAGGATTCTTTGATAATTTGAATAATCCTTCCCTCGTGTGTGTGGCTGTTACATGACTGGCATCAGGGAATATTAAGTGTGTTCCAAAATGCGCCAGCATTGCAGCCCTGTGCATGTGGCTGACACGCATGCATTACACATGTAGTAATATGTAACGTGGCTCTAACCAATATGAAATTCTTGATCTGAGTTCCTGAAATCCGCGCCAGGAGTGGAGACGGGGGTATTATAGCTGGACAGGAGTCTTTCTGAAGAAGCTCAGGAGGGCTGAGTAGACCACAAGTTCTAGGGGGATCAGCAGTCTGGTCAGGCAGCCCCCAGAGTTGATGAGATCTGGGGCTGCATCTCGTGTCCGAGAATAAGGCGGTGCGAGCCTGTCTGCCAACCTGGTCAGATCCCAGCTAGGAACTTGGGTCCTGTTCTTGGGTCCCAATGGGCCAGAACCAAAGGTCACGGAGGGTGAAGTTGCTGAGAGGTGTGTCTTGGTTGATGTAGGAGAATGGTTCTTACTCCAGAAGTGGTCCGGGTTGCCTCCAAAAATAGTGAGTTCTTCCTCTCTGGAGTTCCACGTTGGATGGCCTCTTCTCATCAGCCTGATTGATTTAGCTGGCCTCTGGAGGGCAGATGAGATGTCCTTTGCTTCTCTCGAGTGGCTCCAGTTCCCTTCTCTGGGCTCTTGGGACCTGGATCAGACAGGACCACTTGGTGGGAATGGGATTTGAGGTGAAGACTGTGCTGCTGGGACTCTGTAGGAAAGAATGACCTTGTTTCCTGGGTCGGGAGAGGAGTGAAAGTGCACCCTCTTCTTATTACATGGCCCTCCCCACCCGGAAGTAGACCAGGAAGGAAGGGCAAGGTCGTGGCCATCCTTTCTTTGTCCTGGCAACTCCGAAAGGGACTGAGACCAGGATGGAGCTTTCTGAGAGAGAAGCTGGGTGCTTTCGCTGGCCTCTCCCCAAAAAGAGACCTCCCATCAGTTTTGTTCTTTCAAACCCTTACCTTCTGTCTTAGATTCAATACTTTGTATGACTGGCAGGCAGTACGGGTTAATTGACTTGCCTAACTAGGAAGTGGCCACATCTGAACCCAAGACTTTCCATCTCCAGGCCTGGTTCTCTCTACTGAGCCACCGAACTGCTCCTCTTCCCATCAGTTTTCAACATCGGCATCTTTGGCCTCCTCATTTCTTGGGGCCTTGCTCCCATTAGGAGAGGAAGGTAGTAGTTCTACCCACCCTGTGACCAAAGGGAGCCCATGACGAATGTCAAAGGTGAGAGGGACCTTAAACCACAGAATCTTCGGTCTCAAGGGGACCTTGGAGTGCAGGATATTAGAGCTAGGGATGATCCTAGAAGCCATCGAGTTTAGTCCCTGAAGGGGGGAGGGATGAGAAAGGTCAGAGAAGACCTTTGACTTTCCTAGGGTAGCACAGATTAGTTTGTGGCCAAAGCAAGACACAGGTCCCGGGTCTCCCTGCTCCAGAGAGCACCTTGTGGGGTAGCCTGGCCACCGGGGCCCTGCCAGGTTGTTCTTCTCTCCGTGGCTTCTCCCTCAACATTAATGAAGGCTTCATCTGAGTTCACAAAGCTGTAATCAAAAAGAAAGAAGAAAAGAGGGAGACCGGAGAGGGCTTTGGTTTCCAAATGGCTGGGCCTTCTCATCACTAAGTTATTATCATCTGAACAGGGTGAGCTCAGCCGTGGTGTGCCGATATTGTCACACCTCAGGGGCTGCTGCCACCGCCACTGACATATCAATGTAATGTGGGCCGGCCTCTCTTGCCTCTGTATTCTTCCAGTATCACTGGGAGGTCAAACTCGGGGCCGCCATCTTTTCAGCCAGGAGACTGCCATTGTAGAGAGCTCTTGAGTTTTATTTTGATTTTCTTTTTATTACCCTTCTCCCTTCTGCTTGGTGCTTTAAAAATGCTCATATTGCTGGCAGCCACCCTGAGTTAATTAAATATCTATTTTCAGTGGTAGTCTTTAGCTGGAATGCTGGAGCAAATCAAAGGAGCTTTGGAAATCTGGCCAAGGGCCATCATCCCAGACCTAGCTCTGGGTTGGTTCTGCTGGCCACTGAGTGACAGCTCTCTCCACCAGTAATTGCCCTCTCCCAAGGAGAGCTGGGTGGTTTCTGGCATGGGAGCATGTCACTTCTTTGAGGGCAGGGACTGTCGGTCCCCTTTTTGTTCTATCCCAAGCACCTAGCCCAGTGCTTGACACAGATGGCAGCCCTGAATGGATGCTTGTTGAATTGAATCAAATTTGAGTCACAGGATCCGAGACCTGGAGCTAGAAGGGACCTTGGAGGCCAGGGTATCTAACCTCTTCCTTTTCAAAAGATGAAGCCGAAGCCCAATGCAAGAAAATGACTTGTCCAGGGTCACGTGGCTAGGGTCTTTTTAGTGCTAAGGTCAGAGCCTATGCCACTAATTTCAATTCAGTGGATCCAGGCCTAGGAAGGACTTTGGAGACCCCCCTGGTTCAACCCCCTCACCTTACAGGTGGGGAAACCAAGGCTCAGAGAGGAGAAATGACTCTGTTGGCCTCCTAGGGCAGGAGATGCTTGAGATTTGCCAGTTCTCTTGGGCCTTTCTTTCCTCCCTCTATTTGTGCCTCCTGGAAGCAGAGTGGGGGAGGAAAGAGGCTTGGAGAAGCTTTTTTCAAGGCTCCCACACTCTGAAGGAAGGGTGTCTCTACCATACTGTCCTGTGGCCAAGAACTATTTGTAGTTAACTCAATGCCCACTGACATATTTATCGCCTGCCTGCAGCATGGGAACAGGAGGAGGAGGGGGAGGGAGGGACAGAAGCAAAGGCTTTAGGGCGAACAGCATGGAATCTGTTCATGAATAGAGCGGATTCTGCCTCTTGACACATGGGCAGCAGAGTCTGTCTGCCTGCCCTTTGCTGCAAGCACAGGTCATAGATGGGCTTTCTGCCTCCATAAGGGCCTGAACTCTGTGTCCCCTCAGGTTCTTCCTGCTCTGAGACTCTGTTTCCATGACTGTGAGTCTCTGGGCTTGGCTGCCCGACCCAGTTGGTTTCCACCATTATGTGGTCGAAAGATCCCCTGCCGGAGTGGAAAAAAACCTGGGTTCAAGGCTTGGCCAGATCCCTGTCTGATCATGTGACCAGGAGCCAGCCATTTTGCTTGTCAGAGCCTCCATTTTCTCACTTCACATGGAGATAGATAATACCTACTCTCCTGCCTGTAGTCAATGAGACTTTAAGCAGCTGCGTTGTTCCTGGGGGATACATCGGGGCCCCAAGTGAAGCAGCCCCCAGCCCCGAGGAGCTTACGTTCTGCCAGTATAGTTGGCAAATATTAAAGCTTTTAAATAACGTCTTGTCTTGTCCAGCCTCTTTGTTTGATTAAAGACTGCAGATCTGAACCCAGGGCATAGAAAATAACCGACCCTTGGCCACGTAGCTGGTGAGGGACAGAACCCAGCCTCCGGCCTGGTTTTTGGAACTCCAGTGCCCTTTTCAGAAATGTCACTATGAAACACTTAGGTAGGGAGCGACTGGGTGGCTCAGTGGATTGAGAACCAGGCCCTGAAATGGGAGATCCTGGGTTCAAATCTTGTCCCAGGTCACACTATAGTTCTAGATTGTTGTGGGCACTAGAAATCAGATTTCCTGACATCCCATAGGAGCCCTTTGACTTCTTAACTGCCCTGGGAGTGGTACTGTTTCACAAGTGATGCAGATTGCCTACTGTTGTGGCTGTCTTTGTGGGGAGAAAGGTTAGACCAGAGGAGCTAAGTATCTATATAAAGAAAAAGAGTAGAACCCGTTCTATGGACAGAGTTGTAGCTCCAGTGCCTAGGACACACAGTAGGCCCACCCTTAAAGAATTGAATTCAAAATCATTTCTCTTACCCCAAAGATTTAGGATCTGATTAAGGGCCCAGGTTTTTGAGAGGTCCTGAAGCAGAGGACTGGGGCTTGGGAAGGGCTAGTTCCCTGTTGCTCCTGGCCTCTCCATTGGGCAGAGGTACATATCATTGCCAATTTCTCTTGCACATGTCTGTAGACACAAAGCCTGGACTTTGTGATCTGGTCCACATCCTTTTGCATCTCTGGGCCTTAGTTTCCTCCTCTGTAATTGGGTTAGAGGATCTCAAAAATCTCTTTTAGCCCTATACAATGAAAACCAAATCTGAAGTTGGGAAAACCGGAATCCAAATCCTGATTCTGAGGCCTCTTTCCTGATCTTACGTTTCCTCAGCGATAAATGGGGACAATAATGTTTACACCACTAACCTCACAGGAGTATTGTGAGGCAAGCACTTTATAACCCAAACACTATATAATAATGGGAATTCTTTTTATTCAGAAATCCCTTGGAACTCTTTAACATTTGATTTTCTAAGATTCTTGTCAAATTGAAGCTTATGGATGGCAAGGGCAAAATTGAATGTAATAATGAAAAAGTGTTCACTAAGTTCTTATTATGTGCCAAGCCTTGGGGATACAAATAGATATTAATGTGAGACGGTCCCCCTGTGCCAGGAGTTGTATTCTAATAGGATGAAATAGCATTTGGAGGGGAGTGGTAGCCTAGGAAGGAAATGTTTTGGGAGGAGGGATGAAAGTGGAAGAAGTTTCTAGGAAGCTAGTTTATCCAGAATTAGAACAGTCAATTGACACACCCTGTCCAGGAACAATGGTGTTATGGCCCTGTTGATTGCATTACTGACCCCATAGTAAGGGGCAGAAATAGGGAAATGATATGTGGATGATAGGATGACCAACCAGAGTGGACTGCTGTCTGGGCTATGAAGTATGGTCTGATTGATAGTCTGGAGCCATTTGGGTGCAGTGGACTGATTGAGTTAACTTTCATTCACTTAACCTATCAAATGGATTGTTGCACAGCACCTCTCCCAGGACTACCACTTTAGACTTTTGGAGTCTGTGGGTGCTACCTTACTTAGGTGGCATCTTCCCTGGGCCAGGCCTTTCTCCTCTCCATAGCCGGGCAATTCTGCACATGCCAGGGAGATAAGATTCATAGGTCTAAAACTAGAAGGAACCTTCAAGGTCTAATCTAATCCTATGCCTTCATTTTCATAGAAAGGAAGTGACTTGCTCAAAGTCAAATGGATGCTAAGTGACAGAGAAGGGATTTGAACCCATGTCTTCTGACTCCCAATCCCTTACCCATTCCCCTGTATCACACTTGCCCTCAGGATAGGGCTGAGGAAATTGATGTAAAGAGCATTGACTGGAGTCCGAAGGCCTGAGTTCAAATCCTGACTGTTGCTTATAATATAATTATATATATTATATATATACAATTATATAATAATTAAAATAAAGAGGGGGGAAATGCTTCCATCTGTATTCTTGAGTCTATCAGTTCTCTGCATTTCATGATTAAATCTTTGGAGTTGTGGTGGTTCACTACATTGACCAGAATTACAATATAGCCAATACTCTGTTAATGTATTTTCCTGGTTCTGTTTACTTCACCCTGCATCAACTCACATAAATCTTCCTAGGTTTTTCTGGGAAAAAATTTTTTTTCGAACTCTTCCCTTCTGACTTTGAAATGATACTAATTATTGGTTCCAAAGGTCGAAAGGCGGTAAGGGCTAGGCAATGGGAGTTAAGTGACTTGCTCAGGGTCACCCAACTAGGAAATGTTTGGGGAAAGATTGGAGTCTCCAGACTCTAGGCCTGGCTCTCTCCACTGAGCCACCTAGCTGCCCCCAACCCCTTCATCATCTCCTACAGCACAATAGTATCCCATCAAGATTGAGTTATATATACAACTTTGTTCAGCCTTTCCTCAATTGATGGGTATCCTCTCAGTTTCCAATTCTTTGCCAGCACAAAGAGCTGTTAGAAATACTTTTGTTTATATAAATCTTTCTCCTTTAAAGAAACCTCTTCATGATACAGACCTAATAGCGGCATTTTGGGGTCAAAGCATATGCACAGTTTCACAACCTTTGAGCAGAGTTCAAATTGTTCTCCAGAATGGTTGGGCCAGTTCACAACTCCACCAACAGTGCATTAATGTTCCTATTTTCCCAATCCCCTCCAACATTTGTCATTTCCCTTTTACTGTCACATCAATCTTCCATTGATTTTCTTTATGCCCTTGGACAAGTCATTTTTTTCTCTTAAAAAGAAAGTGTTCAAATAGTTTATCCCTAAGGTGCTTTCCATCAGGAAAAACAAAACAAAACATTGGGCTCCCAATGTGAAGTTGTATACTTGAGTTTTTAGAAAGTCAATGGCACCAGCATCAGGTAGGGGCAGGGGGAGATGTGGTTAGAAGGGCCGTCAGTAAGGATCAACAGTGACACGGTTCCCCTTCCCCAAACAACCAACCAAAAAACCCTCAAGCTCAGAACTCATTGGCCAAGGTATAGGGTCCAGAGGGAGGAAATTGAGTCCCACTGCCCTCTGCCCTGATCAGAGCCCACCTACAGGGCTGTGTTCATTTAGGAGGGCGATTGATAAGCTGGGAAATAATCAGAAAAGGGTACCCAAGGAATTGACAGACTTCAGAGCCTTGCCATAAGAGGCTCAGTTGAAAGAAATGTGGGTGCTAGCTTAGAGGAAAGAGGGCAGCTTTTTGAGATATCGGAAGGTGGCTATTGTTTAACCCTCTATGCCACCCCTTCCCCAACCCACCATTTAGAAGCTGGATAAAAGGAATCTCCTTAACCTCAAATGTCAGAATTAGGAATATAGAATGGAAGTTGCTGGTAGCAAGGGGACGCAAAGCATACTAGATTTGAAGTTAGAGTACCTTGGTTCAAATCCCAACTCTGAAATGGACTGCCTGTCCCCCATTTTTGTCCCACCTCTAAAATGACAACGTTGGACTAGCTAGGGGGCAGCTGGGTAGCTCAGTGGATAGAGAGCCAGGCCTAGAGACGGGAGGTCCTAGGTTCCAATCTGGCCTCAGACACTTCCCAGCTGGGTGACCTTGGGCAAGTCCCTTGACTCCCATTGTCTAGCCCTTACTGCTCTTCAGCCTTGGAACCAATACACAGTATTGATTCCAAGACAGAAGGTGAGGGTTTATTTAAAAAAGAAAAGTTGGACTAGCTGGCCCCTGAAGTCCCTTTCAGCTCTATCTCTATGTATGTATGACCTTAGGCAATTCCCTTCCCCTCTCTAAACCTCAGTTTCCTCCTCTGTAAAATGGCAAAGTTAGACTTACCTATCCTCTGAGGTTCCTTCCAGCCTTCCATCTTAGGTCCCTCTGATGTTACCAGGAGTCATGCTTCACTTACATAGAAAGGAGCATTAATTTCTTAGCAAGCAGAGCTGTTCAAAAGTCAGATGGGCTTGCCTTGGGCAATAATGAGTTCCTGGTCCCTGGAAGCTTTGAGGAGGCTTGAGGATTCCCATGTGGAGCATGTTGTCAGAGAAGATTACAGCTTTGGGGGTCCAGTTCTTCCCATGCAGATTCTGTGATCCATCTGCCTGAAATCACTGTCATTCCGAAAAGCAAGGGATGGCAGAAGTGACCTCCAAGGGTTCTTTCTACTCCCAGATTCTGGCAGGACTAAACTACTATCCCGTTGGCCAAGATGCCATATGCTTGGCATGCTTGAGATTGCCTGGCCAGGAATGAGCCTGTCTGGGAGACCTGGGTCCTTTATGAGGAGTATTTATGTTGCTTACATACAGCCTTGATCTCCCCAGAGTATCCTTGACAGAGTCTGGATGTGTGTATGTTGTGGTGATGAGAAGGGGATTTGGGTGCAAGATGGCTCTTTGTTGACTCATGTAATCTAGTCCTGATGGTTATGTTTCCTCATGCTCCAGGCAGACTCTAGACTTAGCCTCTGACTTTCTGTTTGACCTTGAATGAGTCATTCATCCTTTTTCTCTAGGCTTCAGCTTCCCCATCTAGGAGATCATAGGGACTACCTGCTGAGCACATAGGGCATCTTGGGAAGGAGAGAATTCCTTCCCATTCCATTATTGACCTTGCTAGGTACTAGATTTACCTCCAGGGTAAAAGCCAAAGACTGGCAGGACTTGTTTCTTGTATGTGTCACGAATGTGGGCATATGTCATACAGGGGGATGGGAGGGGGTTCCAGAAAGATTGAACAAGATCTGCTTAAATCTCTATTCTCCACCATTACAGAGGATGTGGGTAGCATAAATATTGAAAATGAGAGCTGGTACCAGCTCACCCCCTCTGATCACTCTATGGGAAGGTGGATGGATAGGGATTTCTGTTCCTCTAGTGTACTTCCTGGCAGCAGGAGAGAGCCAGTAACCTGGATAAGCCCTACACGGGCTCACAAATGGTAGAGGCATCCCTCATCCTCTCCGGGCCTCTGTTTCCTTCTGGAAAATGACAGACTCAAACCAGCTGGTCCCTGAGGATTTTCTTAGCTCCCAAATCTTATGTCCCCATAGGAATATGTGCTCATGCCCTCTGGATGACAGGGAGTTGATTAGATTCTTAGTGGGAGGGGCAGTCAGTCCAATTCAATGATCTCCTTTCCCCTTAGGAATTCTGAGTGGGTCAGGGTGCTAGACAGTGAGTGGGGTTAAAGGTGGCTGATCACTGGGGACTAAGCCTCTGCTTTTCTCTCTTTAGCTGATCAGCGGAGGTTCCATCGTAAGTGCTGAGGCAGTATGGGATCATGTCACTATGGCCAACCGGGAGTTGGCGTTTAAGGCGGGTGACGTCATCAAGGTCCTGGATGCTTCCAACAAGGACTGGTGGTGGGGCCAGATCGATGATGAAGAGGGATGGTTTCCTGCCAGCTTTGTGAGGGTGAGTGACCACTATCCCCTCTTCCCGTCTTGTCCTGACTTCTGCCTGCCCTTCCCTTTCTGATAGTCTCTCTTCCTTCATTCTCTCCATTCCTCAGCCTATTCCTTGCACTTCTGCTCCCTAATTTTCCTTTTGAATGCTTTCCTTTTAATCTTCCTCTTCCTCTTTGCCTCCAATCTCCATTTGCTTTTTTTATTCCTCCTCTCTCTGTCTCTCTGTCTGTCTGCCTGCCTGTCTGTCTTTTCCTATCTCTATCTCTTTTGCTCCTTCTCTTTGTTTTGCTGTCCTTTTTTATCTCTTTCCCTGTGTATTTACCCCTCTCTTTCTCTCATTCTCTTCCTTCTCCCACTGTGCCCCGGGGCATGTTTGCTTTGAGCAGCAGTCTGATACAGAGACTAGGAAGTCAGAAGACTAAAGTTCAAATTTCACTTTGACATTACCTTTGGGATCTTGGCTGAGTTACTTGGCCTCTCTAGGCCTTCGTTTCATCCAGTAATATGATGAAGTTGGGCTACCTGGCCTCCAGAGCTCAAGTGAGGTTCCTGTGTGATCGTAGACCAATTCCTTCCCCAGCATGGGCCCCAGTTTCCTCATCTGTAAACTGAAGAGAGTGGCCTAGCTAACCTCTAAGGCTCTCTCAGAACTTGATCTAGGATCCTCCTGTCATTTCCTTTCTCTGGGCATCAAATTCCTCATCTATAAAATGAATAGGTTAGAGAAAATGATTGCTAAAGGCCCTTCCAACCATGTGTTTATGTCCCAGGGCTCTTTCCAGATACAACACTATATGGTCCAATGGGCAATTCTAGCTCTGACAGTTTATCTCCTTCAGCTTCCTTCTCCTTACATTAATCCCTTCTCTTTTCTCCTCTCATTTTTCTTCATCTACCTTTCCTCTTTGGCTCTTTCTCCTCATCCTACTTCCTCTCTAGTCCTTTTTTTAACCCTTTCCTTCCATCTTAGAATCAATACTAAGAATTGGTTCCGAGGCAGAAGATCACTAAGGGCCAGGCAATTAGGCTTAAATGACTTGCCCAGGGTCACACAGCTAGGAAGTTTTGAACCTAGGACTTTCTGTCTCCAGGCCTGTTCCTCAATCCACCAAGCCACCTAGCTGCCTCTTCCTCTCTCTATTCTTATTCTTCCTCCTTCCTCTTGAGTCTCTCCTTTACTCATTCTGTCACCCTTATTCTTCCTTTTCTTCTCCCTCTGTCTTCTTTCCCTTTTTCTCCTCCTTCCCCATCTCTCTTTCTCTCTCCCCTATTTCTCCTCCCTCCCTCATTTCTCCTCTCCCCATCTCTCCATCTCTCTCCCTTTTTCTCCTTCTCTCTCCCCACCACTTCATGTCTCCCTCATTTATCCTCCTTCCTCCCCCTCTCCCTCTTCTCCCTTCCTTCTCCTTTGCCTTCCCTTGATTCCCTCGGTTTCTGAAATGTCATCACCACAGCAAGGTTGTTGCAGGGCTGTCTTGCCGCCGCTGCCGCCACCGTTAATGTGAGGAGTGTGGGTCTTCTTCCCCTGAGGGACTGACTGTACATTTTGATTGCAGATTCTTCTCTGTAGCTCAGCTCTAGACAGTTCTGGAGGAGGGGAACTAAGGGGGAAGCAAACAGCCTGAAAACATCCCTGGAGAATTCACTGTTTTAGAAGCGGTGCAGTGCCTGGCAATCTTCTCTTTCCCACAGGCTCTCATTCGCACCTACCCTCCTGGAGGGGTCCCAACAAGTCTGAAAAGCCCCATGTCCCAAGCTGACCAGACTGGGTACAAAAAGGAGTAGCATCCCAGCAGTTAGGAAACCTCCCAATTGGTTCTGCTATTGCCACTCACTCAATGTAGCACCATGGACAAGTCATTTCCCCATTCCAGGCCTCAGTTTCCTTATCTATAAAACGAGGCCTAGATGCTGTGCCACGGACCTTTTCTTTCCAAAATCAGGCCCTTTCACTCTTCTGAGGTCCCTGCCAGCTCTGGTATTCTATAGTTCTAGTCATCTTAGCTGCCCCTCATTTCCCCATCTGTCCATCTTATGGACAGAACAATCCCTGTCCATGGTACTTTCCAAGGGTGATAGGAGGATGGAATGAGATCATTTCCGTGAGTGCATTGGAAAGCAGCCTCCCACAAGGACGGCAGCACTGCTATCTCCATCTCCAAATCTCAGGGCAGTTTGAGTTCAACCCCTCTCCGTGTGGGAATGACACTCCAACCGAGTAGTCATCTTGAACCCCTCGGCTTGGAAGTCGGCCAGGAATGGGCAGCTCCCCACCGCCTGAGACCACATCCCCACGGAGTCCAAGGGCCCTCCAGGAAGGGCCCTTCTTAGAAGATTATCTTTTGGAGAGGCACCATGGGCTGCAGATGGGGCTTCTTCACTCTTGTTGAGGCCCTTAGTCAGTCCTTCTGGGGAAGGAAGCGCACGGACTCCTCCGAAACAGGTTTTTAAACACCTAAGAGAAAATCCATGAGATTACAAAAGAAACTGGCTATATGAAAAATAGTTTGTGCTTATGTTATATATTTATACGTCATATTATTACATATTATAAGTGATAAGATAGTAAAAAACAAAGTATTTGGTGGTGGTGGTGGTAGTTGTTGTTTAATGTTCACAGGCCTCAGTTTAAATAGAGGAAAGAATGCTGGGTCTGGAGTTTGAGGTCCTGGATTTGAATCCAGAGTCTGAGACTTATTAACCATGTCACTGTGAGCACTTCCCTTTTCTGGCTCCTTAGTTTCCTCTCCTAAGCTCCTTTCCAGCTCTAGACTTCTGCCCCTGGGCCCCTGAGCTGTAATTCTGAGCCTCTCTAAGAACACTACCTCCCACCTTGTTCCTGGGTGCAAGGGAGACTCTGTCCAATACCTGTGGGCCATCTGGCTTCCACTTGATAATAGAATTCCCAAATCCTTGTCTTAGTGGCCTTATCTTTTTAAGCTGCCATTTATTAAGCTACTTTTATGTGCTAAACACTATGTTATGCGTGTTACCAACATCTCATTTGCTTCTCTTAGGAACCTTGGGAAGTAGGTGCTATTATTATCCCCATTTTGCAGAGGAGGAAACTAAGGCAGACAGAAAGGAAGTGACTTGCTCAGGGTCACTTAGCCAGGAATTGTGAGGCAGAATTGGAACTCGAGTCTTCCTGATGCCTTATCTGGCATTTTATGCATTGTGGTGCTACCTAGCTGCTACCGAAGGCAGCTGGGTGGCACCGTGGATTGAGCATGGGCCCTGGAGTCAGAAACATTCCTTTCTATATTCAAATCTGATCTCAGACACTTACTGACTGTGTGACCATAGGCAAGTCACTTCACTCTCTTTGCCTCTGTTTTCTTCTCTGGAAAAGGAACTGGAGAAGGAAATGGCAAACCACTCCAGGATCCTTGCTAAGAAAACCCCCAATGGGGTCATGAAGAATCCAACACAACTAGGCAATGAGCAGCTGCCACCTACCTTATCTACTATGTCTACTGGATGCCTAGAGCTCTTGTTGCCACGGCATCCTCCCTTCTCAACTACTGGGTGCAGGACCAGTATTTCAGTCCATGGGATTGGGTGTCAAGAGGCCTCCCACTCTGGGAATCCTGAACCTGAATTCAGGGCTCACGGTTGGGGCTAAGGGAGAGCCACGTTCCGTGGTGGAGCAAGGCCATGAGATTGTTGTCTGGGAGCTATTTGGGGGCTGAGAATGCCACAAAATTTTCTGAGATTCCCACGTGGCAGTTTGATGTTGCTCCCCTCTGGCGGGGTTAGACCGCGTTAGCCTGGAAGAAGAGCATAACGGGGATCCTAAGACATAAGAGAAAGGGACAGGTGGCTCCTTTTGGTTTCCTTGGCCATACCTCGAGTCAGTATACTGTTGTGGCAAGAGCTAGAGGCAGGAGACTGGGTTCGAGTCCTGGTCTTGTCACAATTAGCTGTGGCATACCTTTGGGCTTCATCCATAAAATGAAGGGGTTGGAGTAGAGGCATTCCAAGGTCTCGTCCATCTTTAAAATCCAGTTATCCAATTGCCTGCTTGGTCCTCAGCTTCCCCGTGTATAAAATGGAGGTGCTAACAGAGGCAGTAAGTATGGTATCATGGCAAGAGCCCTAGGTTTGGGGTTCAAGTCCTCTCTCTGTCATCTCTTTAGTACCTTTATGAAGTGAAACTTTGGTAAAGTCCAACGTGTTGGGCTAAATTGTTCTGGAGGTCTTTTAGCTCTGCCATTCTAGGAGCCAATTTGCCGCCTCTGCCTCCCAGAGCCATTTTGAGGATTAAATGAGCTAATGGGCAAGAATTCTTTTGGAAAATGTTATTTAATTAGTCCATTTAGAATGTTTTTCCTTGGTTACAAGAGTCATGCTCTTTCCCTCCCCTTCCCCCCAGCCCCCCCCGTAGCCGCCGTGCAGTTCCACTGGGTTGTACACGTGTGTGACCATAATGTGATGATCCAAATGGAAGGTGCCGTTATTCTCTGATTAATGAGGCTAGGGCTTTCGGAATGTGCCCATCTGAATGGCCTCTTTTCTCTCAGCCTCTCTCGTCTAGAGCAGCAGACAATGTCTAATAAATGCCAGCTCTGGGGAGAACAAGAGAGCCATCACTGAGTCCGCCCCATCGCCCCCGTCCACCAGTGCTGGTGCCTTGGCAACAGTTGGTGCTGTTGCCATCCACAGCACCAACCCCGCTCTTCTTCATGACCCATCATGCTGGCTTGTCACAGGATAATTGATCGAAGCCTTTCAAAAAACCCCTTTCTGGTTTTAACACAAGCCAGCTTCAGGGGTGGCAAATTTACTGACTACTGTGTAAATTGGTGCCATAATGGATCCCATTTCAATTCATGACCATTTGCTGAGTGCTCGTAGTTGCCCAGCAATATGCTAGGCCGGGGGGGGGGGGGGAGACAGGGAAAAGAAAAGGAAAAAACAGTTAGAGGGGACTTGGAAACATCGAATGCCAGAACGGAGAAGAAACAAAGCAGCCGAGCCCAGAGGTACCTTAGAACTTAGAATAGTAGGACTGGAAACAATCTTTGAGTAGAGAACATCAGAGATGATAGATAGAACTTAGAGCACAGTGTCAGAGCTGGACTGTCACAGCTGAAAGTGATTTTTTAACCCTTGCCTTTCTTCTGAGAATCGATGGTTCCAAAGCAGAAGAGCAGTAAGGGCTAAGCAGTGAGGGTTAAGTGACTTGCCCAGGGTCACCCAGCTGGGAAGTATCTGAGGCCAGATATGAAAGTAACCCTAAAACACAATGTCACAAAACCCAGACTGCTTGATCCAAGAGGAACCTTGGAACGTAAATGGTCAGAGTGAGGAGGGGACCTTAGGATAGAGAGTGTTGGGCCTTTGAGCATAGTGTCGGATCAGAGGGGGGAACTTTAAAATACACACTGAGCTGGGAGGAGTGTTAGGACATAGAATGTCAGAACTGGAAGAGATCCTAGAACTTGGAAGTTCTTAGAACACAAAATGAAAGAGCTGAGAAGGACCTTTGAACAGAGCACCTGTGATTGGAGAAGGCTCTCAGAACACAAAATGATGATACTGAGAAAAGTATAAAAACTAGAAGGGTCTTTAGAATGCAGAATGCTTGAGCAGGAAAGGACCTTAGAACATAAAATGATAAGAGCTAGATGGGCTCTAGAACAGAGAAGGTCAGAGCTGGGAGGGAACCTAGAACCCAGGACACTGAAGTTCTACTTTACCCAACAGCCCTTTGAGTACCTAATGACATTTAGCCTTTTCTTCTCCATCCTAAACTTCTCCCATTCCTCCAGCCTTTCCTCATGTGGCACAGGCTCCAGCTTCACCATTCTGATTGCCTTTCTTTGAGTGTGCCAGCTTGTCAGTCTTTCCTAATCCATGGTGTTCACAGCTAAACGCCATACCTCCCTTAGCATAGCCCAAGATGCCATTAGCTTTTTTGCCTGTCATACTACAATGCCTGCCAACTCATCACGCTCAGAGTCCACTAACACCTTCTCTCTTAGGCTCAATCTTTGGTATCAGTTCCCAGGCAGAAGAGCAGGAAGGGCTAGGCAATGGGGGTGAAGTGACTTGCCCAAGGTCTCCCAGCTGGGAAGTGTCTGAGGCCACATTGGAACCCAGGACCTCCCAGCTGCCTCTCCAGATCTTTTTCAGACCCTGCTCTCTAACCTAACCATACCTCCTGAACTTGTGACGTATTATAACGTGTTGCAGCTTACAGTCTGCCCAATGTTCTAGTTGACCTGCCGATAACTTTCTGAGTCCTGACTGCTCTCCAATACATCATCTGATTCTTCTGCTTTGTGTCAGCTACACATTGATTGAGCACACTCTTTATGACTTTATCCAAGTCATGGCTTAAATTGGGGGCTTTGGGGCCTAGACTTTTGAGGTCACGGATTTTATCACAGGCTCTTTCCTTGGGTTTTGAACTGCGGGGTCAGTTTCCTAAAATATGGCTTGGCATGGCTAAGCCATGTTATATATTATCTCTTTAACAATCTGTTCTAGGGTTTCCCCAGGAATCAAAGGCTTAGAGTTTCCAGGCTCTGTTTTCCCCTCGCTTGAAAATGTGGGCATTTTCTTTTCTCCAGGCCTGCAGGAGGCCTTCCCTCCATGGCCTCATCTGCTGTTCCCTCCAGTCCTTTAGACATCACTGACATTGACTGCACCATTCCATCTTACCATTTTTTTCTGAAACTGGGGATGGGGTTCAACTGGGCTCAGGGGCCTGAACTCATTAAGGCTACCAACTTTTTTTTACCATCTTGCATATACCCTCCAGATTAGTTATCTTGTTCTGTCATCTTTCCTTGTAAAAAACATTTTCCTTTGTAGAAAAAAACAAAAACAAAAGGAATACTGAGCAGTGCCACCTTTTCTCTGTCAGTTATCACCATCCCATTGTAAAAATTAAATTATATTTCTAATAATAAAATATTATATTTTATGAGGTTTACTAAGGATTATTAGAAATCAAGGAATAAAGAAGATACAAAATAAAAAACCACGTGCCCATGGCTGGTTAGCCCATTTAAAATCCCTGCGCTTAGCTTACCACTGCATCATTGCAAAGGAAAGAGAGAGAGAGAGTGGGAGGCATTACTGCCAGTTAAATACCAATTGTGATCTCACCAACAGGGAGACTCAGGTGAGATTATTGGGAATTCTGGGAAATACCAAGGACTTCTGGGGAATGAAGTCTAGGGTTCAAAATCTCCATTTTTACACCATGCATCCCAAATAACCATCCTATCTCTTCTTTGATACTCCTCTTTCCCTAATACAGCTTAAAATCGGTATGTATCTATTTTGTGAAACTAACTTCCCATCCCAGTCTCAGCTTTCTGAGCCTTTGCACTGCTGCTAATTTTTCCAGGGCTATATCATGTTCTTTTTATTACCTGCCCTTCCTTCTATCTTCTGAACATACTTTTGAAAAAATCTTGTTAGCTATTGAGTTCCTCATGCATACACATCAGTTTCTGCAGTCAGATGTTATTATTCTTCCTCATTGAGCTTCTTTCCCTTTGTGTCTTTAGAATCTCCTTCTTACACGTTTCCTATCCTTCCCTGCCAAATTTCCTTTGAACCCTTCAAAATTCTCCTTCCTTGTGATGTAGGCTGAATGTCAGACTATGTCAAGCTTTCCTCTCTTTATCATCAGCTGCTCTAGGAGGGAGTAGTGGTTAGGTTACTTTTACCCAATGTTCCCATCCTTTCTACCACAGCCACCAGTTCTTTCCTATTAATGAGAATTGGATCCAGTTTTAAATTTTGTTTTATAGGTTCCTGTACCTTTTGAAAGGTAAAATGTTCAATGAGTCAAGTTGTGAACTTAAAAAAGACTGGGGATGGTGGGACAGAGAGAGGGAAAGAGAAAAAAGAGCTAAAAGGAGAAAGGGAGGGAGAATGAGAGAGAGAGAGAGACAGATGGAGGAGGAGAGGCAAAGAAAGAGGAGAAATAGAGAGGAGACAGATAGTGAAAGGAAAAGAGAGGATGGAATGGGAAGAGGAACCAGAAATATAGATGAGAGATAAAGAGAAGAGAGAGAAATATAAGGATCTAAAGTGAAAGAAGAAAGTTGAAGATGGAAGGAAGTAGAGAGAGAAAAGAATGGAGATAGGTAAAAAGGAGAGAGGGAGGGAGGGGAGAGAGGGGGGAAGGAGAGGGAGAGAGAGAGGGAGGGAGGGAAAGAGAGAGGAGGGGGGGAGAGAGAGAGAGAAGGAGAGGGGGAGGGGGGAGAGAGAAGGAGAGGGGGAAAGAGAGAGAGAGAGAGAGAGAGAGAGAGAGAGAGAGAGAGAGAGAGAGAGAGAGAGAGAGAGAGAGAGAGAGAGAGAGTATCCAATGAAGTCTCTCATTATTACTAAATCAATCCTCTGTGGTAGGTTTATGATCTGATTTCCAAGCTCATCTATTTCTTCTCTCTGGCCTGGTGGTCTATAGTAAGTATACTCTTGACTGATGCCTTTCACAGTAAGCTTAACTTGTATTTACTCTGTATGAATTGTGTTCATACACACAAAGGCCAAATGAGATCAAGTTTGTCTCCTTGAATTATAGCCTCTATCTAGGTTCTTTCTGTTTTGTTTTTAAATTCAGCCCCTCCCCTCACCATAAAGGCATCATCCAACAAAATATATAGCTTATGTCTTTTGTGTTTCCACTCTTCAATTCATTCTCTGGAGGTGAACATTCACAAGTTAATCTTCAAATATTATATTTATAGCTGTATATAATGTTCCCCTGGTTCTATTCATTTCTGTCTTCATTATGCCATGTAGTTCTTTCCAAGTTTTTTTTTTAAATTAATCTGCTTATCATTTCTTATGGCATCTATCCTTGGGTTTTGAAACCCTTGTTTCCTAAAACATGGCATCCCAACATAAATAACCAAACTGTACTCCAGATATAGGCTGACTAGGACAGAGGACAATAATCTATGTGGGAAGATAGATACAAATTAGAAGGCCATGATTAAATTCCTAATGAGTGACACCAACAATCCGTTCTAGAGCCCAGAACATCTATGGCAATGATAATGGGTTGGAATGTTGGGGAGGCTCCCTAGGACTGGGGCTAAAATGAGATCTATAAGAATGAGTAGAATTTGGCTATGAGGAGAGTAAGGGAGGAATGTTCTTTAGCATCTAGCTTATTTACACAGATGATCCATCATGCATTTGTCATCCTCAGTTGATCTAAGACCCTGTTAAGCTTGTTTCAAACTTTGACCCCAACCAAATCCTGAAGAGGCAAGTTTGCTTCACACACACACACACACACACACACACACACACACACACACACACACACACTGTCTGTCTATCTATCTATCTATCTATCTATCTATCTATCTATCTATAGTGTGTACCTGTTATGCAGTTAGCAAACATTAATTGAGCAATATGCTGGGCTACATAGGGGACCCATGAGACTTACAAGGCACAGACCATCCAAGACTAGAGCTAGAAATGGCTCTAGAACCTATGCAGAGATAGAGAGACCATATCCAGGTGCTACCTTCTGAGATGCTGAGGAAGTATTCCAACTTCCTCAAACACAGCTTCATAGACCTTGAAAGACTCTCAGAGCCTATAAGTCTTTTAGTCCAACTTCTTCATTTTTCAAATAAGGAAACCAAGGCTCAGAAGTGGAAGGGTTTGTATTGGTCAAGACCAAACAACAAAAAAATAAACATAATAAATATTTCTTTATACACAGAGGAATAGGGGAAAAAAGAAAAGCAGTAAACCAGCTATAGGGAAAGACTGCTGAGGTCTGGAGTTGGAAAGGGGAAGAGACAGAGCTAGAGTGAACTCTACCTAAAGCAAAATGGGAGACAATGGAAAGAATAGGACATAGGAAGATTTGCATTAATGGAAAGAACACTGGATTAAGAATCATAGAACCTGGATTTTATTTTTCAAAAATACACTATTATTTTTGGTTTTTGTTGTTCTATTCTTGACAAACATCATCAAACTGAGCATTTTCATATACACAGAGGACCAGGAAGATGGATTGCTCATGAAAACAGTTTAATATTATTATTTACTATTACAGTTTGCATGTTTAAAAAAGAATATGGTTGATTCGGCATGTTAGACTAATATTTTTTACTTAATTTCCTTAATATTATGTTGAAATGTCAGTGGCTTTCATGGAAATGTTTTATATCCTGCTATTTTATTGAAACAATTGTTTCAATTAGTTTCTTTGCTGATTCTCTGGGGTTTTCCAAGCATACCATCATATTAACTGCCAGTAGGGACAATCATGACATGTCCTTGCCAATGCCTTTAATTTCCTACTCTTGTCCCATTACTGTTCCTAGAGTTTCAATATTAGATAATAGTGGGGAGAGGAGACATTCTTGATTCACCTTTGTATTTATTTAGAAAGTTTTCAGTGTTTCTGCACTTATATGGTAGCTTTTTGTTTTAGATTTGTAGTTTTGAATCATATTTTTAAATGGTCAGTCTGTGCCCATATTTTTTATTTTTATTTTATTATGGGGACTCTTGACATTCTGAATTTTTATTGCTGCTTTCTCTGATAGCCTGTATGCAGCTCTTGGTTTGGAGGGTGGGGGGCAGAATCATCTGAATTCTAGTGAATTTTGTTCTAGCCTCTCCTTTTCATTCAATATATGTCTATTTTTAGATGTGTTCTTTACATAAAAGCAAATTGTTGGATTTTTCTTATCTACATTGCCATACTCTTTCATTTTCATGGATTTCCTAATACATTTCCATTTAAATTTATGGTTTTTAAGATTATATAGTCTTCCATTTTATTACTTCTGTATTGATTTTATTCCCTTTCCCTTTTAAGTTAGCACTTGAGCCTGTTAATAATTTTGTAATTTATGGTTACAAAACTAAGTTCTATTAACTCTTTCCCTATAATATAATTATTTTGTTATTATTATTTATTTATTTTTAGAAATATACATCCATGAATTTTGTACTTTGTCAAAGGCTTTTTATTCATCTGTTGATTATCTGATTGCAGTTACTTAGAAATACAATCACCGTATTTTAATTATCTCTCTAATGTTGAATTATTGGTATAAATTCATTGTAGTCATGGTGATTTTTTAAAAGTGATATATCGTTGTGGTCTTTTTGCTAGGATCCTATATAAAATGCTTGTCAAAATATTACTTACATTGATGTTTAGTTCTCTTTATAAGTTTTATTGTCTTATGGTTTAGGTATCATGACCATCCAATTAGTTGGGTTGAATGTTTCCAGAGTAAATTGTATAACACCAGTAGTGAGTATTCTGTACATATTTAATAGAATTCTTTATGCCCTGTTCAGTTCCATTTTCTGAGATGATAGAGTGGTTTAATTGGAATATTCTACATATTTCAAGAAAGTCATTGATTTCTTTTAAATTCTCCAATTTTGCTATCAAAATGCATAGTAGGGTTTACATTTATTTTCCTTGTTATAATCTTTCATTTTATTAATTTGGTTTTTTTTCTCTTTTTAAAATCAGATTAGCTAGTCTTTCAGCCTTTTAAACTTGTTTTTTAAATTATTATTATTTCCATAGTCTGTTTTCCATCTTATTTATTCTCTAACTTTCAGGATATTCCCACTTATACTTATTTGGAATTTGTTGATCTGTTGATTTTTTTCCCCCATTTTAAAAATTACATACACGGTTCATTAACTCTGTTTTGTTTCTGGGATATGATCTTTCCTCTATGGACTGCTTCAGCTTCATTCCAAAAATTTTGGTATGTTGTCTCATTAGCATTGTTTTGTCTCCATGATTTGTATTTTAATCCAATTGCATTATTGTCTCCATATTTACATCTGAAGCCTTTGCTTGTGTTCCCTATATTAATTGCTATTTTTATTGCATTATGGTCTGGAATTTTTAGTAGATTTACTTTTTTATACTCATACTTTTTCTGTGCCTCAGAACATGATTTGTTTTGATAAAAAGTGCTGAGAAATATGCATATTCTTTAACATTTCCATTTGTAAGACATAATAAATATTTCAGATCAAACGTTAATAGGTTGCCCAATGCTTTATTTTCCTTTTAATAGCTTATTTTTCTGTTAGCTTTACCCAGCTATGTGAAAGCTACATTGAAGTAACTTAGGATTATTGTGCTTGTAATCTGTCTTTTTATAATTCAGTTTGCATTTAGTTTTTAGATATATGTTATGTGCCATTTGATGTATATAGAATACATATACCCATAAATATTTAGTATTGCTATTGTTTTGTTGTCAATGGTTGTTGTTCAGAAGTCAGTCATGTCTGACTTTAATTAACCTTTTGGACTTTTGTCCATGGGATTTTCTTGTCAAAGATGCTAGAGTGATTTGTCATTTATTGCTCCAGTGTGCTCCCATTTTACAGACAAGGAACTGAGGTAAATAGGGGTTTTGTGATTTGCCTATGGTCACTCTGTTAATAAGTGTCTGAGGCAGAATTTGAACTCAGATCTTCTTATTTCCAAACCTGGTGTTCTTATAGACTGAGCCACCTAACTGCCTGTATAATGTGGTTTTTCTATTTATTCATTCCAATTCAACAGCTATTGAAGTGTGTGCAATGCATTGTGAGCAGAGGATACCAAAACAAGACGATTAGTCCACATTTTATCAAGAGAGCTAGGTATTTCCAAGAAATGTATGCATGCATGTATGCTCATGCACACAAATAATAAGCACAACATATATATTCAAAAGTCATTTCTAAGTGGAGAGTACTACCAACTTGGGGACTCTCTTGACATTCTGAATTTTACTATTGGTTTCTCTGATAGCCTGTCTGCAACTCCTGATTTTGTGGAATCAGCTGAATTCTTTTACTAGAATTTTGTTCTAGCATGTTTCAATATGTGTTTTTATATTTTTAGATGTGTTCCTTATATACAGCAAAGTGTTGAATTTTGTTTCTTATCTATTCTGCCATTCTTTTGTTTTCATGGATTTCCTAATCTATTCAAATTACGGTTGTTAGGATTATATATTCTTCCATTTATTACTTTTGTATTGATTTTATCTCCTTTCTCTTTTATCTTGGACCTGTTAACAATTTTGTGTTCCCCTCCCACCTCCTACTCCCATTTAGCTCCCCTTGACACTCTCTCTCTCTCTCTCTCTCTCTCTCTCTCTCTCTCTCTCTCTCTCTCTCTCTCTCTCTCTCTCTCTCTCTCCCCCCTCTCTCTCTCTCTCTCTCTCTCTCTCTCTCCCTCTCTCTCTCCCTCTCTCTCTCCCTCTCTCTCTCTCTCCCCCTCCCTCTCTCTCTCTCTCTCTCTCTCTCCCTCTCTCTCTCCCTCTCTCTCTCCCTCTCTCTCTCTCTCTCCCTCTCTCCCCCCCCCTCTCTCTCTCTCCCTCTCTCTCTCCCTCTCCCCCCCCCCTCTCTCTCCCCCCCTGAATTTAGGATTTCATAATTTTCTCTCCTAGTATTGGATGCAATCCTTGAAGATACTATCCTTTCTCAGAGAATGTGGTTTACCAATGTGCAAATTTCCCCCAGGCAAAACTCAGTATAAGACCCCCTTTTTTACCACAAACATACACTGTCCCCCCATAATAAAATTGTCTTTAATAACAACTTTTCCTTCCCCTGGAATAGATAAGAGACCCACTTCTTCCCTGCCTCCAATCCCAGCCCCTCACCTTTTTTTCCACAGAGATGGCTTTTCTCCCTTAGATTCATTCATCTTTTATTGAAAGATTAAGGAAATTGCTCTTCCTTCTCTCTTTACTTACTTACAGGCTTGGTTGGGCTACACTCAGTTTTGGGGCTTACTTTGGTGCAGAGCTGCCCAGATTAGAGGGTGAATGATTCAATTCTCATCTCGGGCTCCATGTAACCCCCCTTCTATGTTTCATCCCTTCCACTAGGCCACCAGAGCAGATATCTTGCCATCTTCCCTGCCACTCTGTATAAGTCACTTTCTCTCCCTTTTTTCTCTTATTCAGGGAAAAAACAATTCAATCAATCTTGCCATTGTTGCTAGAAAGGATGTGATGGCTCCACTCCCAATTCCTGTGATGAACTAAATCACCCTTGGCCTCAGAGCTTCCCAATATATAGTGTGTCCTCCAAGTAAAATTTAAGCTCTCTGAGGGATCAAATCTTTCTAAATTTCTACTGTCCAGACCTAGCCCATTGCCTCATCCACCATTTAATTGATCTCAAGCTCCCCTCTTTTATCTTCTATCACCCTGCCCTTGCAATTTCCTGCTATGCTATCCCTCCAGCAAAGGATATTAATTCATTTGTTGAGGATCATGGGATTTGGTTCATAGAATATTCATCAGCTTTTCTTTTTTCCTTAACTCCTATTTCTTTAAGTTAGCCTTAAATCTTTGAAAACCTTTTAGGTCTTATTTGTCACTTGATATCTGTTCTTTGTTCTTTCTTTTACCCCTCAGTTGATTTAAAAAAAAATCTAAACATAAGAGAATTGATTTCATAGTTTTTGTTTTTTGATAATTGCATTTATTTATCTTTCTTATGTTTCTCTTCTTTGGGATATTCATGGCTAAGAAATAGGAATAGAAACTTATCAATGCAGGTTAGCACTTTTTCTGCAACTTAATGACTTTGAGGCTTGCCTAGAATACTGAAAGTGATTTACCTGGATCCACACAGCCATTCTGTTTTCAGAGGTGGGGCTTGAATCCTTCTAACTTCAAGCCTGGCTCTGTAGCCATTACACCATGCTGCTTCTCTTGTGTGTTTTTAAGGTAAATTTCTGCCTACCTCTGATGTTTTGTGTTGGATTTTTTACATGAATGGCTCAAATGTCTTTCTTTTATGGAAAGTTTGTCTTTTCATTATTAGACTCAGCTTTGCAGGATATTGTAGTTAGCAAATTGAATTCCTTTGCCTTTTGGAATACTTTTGCAATTCCATTGTTTTCTTTGACTTCTCATGATTAAGATATAATCTTGGGTTTTTGAATTGCTGTTCTTTCACACCAGGAGATCTTGAAATTTTTGTTGTTTCTTAAAAAATGTGAAATGTAAACTACTCAA